>NW_024104363.1:0-600000 GCF_003945595.2 Pipra filicauda | reverse complement strand
ACTCTAAAACTCTAGTTGCCATGACTTGTTAACAGCAGCCGCTGATATGGATCTTTCACAAAGCTGATCCATGTTTGCTGCCACTGCTAAGACACTTCTATTGTAACAAGACTCTCAGACCCAAAATCAAAGGTCAGTTTTTCAGCACACTTCATCCAGTTCCCATAATTAAAAGCATTCACTAAACTCTTTGGTTAATGTACCTGTGTTTTTCTTTGAGAACTCATTAACTATTGTATGCATCAAAAGAAATTTTTAGAATTGCAGGAAAACTGCCTTACTATATGTAGATATATGGGAATTAGCTTTAAAATGAAAGAAAATAATAAATAATTGTTCTTGAGGGGTGAGATTCATACAGTCAAGACCCTGGCAATGACAGAAGAACTGGCCAACAATTAACAATTGCTTAGTAGGTTTTATCTCATGGGGATAATTTCTTAGTCAAGTTTCCTGTATCTGGAGAATAAACAACAAGAATTTGTTTTCGTCTCTGGTGATTTCTTTTATAGAATTCAGAAAGTATTCCTGGAGATTAGAAATAACATAAAATGAAAAGAACTGCTATTTTGTTGAGGACTATAATATTTATCTTGTTTTCAATCAATATACGAGGGCGTCTGTAGTGTTGGGTCAGCTCGTGCCCTTCTGGTCAGACCTATCTCTTCTGCTGGGGTCCTCAGTAGGGGAACATTGGCCAAGCAGTTCAAGTCCCTCGATGAGCGTTTTTTGACAAGTTGGTAGAACTCAAAAAGTTCTAATATTATATTTCTAAAAATACTTTAATGTGAAGTAGCAAGATTCAGGATGGGAACAGTTCCAGGCATGGAGGAAGATATACAGCAATTGACAGGACTTTATTATATGGACTTTACAGTTTTTATGTGCTTATAAATATACACATAGTATGTTGCCCCTATATCTATAGTTCCCAGGCATGCCTGCCTCCCTGCTTCCCCGCTCCCCTCTCTGATTGGCCGGAGAAGCTGCAGAGAGGACACAGCCACCATTTGCCCTTTCCTTCCCCGGCTCCTCCCACGTTCCTCCCCCTTTTGCCTGTGTCCCTATCCTGATTTGTTCCCCTGTTTGTCTATCTCATGCTCCACCCCATGTTCTGGTCCTTTCCCCACCTGAACTGATAAAAAATCCCGTGCACGCCTCAATAAAGTATTCCATCTGCACCACTGCCTTGTCTCCAGACCCATCCCTGCTGTGTCACGGCCCCATCCCCCCTCGGACCGTGGCACTTTAACCTTCAAATGCCCCACTGAAATTGTCAACATCTCTGCTCAGTTGCTGGATAATCTTAACCTGCCCAAATTAACTTCCCAAATTTGGGCATATACACAGCTAACAGTGGTGATCTGCTCGGAGCAGGACTGTGGCTAAGGATTTAAACCATTTCACTCACAGGCTCTCTTGCTATATTTTCATTTTTCGGAAATATCTTGTGGTTATGCAGTTTAAGGGGCCAGTGTGGAACACTGCAAGGGTCAACACAGCTGCTGGTTGACATATTTGTGAATAACTAAAACATTAAAGAATTATCTCTAAAGAGAAACTATATATGTGTGTGTCATCTCAAACTAACTTGAGATCCAGTAATATGGGGAAGTGATTGACATAACCACACATTCAAGTTGGGCAACTGAAGAAGATGCTGAGCTGGGGATACAGGAATGCTCAGGGGGATGATGCTACTGGTCCCTTTGGACACCTGTTATGACACCACAATCCAAGAATGGATTGCTATTTCTGGTGGCTGAGTAAACAGCTAAAACACTTTTTTGCTCTGATCTTGGTAAATAACAGGTTTTAACCCCACCTCTGCCCTCAGCATTTTCAATTAATTACTGTAAGTAGCAGCTTCTCCATGTTGTGGCATCTGTAAATCCCATTATTAGTACTTAATTGTTTACACTGTATGGAAAGTTGGAGCTAGCTAACAATTTCTGGTCACTTCTGGTTGTTGTAATGCTGTCCCCCTTTGAGGAGCCAGCCCTTTAGTTGTTTTTGGTTTGTTGTTTTTTTTTTTTTTATACTCTGAGGGTAGAGTAGAGTTGATTTAAATTACTGAAAACTGTTGATACAGGACAGGTGGAAAGTTGGTAGTTCCAAACTGATCAGTCATCTGCAAACAGCTTTTCTTCCTTTTGTTTTATATTGACCACTGAACTCATGACAGATGCTGAATAATAGCTTTGCTGTGAGGAGTTTTCTAAGCATGGACTTGGGAATTTTTTATTGTGATTATTAACATTTCAATAAGATCAAAAATGGAAGTTGTTACCTGTGATTAGTGGCCCTGTGGTACATAAACATGTTCTACATGAACATATGTGCAGACAAAGTTTTACTGATATGAAATTTCTTTGGAAATTTATTTTCCAATTAGCTGTAGATCCTTTCAGGCAGAAAGCAATATGAACTGTCCTCCTGAATCCCCTGAAGTATAACCACTGAGGAAACTTCTAGAATCTGGCCTCCCTCAGTAAGAATCATTCACTGCAAAGTCATGCCATGTAGGTTAGATGCCATGCCGAGCATGAGGAATGTGAGAAAAACAGAAGACAGAGTGTCAAAAAACCCACACTGGAGGTATATATGTCTTTAGGATGGGGATATTGAAATAGTATTTTGTCATCAATAATCCTGTATGAGTCCTTCTACTGCTAACAAGGATCTGCTTACAGGCTGCTTCATCAGAGCAACTTGCACCTCCAATACAGTAGCAAAGCCTGTGATGGTGGAGAGAGACAGCAAATCCATGCACTGCTAAATCCCACAAATACCTGCAGTATGTCCATGAAATTTTACCCACTAGTATTTATTAAAGTATTAGTGTAGCAATGAATGAAACATTTGTCTTTGTAAATTGTTGTAAAATGTTGTGTGCAAAGTTGTTAAAAGAATTTCAGGAATCCATTTCATCTTTATGTCACATCAATATCAATTTGAATTGTTAGGCAGGGGAAACATTTATTAATTGCTGTGTTTTTAGTCACTTGTAGAATATTCACCTGCATTTAGTTTGTCAGGAAAGGTAGTAGAAATAGTTCGTTAGCTCAAATTATTTTTCCATCTTTATTATTCTGTTTCTTGGTAATTTTCAATAAGTTTCAGTTTTGTCTGAGCTCTAACCTTGTTCTAGGTTTTGTTAAGACTTTAATGTATCCAGTCAAGACAAAATTTTCTAAGCCAACTCTGTAACTGTTATTTTAGGAATTCTAGGAAAACAGGAATATAAACCATGATGCCCACCAAATGCCAACACAAATGTTTCTGTGTAGTTTCCACTCCCTTAAGGAGTCTGTTCCATGCAGAACTGTGCTCTTTTGCCTCAGGGGTTTACAGTTTCTTCAACTACCAGGTATTTTTTTTTTCAACAGCACTCCAGTATTAGCTGTCTGTTTTTCTTTCTGGACTAGAAGCTTATCTTGCATCATTTTGGATTCTTTCACTGAAACCAAAATGTGTTTCTCTGTAATCAGCCAAAGAATGCATCACCAGAACTGTAACTTTTATTCATTGAGAACAATCAGAACTTTAGAGAGAACTCAAAGTGCAAAAGTAAGCAATCTTTATAATAGTAACAAAAGCATGAACTGTAGTATATAAGAAGATATGTGGTTATGAATAGCTCATTAATGAAAAAAACTCTTGGCAAAACTGTAAGTTATCAGAAAAGAAGGTCCTGGAGAGAAAGCTTAAGGAATAATTGCTAGCAACAATAGCCAATAAGGAATGAAACTTGCAGAGAATAAAAGAATTGGGCAGGCATAATTTTGATCAGTAATAAAAACAGGTAAGAAAATTTTCATTCATCTTTTAGTACAAATGAATAATACTCATTTGCATACTTTTTCTTTCTGCTTGGGAAGGATCTCACATTCCATTTAAACAAAATGTGTTTAAAGAATATATCAAAAAGGATAGTTACTGTGAATTAGAGAAAAAGAATGCTTCTCAGTTTCTCAGTTATAACCATACATAAAAAAACTTTGCTACTGATGTATGGCACTTGGTGTTTTCCAGTGGTAATGGAGCTATTAGGTCTACTGTGTACTGTATGTGACATTTGTAAAATAACATCACAGCAAAACATAATCACAAAAGCTACCCTTTCTGAAGAAGTCAAAAATTAATTTCTCAGTAAGAATTTTTAATCATGCTTGGCTAATAGGATCATCAGCTCTTCTCAATACACAGCAGATACACTGAAGCCTGAGCAAGTTCTGCAGTTCTGTAGGGGAATTCTACAGCACAATGCAAATCAAAGCCAATCATTGTGCTGCACATCAAAGCCCTCGAGAGTCACATTGTGCATTCTCTCCTCCTTTTTTTCCTTCATCCTACACTTCTGCCCTGTGATGAATGCTGGTGATAGGGGGTTATGTGTGTTAATTTCTTAAACTACTTCTATCATTATAGCCAATTGTCCTCGCAGTGTTTGCTCTTGGAAGGTGGGTTTGTGTATCCAGGATGTCAAATAATTCAGTTTGGATTCTACTGGAGCTGACACTGCTGCCTTCCCTAAGCTTTTTCTTTTAAGAAATCTTTAAAGGCATTTGACCTTTACAAAAGAAACAAACAAACAAACAAAGATCTCTAGACTCAAAAGAATATTGCTATAACTTTTATTAGTAGGAAAAACATTTATGGTGATATTGTGAAACTGTGCTTGGAAATCAAGCTTGTTAAAAAAAATTGTGAAAGTCATTCCTGCTTATTAGTTCCTTTGAAGAAATTATGTCACATAGAAGTGACTATTCTGAAGGGTTTATGAAAAATTCAACTTCCATGTGAGGTTTTAAGGCCCTTTAGATTGACAATGGAAGAAAAATTGTTTTCAGTCACACAAACCAGTTTAACTGAATAGACTCTATAAAAATAACAACATGCAATTGAAGTACATATGCATTTCCAGTACAATATGCTTTCTGTCCCATATTAAAAAAAAAAAAGGGAAAAAAAAAAGAGGAAGAGATGATTTTGTACCAAGAAGTGCTAATTAATAGTGTCTTCTCCTTTCTTCCCTTTGTTCTGTTTCCTTCACCAAAACACAAATAAGCTATAACAAGATAGTTCAGCAGTCTAGTGTGTTTGTGTGCATGCCTGAACACATACTCATCTGGTCGTACAAAAATTGCAGTTATGGTTACTGCTGCTACAGAAATTGGCACAGCTGATTCCTAAAATTATTTAAATATATTTTAGGTGCCCTTAAAAATAAACCAAGGAGGAAGAGCGCAAGGGAATAGGAGAAGCAGAGGTAAAGAAAATAAATAATCCCATCAGCATTAAAAAAAATCTTGAAAGAAGGCAGAGATGCTTTAAAGACAAGAAATGTTGATACAGAAAATACAACATAAAAAAGTGTCTATGACCAATGTGCTGTACTCATAGACTATCCATTAGTGGTGATGTTCAGCTCCAGTTTCATTGTCATGGCTAGGATCCAATTTCAAGATCCATTAGCACTCTCTACCTCTTGAAGCTTCTTCTGATCAGCCACTGTTCATGATAAGGAAATTACACATTAATTTGTTCAATAGAATTTAAAATGAGACACACCAAGACTGCCCTTGGCAATAGACATGAACTGATCGATGCTAACAGCTCCCTAATTTCGTTTATTGTTCAATGTTGTTCCATTTTGTCTTGCAATTCATGGTATTCATAACCAAAAATAACAGCAAATCACAACCTCTCCAGCATTTCTAATATAAACAAAGCTCCAGGTGTAATAGTCTACATGGTTGTCAACTTGTTACCAAACAGCTTCTAGGAAAAGGTTCATGGCTGATGTTTGAGTAACTAACGTGATGTGGGCAAATCACTGTCACTATTTCACATCTGTTTAGCAGATATGGCTGAATGGTTGACACATCTACTCAAAGGAGTACTGTGGGTTTATATTTATTCAGTGTTGCCACTGAATATTCTAACCTGTGGTGTGAGTAGTTTGACTTTATTCAATGAACTACCACTGAGCAGCTTACATAAAAAGAGGTCTGTAATGTTGTGTCATAGGAAGACACAGAGGTGCTGTGCCGATATGTAAGAACAATGTTCCTCCTCAGACCTAGTAAGCTTCTGATATCTCTTTCTGCTTAAGCTAGAGACTGATAAAACCACCAAAGCAAATCCCTACAAGAAGGCCAAAATCCCATATACCTGCATTTCCTGCTGCTTTAAAAGTATCACCATTTTCTATGGCATCTGGTGGTTATCTCTTGGGAAGAGAGAAGATGAAGCCTTTCCAAAAGTAGATATTGGCTTTTGAAAAGGTATTTTGCACTCTACCTGCCAGCTGCAAAACACATCTGGGGCTAAGGGCTTCAAATCTCATATCCATCTCTTCTTTCTGACAACAGAATTGTTACCACTAATTAAAAATAATTCTAGAAATCTCCTCAGGCAGATGTGGCCAATTGGTGAGGTTTAATAGCCTGAACCCTTACCTTTTTTTGCCCCACTCCATTTAAATGTCCTGTGCTCTGCATCCGTACTGGTGATGCCTAAGGTGTAAGATCTAATATGCTGCCAGCAAGGCTCAGAAGAGGAGCTGTCAAACCTGCTTCTAAAAATAAAGGGTGATGGGATAGAGGTTCATGGATTATTTTATGTAGAATAAGACAGCTCATTCTCTTTCTCAGTGAATCGTGGACAGCTATTAGGCTGCAGTATATTAGTCTTTAATTAAGAGGAAGAAGAACATGATTAGAGAGTGTAGGAAGGAACAGAATAAAAAGTCTAAGTAAGTTTTTCTCAATAACTTTTTTCTTTTAGGAAATCCCTGAAGATTTTTGGGATCATGATGCTAATTTAAATATATTTAGTACACTCTGGCTCATACCCCCTGTGAATGGTAGGAAGTTGCTTTTAGAAAACTTATCCAGTGAAGATGTTTTTGTATCTTGCATTTTAAAACTGTACTTCCATGTAGTAAACTCCCTTTTTTTTATTTTTTTAATGCCTCAGATCATTTTGGAAAGCATCCCTGCTGAGTCCCTTGCAGGCTGCCTACTTCTCTCATGTATAAAGTTCATACCTTTTGTGAAGGCAGTTTAAATTCTGACAGACTGGCCTCCAAGCTGGCACTCTGAATGCTAGTGACCAACATGGGAACTAGCACTTTCCCAGCCGTCTGTGCAGAACTGGTTTGAGCAGCCCCTTCTGGGACATGCCAGCCGTGCTTCCAGACATCCTGTTGGAGTGCCACCTTTCAGGATGCCTAGGGACCACCCAGCTGCTCCACACCAGGAGGACTTCGTTCAAAATAAAAATGACAATAATGCACTCTGTCCCACCTGGAGCTGCACATAGCAGTAATCATGCCATTTCCTGCTCAGAAAAGCTCCATTAGGACTTTTTAATAAAATTAAACATTTAAAATGTTGAAACTGGATGTGATTTGTCTTTAAGCCATCTGGAATCACAACCTGTCCAGATCAGATGCACATATCCAGAGTATTCTTAGTCCTGCTGTTGGCTGTGTGCCACCTTGCTGATTCCAGTGAGATTTACCATACACATGGGCTGTTGCTTTTGTCTTTTTTTAACTCACTCATTTCCTTCAGCACTCTCTATGCCTGAACTTACAGACTCTGTCACTTGGTCTTACTCTTGACACACTGTATAACTTGCCCTGAGTCCTGTCCCTACTTTTAAAACATCAGTGCTTTAGCTGCAATGACCCACATATATATGAGCCTTCAACAGTTCTGCCATTTATAAAGCATCATTACAATTTGTGCATTGCTGTTGCAACTATGTTTTCTGATGGAACTAATGCCTTCAAGGCAATTTTGCAAGTTGTGTGGTGAATTGGCTTTTGATGTAGAAATCTGTGTGAATTGTCCAATGCCTGTTAAAGAGTAGCTTGTCCATTTGTCCTTAAGTGTGGCAGCAAAATCTCTTAGAATTTACCTAAATTTTCATTTAGGTAAATTGCTGCATTGCTTTACTTTCTGAAATTACCACCACTTTGCCAAATTTGGTTGAAACTGTTCTCTAAAATATTTAGCTGATACGGGACTCACATTTGCCTTCTCAGGTTGTGGTCTTCCCTTGAACTTAACTACAACAGGACGCAGTTTAGTAGTTTAGTAGTCATATATGCCAAAACTAGTTCCAGTTCTGTATTATCTACACAACCCCCCCCCCCCCAAAAAAAAAAAGCAAAGAGAAAACCAACAAAAACCCCTTGTTTTCTTTTGCAGAACATAATAAATATTCATCTGGAGACCAGAAGAAGAACAGAAACAGGAATCCAGATGTAGACATCTACCTTCTTGCCTTTTACATAAAAAAGAAAGAGAATTCTCAGTGGTCAGTCTCTTCAAAAACTTAAAACCTGACAGTCAGCTCCCTTGTGTTGTATGGTCTACCCATTTTAAAGTTTAAATTTGTTTCCTAATACTGCTCCTTCCACAGATCTTTCATTCTTTACTGTTCAAAAAATAAATTTTATCCCAGAAATGCTTCATTCAACCCAGGACAACTATGAACCTTTTCACGTTTCACAATATGTCATTGAAGTTGTCTTTGAAACTTACTTCCAAATGAACTCTGACATGGGGTTTTGTAAGAGTAACACTTTACCTGATATTCTTTATCCTTCACATGCCTCTGAATTTCTGTTTCTCCAGAAAACCCCTACTAGTAACTTAGTAGAATCTACCATTATAAACCAATAATATGCTGTCTTTCCCAAACCCCCCCCCCCCAAAATGTAGTAGCATCAAGAGCTAAGTGCAGACAGTCCTACACATTTAATCTGAAACTTCATTAGACCATATTTCTAGATGGTGTGTATTTCTTCTACAGGTTTTGCAGTATGTACTATCTTACCAATGTTCCCATTAAAGATCTGTTGAGATTTGGCAATAACTACATTAAAAAACTCTTGGAAGGGTCTCCAAGAGACAGTCCATCCCTGAAGACATGATTAACTGTATATGTTATCACTGCTGACAGATGGCTGTCTAGCATATTCCCAAAGACCTCAGTGACAGAGAGTCCCAAAACAAAATATTCAGTCACTCTGTTTTTCTTAACTTTTCACAGTTTAAATTTTCAGCTTCATTGTTTCTTGCAACATTTTATTCTACAGACATAGAATGCCTTCTCACTTTTTTACAGTAGCATTTCATACTAAAGGTTTTTATCATTACTTCCCTCTAGTCTTCTAAGGAGAAAGAAATTTCAGCTCTTTCAATCATTACTCACAGATCATGTTTTCTAAACTTCTGGTGCTTTGTATTGTTTTCCTTTAGACTGCCCACTTCTCACTATGTTGTACCCACACCTCCAGCTCGAGTCTTCTCCTCTGCCAGATGAAGCAGAAAGCATTCATTTGCATGTCTTGCCAGGTATACTCTGGTGTGGTGATTACTTCTGTGATTCTAAGATATAATAACATTATACCTGAATATATGCCTCATGCGTACCTTAATGAAACTCTCTTTCATCTTTGCCTTTAGATTCTTTTCCAAGGGACTGATGTTCCTTTTTTTCTTTTTTTTATCTGATAGTTTTTACTTAAGCACAGCTCCTTTCACTTGTTTGTAGTGAACTGTATCCCACTTTTAGTAAAATGCAGTCATGACCCTTTTCAATGCTCATACTGTTTTCCAACCAAAATGTACTCTTCCCCCTAGACATCACCCATAAATTTCTAAAAATCATGCTTTTATTCCATTAATCAGACTATTAGTGAAAACACTGAACAAAACTAAACCGAGAAAACTCCTTGCATTCAAAGCAATCTTCCATTTTTGCACCGAATTGCACTGTGATGCAGTCTGACCAGAGCAATATGGACAATGGAGTTCCCCAGAGCTGGGCAGCCAGACTTGAGGGTGACCCTGCACTGGCCATGCCCTCGTTCATGGGGCACAGTCCCATGGGGCTGGTAACAGCTTGGTCCATCAACAGTCCCCAGCACAGCAAGAGATGAACCTTGGAAAAGAAGGTGGGGGCAAAGAGGAGGTTAGAGACCAGAACTGCTGCAGCACTGCCAGAGGAGGGACTGATGGCCCTGGCCAAAATGGGATCCTGAGCAGTGAAGAGGGTGGTTCCAGGTTGGCTGGGAATGTCTTTGCCTACTGGTGCCCACAGGGCCAACATGCATGCAAGACCAACTGAAAAGAATGTCCAAGTTTTTACCATAACTGTGGTGTTTCACATCTACCACAGTTCCGTTGCTTTCACAAGACCTGTAATTTTAGGTGGTTGGTTTGTTTTTTACAGCATGACTATCAGCAGCCATGAGTGCTCAATTTCCTTCTGCAAACAGCACATGAACGTAATCCTGTTCTGAAGTGAAGTAGGGACCTCATGACACTTTTTTTGCTTCTTTCTTTTCAGACACACGCTCCTGTCTTCTTTCTTGGTACAATGGCACTCATATGTATGGAATATTAAATACCTATGAACAAACAGATTTTTATATTATTAATTATTATATTAATATACTATTATTATCATATTGTTAGTATTCTCTAGTAAGCTTTCAACAGAGGAAATGACCACAGCTTCAGGTGAAAGATAAACTGAAGATTGAACTCCTTTCTAGTGTATCTGATGGATTCGAGTTAGTTACTATGGCGATTCCACCCATGTGATATTTAGTTTTGACACACAGCTGCTGTAGTCTCCGGCATTGTTATGGATTTTTTTTTTAACTATAATAAAAATACTCCGACTATAAGCATCCTGCTTGAGGCATAAGAAGCAGCTTGAAAAGGAAAAGGTGCCTGCTGCTTAAGCAATATATTTTACTTTTAGGGGTTTTTTTAAGGGAAATAACTAAATTGCATCTGCCTCATCCTACAATTTTCAACTTAGGTTGCACAAAGTATGTTTAAAAAAATTCTAAGCTGTTGCAGTAAAAGTATTTTTTTTTCTTAGATTACAGACTTTGAGGGTCTTCACGCAAATGCTTTTTCATACAGAATAAATTGAGCAAGCCTATGTTTGAGCACAGAGAGCCATTCTGTTCTGTGTGAGGAGCTCCTAGGGCAATGGGAATTTTGTACCAAAATAGACTCAGAACGATCTTTATCTCCTGCAATGTGCAGAGTCCACAAAACTCTTTTACTATTTTTCAAATCTATGTCAGACTTCTGTTTAAGACCCTTGCTCAAAAAAATCTCCTTAGATCCAATTTTTACAACTACCTTGTCTACTCCTCTTGGCCTATCTTACTCCAGCCTCTACTTAAGTATCAGAACACAGTCTTTCCCCAACCCTGTCTTTTTTTTTTTATAATTCTACCTTTGTTTTATTTTCATCTCTTCATTCTCCATCTCATTGCTTTAGGGCATCCTGATCCTAAAATAGACTAATTAAAAACACGAAGTGTATTCTTGTGGGAACAGCAAACCAAGAACACCTATTCCAGTGGGTGATACCATTATATTCTTAGAACACAAGAACAATTGTTGTGATATTATATGAAGAAAGAAATCTAACATGACTGTAGTAATCAGTTTAATCTTATTTGGAACCACTAATATAACTTATGCACTACCATATGGATACTGTGCAATGTACCACTTGGAAGGCTTAACATTATTTGTTAACTTCGCCATGCACTAGTTATCAGAATATATTTTATCCTAAATTACTTCCACTCTCCAGTTATGTTTTTGGTGTGATATGTACTAAAAATACTGACATCTTACTTCAGTTTACTAAATCCAACTACTGTATTACTACATGTTACAGAGAAGAAACTTAACTGGGTTCCTAACATATTTTTTTACATGTCTGAAGAAAATTAGTTATAATTTGTCAGTGAATAGGGTCCTTTTTAAATAAATTTAATGTATACATTTGAAGTTTGATTATGTAATCAGCAGCCTACTCATGTTCTGATGGTTTATTGATAGCTTAAAACATTTTAAGGAATATAACAAATTTTTTTTGTGTGTTCTGCTTCCAATAGGGAAATTTAAAGTTCACAGTGAAAAGGGATTGACAAAAAAAAAATTCCCTTTCTCCTGCTGGTCCCATTAAAACTTTTGCTTGGAAGCTTGGCAATATGAAGTTACTGAGAAACTAACATACCTTGGCAGCCCAATTTTTTTGATAAAATCACAGAATCACAGAATATACTGAGTTGGAAGGAATCCCCAAGGATCAGAGAGTCCAGCTCCTGGCTCTACACAAGACCATCCCCAAGAGTCACATCATGTGCCCAAAAGCATTGTCCAAACGCTTCTTGAACTCTGTCAGGCTTGGGGCTGTGACCACTTCCTTGGGGAGCCTGTTCCAGCACCCAGCCACTCTCTGGATGAAGAACCTTTTTCTAATACACAGCCTAAGCCTTCCCTGACACAACTTCAGGTCATTCCCTCAGGTCCTGTCACTGGTTCACCCCACAGAAGAGATCAGTGCTGGCCCCTAATCTTCCTCTCATGAGGAAGTTACAGATACCTTTGAATATACATTGCAAAATGCTACATATTGGTATCTCCAGAAAACAAATTATTACCAGATTCTTGCTCAGGATGCCAATGCCTGCGATCTACTTGCTTTCAGGCCACACATTAGTTCTGCAAATCAACATTTTCTTAGAAAAAATTCTTCTACTACAGAAGTGACAATTACATGAACCGAGATAAGCATTCTACTTCTCTGTTAAATACTGCTCTGTTTTTGGATTATATTTTATCTCCCAATTCCATCACTTGTTTATGATCAAACATTTTGTCTTTAATGTAATTCTACCTCAACTGTTCATGTGAGAGGGTTTAAGAAGCCTAATAACACTACGCTAACTGGTGTAACCTAAATCTAAAGTGAAATCCCACTGTCTAATTTATGCATAAATTCAAATGCTTCACAAAGAATTTTTTCTTAAATATTTGGCCAAATTTTTTACCTAGTCAGTTGAAAGAAGTTGATGAACTTAAAGCTGCCAGAAGAAAACTGATTGTCTAACTTAGATGCTTAAGCTTGATCACTCAGGTTCTGTTACTGAAGATCTTTAGAACTGGGTAATTCTTTCCACAGATAAATTAAGCAAATGCTTCCGGAAGTGCTTAAGAGACATAAGGCTTAGTTGTAGTTTAGGTACATTAATCAGGTGAATTTGATTCACTCAAGGATTTTCCCCTCACACACACTTTTCATGTCTGCCATGCTACCTTCTCAGATACAGAGCTGAACAAAGCTAAACTTTAGCAGCAATGTTCTCTGCCATCCTCTATATAATTTGTAATCTGATGTTCTCCTGTCCTCTCCTGTCCTTACATTTCAATATTGTTTTGAATTTGCTCTATGCCTTAAGAGATTTGTTTGGATTTTTATTTTCCAGTTTTCCCTTTAGATCACTCCTCAGTTGAAGATATTCTCCACTAAATAACAAATTTGGTTCTTTCATTTTATAGGGATGTCTTCCTGAGTGGTTTGGAAAACACTTGATTTTTAATGTTAGTCTTCAACTTTTTCTCTTAAAGGAGTTACAATTATGAGTTGCTTCAGACTGAAAATAAGGCCTCCTAGATCCTCTCTGTAAGTCTTAAAGGTATAACTTCCACTTTTTCTTTTTCCTTTTTTTTTTTTTTTTAGATTTTCCTACAACTTTCCTACACATTCATTTAGTTTTCTTCCATTTTGCACTTAAGATATTCCCCATGTCTTTGTTCTTCACAAACTTCTCTTGGCCTGATTTCCCTTTAAAACCACTATCTATTGTTTACCTTCTCTATTCGCTTAATTCATCCCAGAACTGACTTAAACTCCTCTGTGCCGCTTAGTAAGAACTTGACTCATTATCTGTTCCGTATACTTTGCAGAAATAATAAGCTTTTTAAAAAGGAGTAAATATTAGAACATTCGTGATTAGATTACAGTTATAGAGTGGTAAGATTGGGTTATAAAGAGAACAAAAAAAATCTGTTTATACTTGTAATGGAATATTACGTAGTACTTTTTTTACTTTAGAAAACACTTTTCTGAAGACCTTGGCTTCTGGTAGAAACATGATTATGTTTGAAGTGTACTGCTGCTGTCTCACTGGTCAGGTATTACTGTTTAATGAAGTTATGTTCGTATACTCCTTTATATACTCAACTGTTCCTGTCAAGTCTTTTTTTTTTCCTTTTCTTTTTGTGGAAGCCAAAGAGTAATAGGCAACAGCTTCTAAATGCCTACTTAACTTATGCAAATTGCAGTGAGGGTAGAAACTAGGTTTTTGCTTATGACTGTGGAGTTAGTACTAAGTATATGAACTATGTTATGGGTACAGATATGCTCTCCCAGTCCACCTCCAGAGGTGCTGGTTCCAAGATAAAGACACACTTGCAGTTTTTTTGGAAAGCCCATTTTATTAAAGCAGCAGCATAGCTGCATGTAGGTGTTTAATCCAAAAACTGTTTAGTACAAATAAGTCTGATACCTTCAGGTAAATCTATTCTATATCACTGTTAATTACTTTAGGTCTAGCTCTGAAACAACGTGCAATTGACTTTTCTGACTGTAAAACTCCCTCATTCCCTTAAAATATTGCAAAGGACTGGATATTAGAGTAATGGAAATCATGTAAATAATATAAAATTCTAATCAAACTTTATCAAAGTTCAGGGGCATAAAGAAAAGCAACGACAAATTAATTTTTAATACAGCAGCCATTAGGGATTATGTTTGCTGCTATAGGTCTTCTAACATTTGCTTTCCCGAGCTGGAAAAGTGAGCTATCTTTCTTTAGAGTTGTTGGTGCTGTATGAACAAAAAATAAACTTTAAGCTTTCAAAAGCATTGCAGATAAATAGCTAAATATGGACAAGAATAAGACCCAGGTTCAGAGGCTTTCAACATTGTATGTTGAAATTTCTAGTCCATTTATGTGCCCACTCCATTTTAAGGAATGTGCAGACTGAACAACTGCAACACCCTTCCTCGTCTGCTCCTTACCTGTAGCTCCCCATAATCATTTCCTTACCCCTGTGGATCCTTTTTTTCAATGAAGCGTATAACCACAGTCTTTAGGCAGCAAAGACACAAAGATACATGCAAGAGGTTTGTTGGCACATTGCCTGTGCTTGGGAGGCCAAAGACTATTTCACACACTGCACACTGTAGACATACAATGAAGCTGTGTAACATAACAGGAGTATTTCTTATCTCTCTGTAGCGTCTGCTTGTTCTAGTTTGAATTCCAGCAGCAAAACCAACTCTCAAAGGAGTTTGTACTTCATTATATACTAACCCTAAGAGGAGTAGTCAGACTGCAGTTCAGCTTTTTTGGCAGGGAAATGATGTCTTCTTGACAGACACCAAATTTGTGCAGATACTGGTTGAGTATTTTTCTTGTTCTACTTTACTTGATCTATACAAGTGACTGACTACATGTGAGCAATTTTATGGAATAAAAATGCTTCCATATTAAGAATGCTAATCTATTTTCTAAGATTTTTGAGGGTCTTAAGCATTGTTTAATTCCATTTTGGGGAAGTATTTGGGCTTTGAGTAATGTGAGATGCTAACTAGGAAACACCTGTATGCTGGTTTGGGCTGAGGTAGAATTAATTATCTTTGTAGTGGCTAGTATGGGGCTGTGTTTTGGATTTCAGCTGAACACAGGGTTGATAATACAGAGATGTTTTTGTTATTGCTCAGCAATGCTTACATAGAGCCAAGGCCTTTTCTGCCCTTCCTCTGGCAGGGAAGTTAGGACTGCATGAGAGTCTGGGAGGACATACAGCCAGAACAGATGACTCAAAGTGACCAAAGGGATATTCCACACCATATGACATTATGCTCAGTATATAAAGTGGGAAGAAGGAGGAAATGGGGGACATTTGCAGTGATGGCATTTGTCTTCCCCAGTCACCATTTCACGTGATGGGGCCCTGCTCTCCTGAAGATGTCTGAGCACCTGCTGCCCGTGGGAAGCAGTGAATTAATCCTTGGTTTGTTTTGTTTTTGCCTACGGCTCTTGCTTTCCCAAATTAACTGTCTTTATCTCAACCCACGAGTTTTCTACTTATTACCCTTCCAATACTCTCCCCAATTCTTCTGGTGGGAAAGTGAGCAAGTGGTTGCATGGGGCTTGGTTGCCAACTGGGGTTAAACCACAACAACCTGTTACTAAACTTCTTTGAGAGCACTTTAATACACTTTTTAATGAGAAATGACATCAATTTTCATTCATTTCCCAGTTGGATTAAAAATATTTTTTAAATTATGATATTTTGAGCAGCGTGAGTGAAATCTCTAATGGACTCACCTGCCTTTTTGAATCTTGCCCGTCAATCAAATAGAGTAACTCACAAATTCTGCCCAATTCCCTGCATGCCCAAAGCTAACACATTTTTAATATGACAAAATCAATAAAGGCACTTATCTTCCTTCTATAGTTTCAAGATGTTCAAATTATAACTCCTGGTTTTGATGGATAAAGAAAAAGAATTAAGCAGAAGCACCTCCTGCACCTGCAGTCTGTGGTCTGGTCTCTTGTCTTCGGAGAAGATAACTTTAAACATGAGGCAATCCTAATAACAAAAGACTGGAAGCCACCTGTGACCCTTCTTATTGTGTGTATCACAAGTGCAAAGGTATGGCTCTTGATATTTGTTCTCTGAGTGGATGATTTTACTGTATAGTAGCCCAGTTTCAACAGGACGCACTTCAAAAGTATGTCTACTCCATACATGATGACTGGCGTCATGGGATATGGGCACATATCTTTTGGCTTATAAGGTCCTGTTGGAGTTTACTGTCTGTGCACCTGAACTCACTTCCATTCAGTCAGACTGTTCTAGAAAACATCTATTTTAGACACTGTTTGAGTCGACTGTGTTAACTTGGTCCAACATGAGTTTAGACAGTGATTTTCATAAGATGCTGACCCAACAGAATGGTTCAGTGACATAAACAGGGAGAAGGCCACTGGAGGCACAGTAAGCCATAGCTGTATGGCAGCTTTGTCTTGATATGTCTATTACTTAAGAATAATACAAGATTAGAAGCAATCCATACTTCCTTCAAAGTCTTATAACAACTCTTGAAAAAGCTTAAATGTGAGAAATTAAGTAGTGATCCATTTCTTAATTTGACAGCTTCAACCTACTCTACAAACACCTAATCTTGTGGACTCAGTTTTGACATGTCACTAGAACTAGTTCAGAACATTATAAGGGTTTTGGTAATGAAAATGAGTCTTTGAGATTACTTTCTTCCAGAGCTGTATAGTCCCTTACAAACTGAGAGCTTTGTATTTTTCTGAGTTTCTCTGTGATGAGGAAAAAAAAAAAAAAAAAAAGGGAAGAAGGAGAAACAAAACCTATGAAATATTTTAGTTTAGTGCAGAGACTGTATTTTGGAATGCTGATTCTCAGGTAGCTAGTTCAAGTCGTTATTAGTTTCTAAATCCAGCACTGAATGGATGCACTTATATTTGTAAAATACATATATAAGTGCACTTTGGCTGCAAAATTTTAGATTAAAATATCAAATATGAATGCTTTGGGATGGGGGACCCTACACTGTAACGCAACAATGTTTTCCTTACTAGTAATTGTTATTTCTTCTCTGATCCAAGCCCTACCTCTGCCCTCCAGTTCTTCAGTACCCTACCACTCAGCTGCTGTGAAAAGACAGTCATCTCAATAGTCTGACAGTTCTCTCTTAGTGCCAATCGTTCCCTTTTGGAGTGCTGCTTCTCATCTGCCTCTCTGGCTCACTCAATAATCATGCACAATAGCATCATGTAAAACGTTTTAGTTTGGTTATCTTCTGTTCGTATTGCAAAGCTCTGGGGAGATTACCTATCTTTTATTGACTAAGTAGCAAAGTCCTTATATACCAGAGTTTATTGCTTGAATTCTTTCTCCACCAGCTTTGTATATTACTCTCACTCTCTCACTTGCAATCCGGCATCCAGATTATGGGAGTTTTTAATTTATTTTTTTTTTAATTCCTTTCTGGAAAGCTGTTTCATGGTTCTTTATTATAAATTGCCAGATTGTACTTTCAAACTGAAGATACATAGGGATAATGTTAGAAAACTAAAATGAATTCTGCAACAAAAATCTCCCACCTCTGCATTTTCTCAGGGTTGGTGGATTTTTATATAATAATCTTTTTTTAAAGTCATGTATTTTTTATGAGTCTGAGACACACGGATTCCAATAAGTCTTTGGGCTATAGAAATAGAAAAGAAACAGGATGTAATGTTGCATATCATAATATATGAAGCAATCATTCAAATGTAGCTTGCAGTAAGGCAATAAACCTCTACTGTATTGAGGCAACTGAAGTGTAGGATATTCATGCAAAAATTGTTTATTCAGTGCACATGAAGACCTTTTTTTTCTAGTTTTTGCAGTGTGCCTGAAATGTGTTCCTAATTCCTTGCAACTAAACCAGTAACAATGTGGTAGGTGCATTAATGGTAGTGAGAAAAATAGACTTTTTTTCGTGCATTTCTTAGAACAGGAGGCAAAGTCCTGAGAACACAAAATTCTGCATTTGCCTTGTAATAGGGGAAATTATTCCAGATATGGATGTGCAGTTTCCTTGTGCTCTTGCCACTTTTGAAAAGCACAGAAAGGTCTTGAGAATCTGTTCTTCAAAAAATGCAAGGGCCTTTAGGCAGCAAGGTCTATGCTACAGAGTCCCTAGAAAATCCTGTAATGTTACTAATAAATGTTAATGGTTACACAATATAAACCATGCATCTTGACAACCTTGTAAGGTACCACGGGTTGGTTAAAGAATTTCCATTATAGCCATTAAAGGATACTCTTTGGACAAAGCAAGGTGAGATGGTGAAGCTGATGGTCTATTCAATACAGGATGAGGAACATGAGGCACAGGACAACAGTGCTGCTCACATTTAACAGAAGTTACTCCATGGAAAAGAAGTGATAACAAATAATGTGGCAACAAACAATGTAGAGGAAGTTGGTCCCAGGGATGCCATCTGGGTCTGGAAGTAAAAATAGGATGAAAATCTTTTCTTAGAACAGAACCAGTACTATGACCTTGCCAAAGGCCACATTGTGTGCTTAGAAAGGATTGTGCCCATTCATGCACTCAGTGACAATCCTGGCATACAGATAACAGGTATCATATCCTCTTGTGTAATGGACACAATCAAAGTCAGAAAATTGACTTCTTTTTTTTTTTTTTTTTTTTTTTTTTTTTTTTTTTTTTTTTTTTTTTTTTTTTTTTTTTTTTTTTTTTTTTTTTTTTTTTGTGAGACTGGCTTTCACCTAGGAGTATCTGCTGGAGTAATGAGGAGATTATACTGATGTTAATGTTAGGGCCAGTCCCGTGCATAACCTGGGGCACAGAAGTCTACTTGGCAGTAAAATGTCTCCATCTGCTGCTGCTGAAACTACTTCTTTTCTGTGTGTGGCAGTGATCCATAAAGGCAGTTATTCTACTTTGTAGAAAATGATACTTAACCAAATCAGAGGAATGAGATTCTCATTCCTTCTTATCATAGCTGTAACACAGGAGCAATTAAACAAGGTCTGATCACACTGTTACAACAAAGACTACACAGACACATCCAAATATTTTGAGATAATGTGAGAAAAGTGATGGAGATTGTGAGAAAAGTGATGGTGATGAACACTTTTCTGTCTTCCCTCCCAAGACCTACCAATGATGCAGGAGTCCAGTGCAGTTAAGAAAAATAAGCATCTCATACTCACATTAAAAGAGTTGTGAATTAAAAAAGAAAAGGCATAGAATTAATCTAAAATATCTTAACTGTTATATTTATTTACCTGAAAGAAAGAAAAAAAAATGGTTTTATTATGTTGCTCTCTAGGTTATAAAAGCAGTATTCCCTCAGGGACAAAGAGAGAAACAATGCTTTATGATTTTTTTGATAAAGCCAGCATGAGTCAGATTTCAAACATTGAGTAAAAAATACTTATCTCATGCTGATCACAATCAGTGTCCAAAGTGAAAAAAGACAATGGGAAATCAATATACACCTCTACTCATTTGTATTCTCTGAGCAGAGATGGAGGGCCATGTAATTGAATAAATCACACGGATGAATTCTTCATTCAGCTTTCATAGCCAGGACTGAAGTCTCTACATAAAGTATCATTATATAATCTAATTTATATTTCAGGGTCACACAGTATTATGTATTGATAATTCACTTAGAATTTTCAGGTTTTCCTCAAGGCAGAAACCTACTTCCAACTATGTCTTGCTTTCAGAGGTGCAATGCCCTCATAGAGTTCTCTGCAAGGAATTTGTGCAACGTTAAGGTTCAAGACACAGAATTAGCAATAAGACTTTTAGAACACGAATTAATCGAATAACTGCAAGTGAATTTTACTCCAATGTAACATTTATTTCTTGTGAACTTAAAAACAGGCTAGAATGATGTTCATTGTGCTACATCTTTAGCAGAAGTGTAGAAAACAAAATGAAAAAAAAAAAACCCAAAGCAATTGTTTAATAAAATCCAACTTTATAACACACTCCATGACTGTTTCAGAAACCATTCCGACAAACAGAATGCAAGGGACCAGGGGCAATTTAATTATAATTTTGTGCATATGGAGATTCATCAGATGGCAAATATCTTTGCTGCAAAAAGAAATCCTTGAAGATAGAGAATACACAAAGTTCAGATGATACTTTTTATATGTCTGATGTTAAGTAGAACTGGAGAAAATGATAAATGACCCGGTAAGAAAGACTCAAAAGTGAATAAGACCTGTCATAGGTAGGGCCTCTTAATTACCCTCATGTTTATGCTTCTGAGTAATGTTAATTCTAGCAAGGATGTTCCCACTTCAAGGGTGGCATATGAGTACATTTAGACAATGCCAATATAACTTGTTTGTACAAGGCTGAGAATCCTCTAAATATCTATCAGAAGTTTAGTTGTTTTTCTTCCACTAGAGAAATATACTTTCCTGGAATTACATGTTGTCTTGGATAATGCCATCCTATTTTCCATTACATCATCATAATGATTACAGAATGTGAATCAGGGGGCAGATTGTTAGAATTCCACCGGTGTTAGATTTAGGTTATCATTTAAGTCTATGTAGCACTCCAGGAAACCTACTTTTTGGGTTTACATTGAATTTAATAGCTTTCCATATCTTTAGCTTAAGTGCTCCTGTTTTGCTTAATTGCTTTCATTTGTCCAAAGCATCTCTTCTAGGAAATAAAGGACAAGCATTCAAGTAATGAATAGATGAAGACAGCTAGGAATCTGAATTCCATCCCTAGTAAAGCTGCAAAGGCAATGGACATACAGGATTGTGATAAGCTTCATGTGGTACTGTTTTTTGGAGGCACTACCTCCTTATCTATCATGCATAGTCTAGAAGCTAAAGTATTTATCCAGGAAATAAAAGGCCATCACATCTATGTTCTTCTAATTCTGAATGTGTTGGAGTCTACACTGAAGTTATCCAGTGGTGTGTCCTAGTGACAACCCTTGCCATCCCTCAAGAGGTTCCTTACAGCAGCTGAGCAGATGAGGCAAGCAGTTAGAAGATGACAAAACCCTGTTACATACTTTACTCCCTGGAAAATTTAGTCTGAGTTAGTGGTGATCTAATGTAAAACACACACATCGCTGGATAAAATATAAAACTCTATATGTGAACAGTTACAAGAGAACCTGCTGAAGAACTTTGGGTACAAGGCTCCTGAAGAAATTAGAGAGTTTAGACATCTCTGTGATCACTAAATGGTGGTTTTGCATTCCTTTCCACTCCTGCATCATGTGACATTCTTCATTTTCCCTCTCCATGTAGCCACAAAGTTTTTGCACAATTATAAGGGAGGGAAGAGAATCAGCAAATGCATGAAGTGTAAGCAGAACTGGCCAATAATATATGAGTAGAGCTGTTCCTACTGAACTTCTAGTGTCTTTGTTCAAATACTAACTTTTGCTTTATCTTAAATTCTCAATTTTGTTTTATCCAGATCCAGCTACTAGAGAATTGTCTCTCTTTTTATCCAGGTTCAGTCCTTGACAAAGCTGTACAGAGAAGCATGACAGCTGTCTGTGCATGAACTCACTTTGCTGGAGACTGCAATTCAGAGACTTCGACACTGTATCTATGTGAGTGTGGGTCCAGACTCGGTAAAGATGTATTTTGTGAGGCATCAGTGAGGCTCACCAGTTCCAGATAGAACCATGCTATTATAATTGGGTGGGGTTTAGGTCTAAACTGGTACAGTAGTGTGTTACAGTAGGCTGGCACTAGTACACATTTCTTCTGATTCAGATAGAAAAAGCCAGAAAAGGTGTACAAACAGGGTTTCATATTCATATCTATGAGCAAATTTCAGTAAAGGAGAAAATAAGATTACTCTGTTTATATCTACCTTATAATAAGAAACTATAAATAATGTGTATTTCATTCAAACTGCCCCTGACACCTGTAATACAGAATGCACAGCAGAATGATCTGCAGACCTGACGCCACAAGGCTATCTGGAGCCAGGCATGTGGTCTCAGGGGCTGAACCTGCACTGTTTTTTAGGCTTTTCATTTCTGAGCTAAGCAAGTAAGTACATACATATTTCTGTGGGTTGCGACTACATGCCTGACCACAGAGTGGATGGACCTTGAAAAGCAGGAGGTCCTGCTACGCTTACCAAGATATTGTGCTACACTAGGAAGACAGCAATGTCAGCTTTATGTTATTTACTCTGAAAGCAATGCAGATCCATAGTGTATTTTAGAAATATGTTTGTTATTATTTTGTTGGTTGTCTGCAATAAATTAGTTAAATCAGTAAACAATTTAGAAATAGATCTCATAAAAATATAAGCCCTGTTTAATCTTCTAACTTGTTCCAGTCAGAATACTTTCAGTACTGTTTCACTGATTCACGTTAGGAGATTTGTAGTGAGTAAAACTGCAAAGTCTTTATTACTGAGCTGCAATCAATTAGTTGTGGACTCTGATCCATTTATAGTGATAACACTGCACATCAACTCACCAGCACCAGAGTATAGGAGAAATAACTTGAACACCTTCTGACGAAGACAGAATGGCATGTAATGTAAATGTTGGTGAGCTATATGACAGTGCTTGAAGAGAAGGTAATCTTCAAACTATTGTAGAATCATAGAATCATAGAATACCAGGTTGGAAGGGACCACAAAGATCATCTAGTACAATCTTTCTTGGTAAAAGCATGGTTGTAGTGGGTTAACCCTGGCTGGATGCCAGGTACCCACTAAAGCCACTCTCTCCCTCCCTTCTGCAACTGGGCAGAGGAGAGAAAAAAACAATGAAGAATTCATGAATTGAGATAAGAGCAGGGACAGATCACTTACTGATCACCATCACAGGCAAAACAGACTCAAAGTGGTGATATTAGTTGAATTTATTACGAACAAAATCAAAGCAAAAAAGTGAGAAGTAAAATAGTCTTAAAAAACACCTTTCTCCCACCCCTCCTTCCTTCCAAAACTCTACCTCCTCCCCCCCAGTTGTGCAGGGAGACAGGCAATAAGGGTTATGATCAGTTGCTGTTTCTACCACTGCTCAGACAGAGGAGTCCTTTCTGGTGTGAGTCCATCCCATAGGCAACAGTTCTTCCCAAATTACTGTCCCATGGGTCACTCCTCCATGGAGTGCAGTCCTTCACAAATGAGCTGTACTGACATGGGCCCCACAGGGGCTACAAGTCCTACCAGGGAAAAACCTGCTCCAGCATGGGCTTCCCTCTCCACGGGCTGCAGGTCTCCAGCAGGACCCTGCTCCATCTTGGGCCTCCCACAGGGTCACAGCCTCCTTCAGGCATCCACCTGCTCCAGCAAGGGCTCCTCCATGGGCTGCAGGTGGATCTCTGCACCCTGATGGTCCTCCGTGGGCTGCAGGGGCACAGCTGCTCCACCATGGTCTGCACCACGGGCTGCAGGGCCTCAGCTCTGGTGCCTGGAGCATCTCCTGCCCCTCCTTCTGCACTGACCTTGGTCTCTACTTTGTTGTCCACATGTTCTCACTCTACTCTTTCCTGGCTGGAATTTCTTCTGCGCAACAACCTTTTGTTCTTAACTATGTTATCACAGAGGCGTTACTGTTGCTCCTGATTGGCTCAGCCTTGGCCAGTGGCAGGAAATTCGTCCTGGAGCCGGCTGGTGTTGGCTCCACCAGGCAGGGGAATTTTCTAGCAGCTTGTAACAGAAGTCATCCCTGTAGCCCTCCGCTACCAAAACCCAGCCAAAGAAACCCACTACAATGGTCTAGATAAGATGGCCCAACTGAATCTTAAAAGTGTCCAACATTGGGGAATCCACCACTTTCCTGTGGAGACTGTTCCAGTGACTGATTATTTTGATTATGAAACATTTTCCTCTTGTGTCCAATTGGATTCGCTGCAGAAGTAACTTGTACCCATTACCCTTTGTCTTTTCCATGTGATTCCTTGGAAAACAGGAATCTTTATCTTTTTTGCAACCATCCTTTAAATACTGGAACATGGTGATCCCTAAGCCTTCTTTTCTCAAGGGTGAACAAACCCATATCTCTCAGCCTGTCCTCATATTTCATCCTTTGATACCTTTCTGACCCTCCTCTGGACCCTTTCCAATCTGTTCACATCCAGTTTTTTGTATGGCAGGGACCAAAACTGAAGTAAGTGTTCCAGGTGTGATCTGACAAGTGCTGAGTAGAGTGAGAGAATGACTATCTCTGCCAGAGACACCCTTGTTGATGCAACCCAGTGTCCTGTTGGTTTTCTTTACTGTAGCAGCACTGTGTTCCCTCATATTTACCTTGTAAACAAAAGACAACTTTCTTCTTCACTTTGAAATGCTTTCAGGCACTCTTAAGCAACTCTCTTTACTGCACACTGTCTCCCTCTTTTTTTGTCTAGCAATCTTTGTTGAAATACAGTAAAGTTTCTTTTTTATTTTTAGCAGAACTGCAGAGCACTGGATGCTGGGGACAGCTGGAGTGTGTGGGATGTGGCATGCTATTTATTCTCCTCACTCAGAGAAAGCGGCAGATGGGTGACTACTTTATTAAATCAGAGTCCATGTATGGTATCTTCCAGATGTTGACCACATGATCTGCCTTGCTAGGGCATAAAGAATCTATTCCTGTGTGCCCACTTTTTAAAATTCTGGTTCATAAGTGCTCATTCCACCAAATTGCTGAGCTACTGTTTCACATCTGTCTTGTTTTACTGATGGAATAAGGGAGATGGGCTTTAAAAAAGAAGAAAACAACAACTGAGTGCTTTTCATATAATTTTAAGTACTTTCTGATGCATTTATAAACACACAACAGAGCTTGCAGTCACTTTATTTCAAGTACTGTGGTGTAGCTTTAGTGGCACAGCATGCTTATAAATACATTAGCATTTAAAGGACCAGCAATGTGGACCTGCAAGAAAGAGAGTGGAAGGGGACAATTTCAAGTCTTTATTAAGCAAAGGATGTAGAAGACTAAAAAGCTGTTGGTGGTGCAGCTGATATATAGTGGAGTAATAAACCTCAGTGTCGGCTAGGAAGCGTTAGTGATTGGACCTCCATAACCAAAAGCCAATATTGAGCCATGATAATACCCAACCAGGCCAAAAGAGAGTCTTACCCATCTGTTTTGATTATCCATACTCAGCATATGGAGACCTCAGCAGAACTGCTATGTCTGCTTAGATGAATGGGAGGCACACTGTGGCACAAGGGTTGGAGATATGTTGTACAACTAATTGCTGTTTTCTTTACTGAGAGGAAAAAACAGGTGAACATTTCACAAGTGAACAGAAACTGTTTCATTTTCTCTAGGATATAGAAAACAAAGGTTTGAAAACTTTTAGTGTTTCCAAAAAGTTAGACCAAGCAGAGCTTCTTGTACACCATGAGACACCACATGGCTCCACACCATGCAGAACATTTTGAGAGATGTGTTTCTACTCAATCAAAGCGGTACCTGAAGTCTAAGGCAGTTTGAATCTGACACAAGTTGCCCTTTCACATGAAGGCTGCAGAGAAGTGATAGAAAATACAATGTTGTCATCTTGCTTAGCACCATGAGGAGTGAACAGATATCCACACTGGGGCTGTGAGAGCTCTATTCTCCACAATGGTCAGATGAAAAAGCCAAAATGCTCAGTAAAGCATACGTGAATTTTTACTGTTCCAGCTACACTGTAGGACAGAGTCATCCAACAAAACTTGTAGAAGAAGTTTCTACACAAAGAAACAGGTACTCAGGGTGGGTGCAGACTTGATTTTACAAGTACATCTGTTCTGTTTATTTTTGCTTCTTTGCAGTGTTATCAACTTCTGCTCCATATGGATGATCCATATTGTGCCTTGGTGAAATGATACCACATTATGCTTTTATGCTTTTATCATCAAACACTACTCATGAAAAAATCACCAGGTTTGCCTAGGTTCATCTGTTCAATTTATTTTCCCAAAACTTTATTTTGAATAAAACACCTACGGTAAATGTGATTTATGTAAATGAATAAAACAAAACAGTTATATAAGCTTTTTGAATCATTCAGATCCTTTCTGTTGCTGTTAAACCTTATGAAATACTCTACCAACATATTTTCTTTGGGCTATTTCATTTTGAAGTCTTACAGCTAAATATATGAAATAATAGGATATGTATGAAGGCTTTCATTTTGATTTTATTTCCATTCTCTATGCCAATCTTTTCAGACAAAGCAGCTCTAATATTTCAAAGAGCATTACTTACGAGTGTTTCCACTCTCTTTCCAAATGCTTCTTTTTCCCTTCCACTCTTGTAAGTGGGCTTTATTTTCATCTTTTCCCTTTTCTTCTGTGTTTTCCCCCACCAGACCTCAAGTCAGAGGAAAGAGGTCAAAAAAAAGTTTAAAAAAAAATCTTAAATCTTTAAAGATGAAGCTTGATAACTTTTTAGTCCTGTTTTGCTATTTCCTCTGTGTCCCTTCCCTGCCCCAGGCTCCACCTCGCAGGCCCCTGACAAGTGCTTCATTCCTAGTGACCCCAGGGATGTTCAGAGGAATGAGGACGTCTGTACTGGGTCACTAATATTTATTCTTGTTGGAATAGGAATAAAATTAAAAAAAAAAAAAGAAAAAAGAAAACGGGAAAAATGAAAAGGCAAAAGGTAAAAAAAAAGAAAAAAAGAAGAGAAACTGAGTGAGGTCAGCTGTCCAAGCTGGACAGGTAGAATATCTTCTGAAGGTTCTGCTGAAACTTTACTCACCTTAAAAGCCAGCACAGCCACATGAACCCCACTAGACCTGTTCTCTGAACCTGTCTGAGGGCAAAGGATGGCCGCTCTTGCTTCATCAGGTGGTTCCTGTGTCAGCACCTGAGGCCCTGATCGGCCTAGTTCATCCCGGCCATGGCCCCACTGATCATAACCCTATCTCTGTCCCACTGATCATAACCCTACCTCTTGTTCCCCCACTGCTTTGGCCCTGGAGAGCCATAGGTCCATGCTGTGCCCCGACTTCCTCTACAGCATCCAGCTGGGTCCAAAGGCTTCCTGAAAAAGAGACAACTCGAGTTGAAGTTTTCTTTCTCCATTTCTCAGAGGAGACAGTGTTGGTCAGGTAATCCTGCTCAGCCTCATGCTGCAGTTGGACTCCCAGTCCCTTGAACATGTCTTCTAGTGCTGGTATGTCCATGTAAGGACCCACCTGAATATAATCCAGCAATAATCTGGACCCAAAATGACAAAAAGCAGCAACTACTGGGACTACTTGGGATTTCAAATGATGCTCATTGCCTTGGAGCATCCAACCTACTGGGATGGTATGTCTTGATACATAAAGGTTCTTTCTCTCAATTTTGAGAGAAATGAGAGAAAATTGCCTCATGTTTATCACACTCATGTCCATCCCCTATAAAATGACTACTACTGACTTTTTAACTATTCCGTTATGAACAACAATCCACTGGTATAACTGTTATTATAAAAACACTGTAAGTGATGACTGGAGCTAGTAAAAAAATTGCAGTTAAAGTCAGATTTACAGAAGACAGTAACAGGATATTATTCCTGTCCTAGCATGTCTTCAGGCTGATACTAAGTTAGCAGCCAGGCAATCCTGTTTTCAAATCCTTTTGTCTAGTTTAGACTTTAGGTCTGTTTTCTTCCAGCACAGTATCATTGCCCACAGTGACTTCACTTCAGTGCTACTTTTCTATACATAGAGATACAGCTTTAGCTACATCACTATTATATGGTATATATAATAGGCATCAGATATCTTTAAGGGTCAACAAAGCTATTTTGGTCTAGCAGCTCTTAATATGATGGAATTATTCTCTGCAGAAAAGAAATAAGTTATGCAACCAGTTTTTTAGGAGTATAAGTATTTCTGCATTAAAAGGTATAGTTATATAACTATTTCTTTTTTATTTTAATCACAGAAATCAAACAAGCCTTCATGTTGACAGGTTATGCTTCCCTGGGGCCTTCACCTGCACTCTGCAACTACCTGAAAGAAGGTTATAAAGAGCTGGGAATCAATTTCTTCTACCAGGTAAAAAGTGATAGAATGAGAGGAAGCCATCTTAAGTTGTGCCAGGGAGGATTTAGATTGGATATTAGGAAAAATTTCTTCACCAACAGGGTCATCAAGCACTAGAATAGGCTGCCCAGGGAAGAGGTTGGGTCACCACCCTAAGAGGTATTTCAGAAATATGCACCACTTGGGGGCATAGTTCAGAGGTGGACTTGGCAGTGCTGGGTTAATGGACCTGATGATCTTGGAGGTCTGCTGACCGAGCTGCTAATTCTGGAAACCATTTCCAGGAATATTAGGGACTTAACATCAGCAAACGTTTTGTTACCATGATGGTGACTAAGCACTCGTACAGGTTGCCCAAAGAGATTTTGGAGGCTCAGTACTTGGACATGGTCAAAAGCTGTCCGGACACAGACTTGGGCAACCAACCCTTGGTGGCCCTGCTTGAGCAGAAGGGTTTAACTCGGTGAGTTCTGGTCCCTTCCAGCCTCACAAAGGTCCCTTTCAAGCTCATCTGTCCTGTGATGCTGCGTTTGAATTGGTAATCTCTGTATTGATGAATTCTCGTTGATTTTGAATGTGCACTAGGAAATTACAGTTTTCTCCTTATGTATATTTTTATTTATTTAAAAACAAAAATTATGTAGAAAAACATGCTTTTGGGAAATGTTCAAAGGCAATTTTTGTGAAAGTTTCCTTTTTGGATCATTTTATAGGTTGTAGGGATTAGAATTTTAAGTTGTCTAGATTGACTTGCCATAGGATCCAGGACTTCTTTGATTTACATCATAAGATCATAGCATAGAAGAATAAATCAGGTTGGAAGGATCTTAAGGAGGTTCCTTGTCTAACCACCTGCTTAAAGCAAGGTCATCTATGAAATCAAATCAGGTTCCTCACAGCTTGAAAATCTCCAAGAATGGACACAATCCACCCCAATAACTGGCTGTCCTCATGGTTGCTCTTCTATTTGAAGAAATGTTTCCTCTTAGAAAACTTCCTGTTTTGATTTAAAATGCCCTAGAAATAGAAACTCTGCCACAAGCCTTCATCAATTCTTTTAAGAATTTATTTCTTTTATTACGAAAAAAACTTTCACTTCATTTCAGCTCTAAATTTTTCTTCATTTAATTGCCAGTCACTACACCGTTTTGTATTTCAGTTTAGCAGTTTAAAGAGCTCTTTGCTATTATATTACTTTTCTTCATATATATATATATATGTTGTCATAAACTTTAACTCCTCTCCCTTTGTTAAAGCAAACAGACTGATCTCTTTAGGTCTTTCCTGATAAAGTCTATTTTTCAGTCCTTTATCATGACTGTCTACTTTTGCTGTCTACTCTCTTATATGGTTCCGAATCTGCTGTCTACTCTCTTATATGGTTTTTTATATGGTTCCGAATCATGGGTCATCTACCACCACCACCTGCGTCTCTTAGAACACTTCTATCAACGCTGCCTCCGTACAATCCTAAACATCCACTGGTCAGATTATGTGACTAATACGTTTGTTCTAGAACAAGCAGCAGTCACAAGTATTGAGGCCATGTTGATGAGAACACAGCTGCGTTGAGCAGGACACGTCTTAGGGATGGATGAAGGACCACCGCCTCCCTAAGATCTTGCTTTATGGTGAACTTGCCACCGGCTGCTGCCGGTGAGAGGAGCCCTGAAGAAAAGATACAAGGACTCCCTGAAACAACATCTCAGCCTCGCCCATATTGATCAACATAACTGGTCTACTCTGGCCTCCAACTGGGAGGCCTGGAGACACACCACCTATAACACTGCTGCTTCCTTTGAAAACGCACGCAGGATCACTCTCAAGAAAGAATCATATCTTGCAGAATATACCACCTAAGGAGTCTTTCTGTTGTGCCTTTTGCAATCAGATGTGTCTATCTTGTATTGGCCTCATTAGCCACCAGCATGCTTGTAACAAATGTGGATAGAGCCTTCCTAAATCTTTGTTTGCGAAGCCTAGCCATGATGATGATGATCATGACAGAAATTCTTCTCTGTATCTACTCCAGTTTATCACCTTTCTGGAACAGTAAAAACCTGAAATTAATAAAATTTTTCAGAGGCAATCATACATAATTTCCAGTTATACAGATAATAAAGCTATTGTTATACCCAATAGTTTCCATTTAAACACAGTAACATCTCTGGTCACGTGTTATCCAAGAGCCAGCATTTCATTATATATGACTTGAACCTTTAGTTAAAATGAAGAGTCCTTGGCTGTTTCTGTGTGCTAATCCTTCTCAAAAAGAAAGACACAGAAACTTGAAAATAGTTACTCTAAAATTCCAAAGAGTTTTTACAAGTTCTGAGGCATCAGTTAGGCCTACATTTGGCATCACTGGATGCATAAGTGAAGTGATGTGGTGCCACTGTCTAATCATAGCATGGGACCAATAGTCGGGACTGCTGTCTGAGGCAAGTTATTTCAGCTTCCCGGCGGGACAGCTGGGCAGGATCAGTTTGAACTGACGCTAGATGTCAGTACTGATCCATTAAAATACTCCCCAGGCTGTCTTTTGTGTGGCTGTAAATAAGGTGAACTGCAGAAAGAAGTTCAGAAAATCTATGTTTGAACTTCACCTCTAAAGATCTCATTTCTCACTGGTCTGCAAATTGCATTCCCATTGAATTCCATCAGGCTGCATAGCTATGCATGTCATCTTTCTCCACATCTTTCTACTGGAATTCATCCTTGCTTTATTCTCCAGAGTCTTCTAAATTACTCATCTTTTATTACACTGCAAATATGCAGCATCAGCATGTTTTGCTTTAAATTGATTTACATTTAGATGTCATTCACTAACTACATTTCATGTTTGCCAAATGGAAAAAGATGATATTAGGGATTGATTATTCTGCAACTTAGATTTTTCTTTCTCTGCAATATGAAACTTTCCGATCGATACAACTGGACAACAATGTAAGCAGAGGTCAAGTGTCTTTTTGACACTGGTATGTTGAAAGGGAGAATTTAAATCAGAAAAGACGCTCACAGGCCAGCCTTTCCCAGATGAAAGTGCTTGATATCTCCATTCATCAAAACACTTACATATTTCTAAAAAGTGAACTCATGGCCACATTTTCTTTCAGTCTCAGAGGAGATTTAATTTTATCTAATGTGGCCCCTGTAGGTCTCCCATTGCAAGCAGGGTCATGTGTATGTGCATGCGCATACTTTTCCCTCAACATTTCAAAGACTTGACAGCTGGGTGAAGTTTTCCTTCCGCCCAGAGAAGGACTTTTTGCATTTCATAATGGATTGCCAGTGCTGCCAGGGCTATTTTCTCTCCAGCTGTGAGAGTGGCTTTTTAAAATGACTCACAAAAGCTGCTAGCCAGCTGCTTCACCTCAGCCTTCACAAGGGCCTTGCATTCTAAACAGGGGTAGTGCTGACTTACTTTAGAAGGGCTCATTTATTTGGATGTTGCAGATGTATTCTGCACACAACAGTTGATCCTAAAGAGACCTCCATTCAAGCAGGTGAGTCATGGGCTTACATCACTGCAGGTGTTGACTTCGTGTTAATGTTGTGAAGAGGAAACATCTCATGTGTTAGTCAGTCATCCTTGGACCCCTTCCAGAAAGCACACAAAGCAATGTATGCACAATATGCTAATTTGTAGCTACTGTGTGTATTATACATCTTATAAGACATCTGTAAAAATCAGTGCTTACATAGGTATTAAAACAGGAACGTTTTTTATCATGTCCTGAAATGAAAAAAATATTATTTGGTATTTATGTGGCAAACGATCTTAAATCAAATCATAGAATTATAGTGATTAGAAATTGCAAGGACCTTGATGTCATTCAGTCTTCTTTTATACCAGCTCAGATGTGTTCCCTGAAACATTTTGCTAGCTTTTATGGGCTGAGGATAGTAAATATTCTCATCAATAGTCTGATATCAGCTAGAGCTCTATGTGTCAGGCAGGAGACATATTGAGACTTGAGGTCCATGAATATCTTTTTACTTCTTGAAAACATAAACATTTTATGCCAAAGATCTTAAATCGTTTTAAAAGGCAGAGATTGTTTAAACTCTGCTTTCTACTAGTTCAAGTACTATCTCATTAGCATAAATCATTGTTCATTAGGCATACTCAGCAAACCCCAAACCACATTCCTACTTCTCCCTCTTCCACTGGAATTGTAGACACATGAGGTTTGAGAAGGTACTTACTCATGTGATTTAAGCATAAACAACAGATGAAACCAGGAGTGCCCACAAAATGAGAGTCAGAGAATTATGGTGTTCTGCACAAGTTTCAGTAACAGTTTGATGACACAGTGCACTGTGAAATACAAACCTTCTGCATTGTCTCAAGAGCACCATCCGCTTCTCAAAAGCCATGCAACTGTGAGAATGTCTGTCCAGACCAGTGCAGACAAGACAGAGCTCCTCTACTGCAACCAGCCTGGACAAGTGCCAGTTTCAGTCTGGAATTCACATAGCCATCCTACCCACCTGGCCACTGTACCCTGCCTTGCACTACTCTGCTGAACAAAAAGGGGTTTTTAGCTCTTTAGGTTATGTAGGAGGACATATCAGATTATACATAGTATTTTTTTAATATTGGTAAATATCTTCTGGACTGGAGTTCTCTCTTGCTTGGCTCATGTGGAACACAAGCAGTGTAAAGTGGACCTGTCTGTACCAGTCCACATAGATTCATATATTTAAAAATGCTATAGGAGTTTTTTTCACCTAAATTTAGTCTGTTTCCTTTAACCCCTTCCAAGTGTTTGATAAATTCATCCATATTCTTCCCAGGACTAAAAATCTCTGAAGGCAACTACATTTATATTCTGAATGTGCAGAGGGCATTCAACTGAGAAGAAAATCTACATACCTACCACCACTGCTACCATGAAAGTGATGGTCATTCAGATTTTGCTCAAACTTGAGTAGTCTCAAATCTTCATCCATGCTGATGAAAAGAACCTCTGTGCATTCTCAAAATTCCTCTAAGTGTCATGAAGACTACTCAAAATGAAAGGTGTTTTTTACTGACTACAGGGTTTTGACTAGTAGTTTGGGGTTTTCTCACAATGTCAAAAGATCACTCATCACTGAAACACATTGCAACATCCACATTTGAGACAGGTTAATTTTAATAGATTTTACAAGGAAAGTGTGGATGTGACACAGAAATTAGGCTGCGGTTCTTCAGGAGATAAGGTTAGATGGCCAGAATGGTTCTTTCTCACCTGAAATCGAGAACTCCAAGGAATATTTTTAGCAAAGGAAAGCAGGCTTTGAAATCTCCATTCCTATGTCACATTGTTTAGGCTAGAAATGAGGAAAATTCATTTCTTTTGACTTCACAGAGAAAGTAAGGGTGAACTCAGGGGAAATAAATATGTTGAGAGAGAGAGAAGATTTTCACAGTTTTATCCTGAGTCAATAACCCTGATTGTTGACACTTCTAGTTTTCACTATCCATTATTCTGACAACTAAACCTATTTGTTTCCACTGCTGGCAGTTCTCTGTACAGTGTTTAGAACTGTTGCTGTTGTTAGCAATAGATAGAGAATATTTTTCAGTTGTAGAGAAATCTTTAGTGCCTCAGATTTCTAATACTTACTAGTGTGTATTTTTTCAGAACCTGTTTTTCACTGTGGATTTGCACTGTTTCTGTTTCCATTAACCTTTCCATGTGGTCAGTAAAAAACCTTTTAGAAATCAATACCCTTTTCCTGTGTCCCTAACATCTGTAAATACAGCACAGGTATTCCTAACCCAAACTTCTGTATATATTCACCATATCAATTGCTCTGAGTATAGTTGGTCTTAAACCTGACTATGTCTGCCATTTGCTTTTTTTCACTTACATTTTCATACCCTTTTCATATCCTGTCTTTTCATATTCTGCTTGCTAGGATACACCAATTACGTACAGAGCTTGGTAGTCTCCCTTTTAAGAAAGAGAGACAACCTCTTTTCTAGGTACTAATGAATAAGAAGGCAGCTGACATGAAAAACTTATTAAACTAGGACAGTCTTCACTTGTATTTATCTTTGGTCCTCCTCACTTCAATGCATTGTCCTTGCCAACACCTTGACAGCATCTGGTAAAAATAGTCTTTCTTTTTTAATATGGGAGACTGAAAGAAATCAAAGTCTCCTACACTAAGTGATTCCGGGTTAGTTGCATCTTCAGATATAGTTCTCTTCAGAAGTTTTTGAGCCAGCAGGGAATGTGCCACTGGTGGTCTTCAAGGTACACAACTTACTTGAGGAGTAGCTAAACTCTCCAACTGGCCTGTAAAATACATTGGCATGCCAGCCCTGGCAAGACATTTAAGGAACTTATTCTGTACAATGGTGCCATGATTGCAACTGCAGCTGCACAACACAAACATCTTGAAGTGACTTCTTATCATGTACTGCTGTGACATGAGATAACCTAGAAGAAAGTTTTTCTCCCATTAGAGCAACTCATGACAAGTCCTTCTACCAGAAAAGGTGCCAGAATGGTGAGAGAGAGACTCACAATTATGAGGAAAAAGATCATGATATAAGGCATTTCATAGATTCCATAATCCTCTGTTATAATTACTCTTTAATTATTAACTCACATCATCTGTTTATCATAGTCTACACTGCATATCACACTCTTTCTGACCTTGTTTAAGTCCTCCCAAATAACATTAGGTGAAGGAATTTATGCTTCTCAGTCTTAAGTCAGAGATACTATAACAGGGGAAGAGATTACTGGTTTATGTATTTCATTTCTCAATCCTCAATCAATTTCAGAGCTTCATTCCTGAACTTATAGTTCCATTTTTTCCAAAGGAAAACAAACAGTGGCCCACACTAATGTCTGAAAGATTGTTTTAAGACATCAAACTCCCACTGACATGTAAATGAACAATTTTCGTTTGCCTAGTGCAATGTATACAAAAATGATTGATCTACATAAAAGAATGTGATTTCTAAATGTTTTCTATGGCCCCAGCTGTTCAATGCTCTAAACATGTGGAGAATATCAAGGACAGAAAACTACAAAGTATGTGAATTTTTTTTCCAATACAATGATTGAATTATGTACCACAAGAGGCTTCCTACTACCATATCAGGAAAAACTCATCTAAAGCCAATAAAATAGAATGGATCAATGGATATTTCATCATAGGAAGCCCAGCTGCAAGATAGCAAAATGGACTGTATTTAGCCCTTCATCTCTCAAATGTCTGACACTGAAAGTGGGCAGATGTGACTTTTTGGTTGTGCTGTTTGTTATTTCGTGGCAGCTGATTGTCTTTGAGAATGTAGTAAATACTAGAGGTTTAATCACTTACTTGAGAGAAGGAGGAGGAAAATTGCTATTTTTTTCTCTTTTGATTTCTTAAGATACTTGGCACATAGTATTTAATGGGACCTAACCATAGAAGAAAGAAGAAAAAAAAATAAACCACCACACTTTCAGTGTGGTTTGTTGATCACCCACACATTAAATGTGCTCTGTAGAATTTACAAAAATAACTGATTCTGGTTACAGGAGCAATAATTTCTAAATTTGATGAACTTTAAAAGCTCATATTTGTATTCTTAGATCAAAAGGAGATTAATTTTTTAATAAATTTTCCTTTTCTTTAAAAGAAAATACTTAACACTTTCCTTGTAAGCTCAAGAAGATTCTGTTGGTGGAAGCTTCAGTGCATGCGAAATTTTCTGGTGAGCATCCACAAGGCTCTGCAACATGTCTAATACCTTTCAACAGTTTCATCAACAGACTGGAACCAAATGTAAAAATAATTCAATAAAAATTTTCCCATACCTGAAAGCTTGACAGGAGTACGGTGGCAAGGCAGTAATTCAGTATGTCCTTAGATCTTCTCATACTACCTGGGCCAGTTCAAACAATTTGTCTATGTAGTCATGTGTAAAAACTGAAATATCTCAGAGTCAGAAAGTCCTTCACCATCAATCCTTGGTTGTGTTCATCCCGGATGGCTTTTGGTACTTGAGTCAGGCACCACTACAAAGTCTCCGTTATCAGTGGTGAGAGCTGGGTACCTGTGGTCTGTGTCCAGAGAGACCAAAGTCTACAATGACAGTACAAAGAACCTAGATTATGTTCTTCACTTAAAAAGGAAAAACAAAAAGCGTACACTCTTACAAAAATAATCCAACTCTTTTCCTTAAAAATCATGCCTTTAAAAAATAGAGCATACTGAACTAGCCATTAATTTTACATACAGGTGGAAATCAGGATAAATGCAGGCCACTGGAAAGATAGGAAAACATAACAGAGAATCAGCAGTTTTCTGAATTCAACATGAATTGACATTAAAATTAGGCTTGCATTTTTATGAATGGAAATTACTAACTGAGGATAGTGATGGACCATCCCACCCTTTCCCAAGGTGCCCCCTTCTTGATAGACACCCACTGTCTATCTTCTCACAGGGGACACTTTCAGTGGACATAAATAATGCTTCAGCTGGGGACTAGGTGTTAGGCTCCAGGAAACTGAAATGACATTGATCTTGTAAGATATATTGGAAGTCACACTATAGGATCAAGTCATACTATCAGATCTCATGGTTTCTCTTCCCTTAAGATCTTTACGTTCACTAGTCTCCAAAGCCCCATTCAAATACTGAACATTAAAGTATCCTTCTGATATAGATATTATTTGTCCCTTAGAGATCAATAGGGAAACAAGAAGAGTAAGAATTTTTCCAAATGTATGTGCCAAAAGTTAGAAAATTTACTTAGATATCTGAAAGAAAAAAGTTTTTCAGCCTCCCTATTAATCTAAGAACCAGCATAGAAACAGAAATAATGATTTAAAATGCAATCTAGCTTTAAACTCAAATTTGAAACAATTATGTATAAGCTATAAAAATACATGCAATGACTGATGCTTTCAAATGTTGCAGTATGCACTGGAAGTTCACTATAGGACTAATCTGTTCATGCAAAAAAATAATAGTTTAAAGTATCCTAAACCCACGGTCTAAGATCTTTTAATATCTGTTCTCCTGATCAGACACAGAACTATAGATCGTGCTGGAATCCGGTTTGTATTTTTGTGAAAACCTGAACAAATACACAGATGAAACTTCCAAGGATGCATTTTTTGTAACCCTCTTCTACTTCCTCCTCATTTTATTCAATGTCTTTTTAAATGTAAGGAATTTCATAACTGGATGCAATATCCTCAGTTTTGTCTCACCAGTTCTGTAACTAAATATAGTTATCCTCTATTTAATCATTATACCTATAACTTTCATAGAATTGGATCTATTCTGTTCATTCTATGTTTATATTAAATTCCATATTTAAAATGATAATATATTCACAAAAATTTCTGATATCTTTTCTTTATTCACAAAGTCATGCTGTAAATACTGACCTCCATTTTTAAGTGTATAGAAGGAGATTTGTTCAGTGTTACATTTACTTAATTTTAAATTGCTTGAACAATATGTTATAACAGCAATAAATATCAATTCGGTCTGTTCCCAGAATTCTCCAAAGCATATATGAAGGTAAATCTTACAGCATACATTGGTTACATATAATTGAAGTGCATAATTGTATAATTCACCTATGTGAGGGTGACACATTTTATTTAGTAAAGTAGATTAACTCCTTATACGAAGACAGCAGCATTTCATATGTAGCTTATGGTAATTGATGTTCTTGCAAGTGAAAGTGTTCCCTAATTATTTTTCTTTTCTTGTCCTAAAGGGAGAGAAACTCAAGTTGTTTAATTTATGAAGTCATTTTTGTGTTACGTTAATGTCAAACTGCATTACGTTCAGCTAATTTGTTGCCAGGTTGAGTCCCTTATACTTTTTCTCTACTAGATAATAGAGCCAAATTTGTTGCCAATCCAGAATTAAGTGTCTATTCTGTCAACATTTGCTGAAACACACCCTGAAGGAAGCATTTTGTGGTTCACAGGAGCTTCATGTGAAGCATTAACATTTTTTCAATATTGTATATCTGAAAGTCTTGCCTGAAAACATGTTGATGAAGACTGTAATAGTCATCAGAGAGAAGGTCTATATTTTCCACATACAGGCCTTACACAGACATAAGCAAGGAGCATTTTTACAGACTGTAAATGGTTCTAATATGGTCCCACTGTGACCAGCACCTAATAAAGGTGCTTGAAAACCCCTACATCATACTGTGTAAGTATCCAAAATTCAGATATGAATCTTAAATAAAACATACAACTGAGGAATGAGTTATAAACCAAAAGAAAATAGGCACAACTAATGCAGAATTTTTGCCCTGACAGAAATATTTTTTCCAGATATTTCCAGAAGTTGGTATTTTAGTTTGAGGCTTACTAGAGCTATCATGAAAAACAAGAAAAAACACATATAAGTACCAATTCTTCCTAAAATATATTGTCTGTCTAGATTTTCAAATAAATAATATTTCTATGTTTTCAAAAATATGTTATCTAAAAAGTTCATATTCTCAGATATGTTTCTGGACATGGTGCTATGATTAGGATGAACAAGGGACTTCAGTAACCAGAGACTAGTACTTAAGCAGCCTATCTGAGGCAAAACAAAAAAATTACTTGATCAGAGCTCTGCATAGCTGTGTAATGGTGTTAGAGCAAGTCAGCTCAGTCTCTCAGCAGACATTTAGCTGATGTATGTCTTAATACCTCTGTGTACATATAAATATGTGTGTGTATATATCTATATATATATGTATTCTCTGAAGTGTAGAGTTCAAGAACTAATTTGATTAAGTGGAATCCTGTGATCTGCCTTCTGGCTTCATAACTGTTAGCTCATCTAGAGCTTGGCATCAGCATGCTCATGGCATGCCTGGGTAGCAGCATTTTGTACACCTAGGCTGTAATTTACCTGCACTAGGCAGTTCAGGCAGCATGGGTAAGAACCAAGCCAAGATCTCTTCCCAGCAAAGACCAAGATGAAATGTCCATCATGAGGCTCAAGCATTTAAAGACAGGCTCTGGATTCAACCTTTCTCTCATGGCCTTCAGAAGCACCTTTTTCTGTTCATTAGTTATGTTTTCTTCAGTCAGTTTCTTCCAGACTGTCTTTTTCTATTATTTTCCCCATACTACCACACTGCAGACTTTTTTGATAGTATTATTAGCCAGGTACTCAGATCAGTCACTCCCTCACCATATGTACATATGTAGTGTGCGTTCTCTCCTATTTTACCCACACATATATATGTTTCAGGAAAATCTACCTTTTAATTACTTTTATTTACCATAGTTTTGGTGCATAGCATATGGCTTCCATTTCCAGGACTTCCACACTGAAAAGCCTGCACTGAAAAATCCACACTAAACCCAGAAAATATTCTTTTTTTTTTTTTTTTCATGTCAGCCAAGTAAAACAGAAAAAAAAAGTTTCCAAAACTACTTGGATGTTAAGGGAGAATATTCTGCTGTAAATTACAAGACATTTGTGATTTATGAAGTAAATTATCTTCAGAAATTTAGCCTTTGTAGCAGATTGAAAAACATTGGATTTTTATGTTTTTCATATTTCATTCTCCTTCTTTATTTAAGGATTTTATTGATGTTATTAATCTTTTTGTCCTTTCTATGTTTTGTTTGTGGCCAAATCCAGAAAGAGACTGCTGCCCTTCACAACCACACCACAGCCCTATTCACATAAAGTAATCATTAGGGCCGGGAACCATTAGGCACTGTGGTCCTGCCTGCTTCCTGTTCAGTTTTAATGGAGGAACAAAATTGTGTGGTTCTGGTTCACCTTAGCACTGAGTGTACACAAGAATCGAATCAGGCACTGCTGTGGTAGGAGAGCTGTGCAATGGAATTTAAACTGGAATGCAACCAGGGTTTACTCTGAAACCTGTAGGATTGTTTGGATTTGCTGCACAATGTTTCTCAGCATTGCAAGATGATTCTATTTCTTCTAGTGCTTTCCTCTGAGAAATTCCAGAGATGCAGTTGTTACAGTAATACTTGTGATTTAAAGCCAAACGAATATCCCCTCACCCCCTTGCCACAAAGAAAACCCAACAACAAAAAACCCCAAATAAATCTAAGCTGGAAAAGGTAAGGGACACTTTTGTGCTTTGTTTATGGTCATGGTAGACTGCTCATGCGAGAGGGAAAACAGGCTTGGAGGACCACCCTCACCTGAACCCAATGAGAGAATACACTGATGATTTGAAGATGGCAAAGCCCCCGCTTCACCATGAGATAATGTGGGATTTGGTCATATCCAGGGGTAGGATTTCATCTACAGTCATGGAAGTATGCAGCTCTAGAAGTTTTAAAACAAATGTAATGTACATAGTAACTACTACCAAGAATCTTATTCCAAGAATAAGGATACTTAAGTTGCAATGATGGCATATAGAGCATTCACCCAGCTTGGGAATTTCTGAAAACTTTTTTTTTAATTTGTTTTGATGCAATTATGAAAATACATAAATTAGATATTGAAGGTGAAAAGAACTACTGCAAAATCTACACAGGAGTGCAGGTTGTTATCTCATGCCATCGATCAAGTCTTGAATGTAACAAAAATATGTATCTCAGATGAACATTTTCTACCTTTCCTCTTTTTGAATTAAAAACATCTATCTCTGTATCTATCTCTGTTCATAATCTCCTCTGAAAGGCAACAAAAAATGAAGGCTATACCATTTCTTCTGTTTGCTGTTTCCAAGGACTAATCACTGTTATAACTATTTGGGTGTTTTCCAAAATTAATTAATCTGCCTTTAAGTACAGATTTTGGTTTTTCTCAAGTCTTTTCAGCTGTTGTATAATCATAGAATGTTAAAGGGTTGGAATGGACCCTAAAGGTCCTCTAGTCTCAACCCGGCCATCCTCCCCCACCACTGGCAGGGACAGCTCCCACCAGACCAGGTTGCTCAAAGACTTATCCAACATGGCTTTGAACACTGCCGGGGTTGGGGCACCTCCCTGGGCAACCTGTTCCAGTGTCTATATCAAGGAAGTCTGAAATATGAGATATTTTGTCCACATGAAAGTAATTAGGCTATTCTACAGTCTAAATCAATACCTGATGCATTTGTTGAGCTAAATAGACCCAGCTCCCCCACATCTCCCACTGTAAAGCATTTATTCCAGTCCTATCATTATTCAGTGGTTTTTTTCTTCACTTTTTCCAGCTTTCTCAAAAGATAATTTTAAAAATGTTTTCCATTTTTGTTGAAAAATTTTAGGATGGTAGAGAAAATATCTTTAAGCATTAGCTTTGTCTGAAATACTTATATATAAAAAAATACTTACCCTGGTAGTTTTGTCAAATTGTTGACTTTTAGTTACTTTCATACATTTAACAAGGCTGCGTACAGGTCATCTCCTTAAATTCAACAGCAATGGATCTGTACCAGTCTCTGTTTCAGGCTGCCACACTGCAGCACCTTATATAGTTGAAAGAGAGAAGTAGTCACAGTGCCAGTTAGCCTAAGCATTGTAGAATCATAGCATTGTTTGGGTTGGAAGTGACCTTTAAAGGTCATCTATTCCAAAGCCCCTGACGTGAGCAGAGACACCTTCCACTAGATCATGTCACTCAGGGCGCTGTCCAACGAGAACATGAATAATTCCAGGGATGGCACACCCACCACCTCCCTGGGAAACCTGTGCCAGCCTTTCACCACCCTCCTAGTAACTTCTTCCTTATAGTTAGTCTGAGACACAAACACTCTGTGTCTTCTGGCCTATGATTTAAGGATTTTTCCTGGTCATTTGGAACTATAAACATAGTCAGCTGATCAATTGTACCTACTTAGCAGACATTTTAAATTATTAAGTTCATGATGGATCGGTTCTCTGTTCCTGAAGGTTTTCAAGACTCTGCTAAGCAAGGCCATGACTGATCTGATATAGGCAGCAAAAGTCCTGCTTCAGGCAAAAGGCTGGAGAAGATTGTTAAAGAATACATTCAGTGCAGGTAGCTCTGAGTTGCAGGTTGAGCTCTGGGGGGCGGAAGCCCTTGAAGCAAGAGGCTGTGAGCTGATGACCCTTTGTATAACAAAGGGCACAGGGACATGCAGCCCCAGCAAGGGGACCAGGCGTTCAGAGACAAGGCAGGAGCAAAAGACCCCCAGAATTTCCCCTGCACTTAGACTGTGAGGGTATAAAAGCCCAGGGGTGTCTTTGTTCTGAGTCCCCCCTTGGAGGCACCAGCTTGAGCTCTTATTTTATTATTTAGTTATTTTAAGGATCTGGATGTCTGAGGCTCTGCTATGGAAAACTTAGCCTCGAGTCGGTAAGGAAACCTAGTCTGAGTGTGAAAGTGTGGAGGGTGAAGGTGCAAAGGGCCTTCGGTCCTAGATCAGGTCGTGCAAGAATGACTGCCAGGGAACTTCCTTAATAAAGATGGCTTACAGTGCCTCCTTCAAGTCAATGTTACCATGACTTTAAGATTCAAGGAGCTCTCTGCTGCTGGACCTTCTGCAGAACAGGCAGCATAAAACTTCAATCGGGATTTCCTTCTTTAATATCCAAATTCCTTTCTGAATTGGGCTTTACTTTCTAAAAATCCCATTCTGTCTTTATTTAAATACATATGGAAAGGAGAAATTATTTTCTAAATGCGAAAATTACTTTAAAGTTTAATTAGCAATTCAAAATGTGATTGCTATCTTTGGTTCCAAGTTAGAGCAAGTGCAGAGGTGGTATGTCCAGTCTTGCATCCCTGCTCCCTCAGGAATATTACATTGTATGCTTTGTATCACCATGCTGAGAAACAACCGCAAAGCTGATGGGGTTTGATAATAATTATAGTAAGTTTTGACCAATTAGCATTTACATTAAATACAAAAGTCTTCTGAAAGAAGGCACAGGAACAACCGATGCAATTCTTATCTGGAGTTTACTAGAGTTGGTGTGACTGACTGCTGGCCTCCAAGACCATTTTGACCTAATAAGGGAAATTGAATATGAACAACATTAAACAACATTAATAAACTTTCATCAAAGAAGATATATCTTTGGTTTGTGTGCTACAGTTAAGTTGTAAGTTAGCTGTGTGTTTCTTCTTTCAAAGTAGAGAACATTGGCAGCTGAACTACATCTCAAGAAAGCACAAAGTGCTCATTACCTTCAAAAATCAAGCCAATCACAAGTGCAATGAGTGTGAAAGGCTGGCAGAATCCAGTCCTATTTCCATGGAAGAGATTCAGAGATTTTAATGTCAAGATTTTAATTAAGGGGATTGGACAAACACAATTAAAATGGAATTGAAATGCTGAATATAGTCAATATTGGTTTAATATTGCATTTTTATTCACCTTGTTCAACTGTGTTTCAAGCTCAAAACAAACACAAATGACTTTCCTTCTCATCCTCTCACAATTCTAGATTTATCAAAAAATTGCTCATTGGATGCTGCAGTATCCCAGTGACAATCAAAACCATCCAGTCAAAAGCATATAAATGAGTGGGGAAATTAGGTCTCCGTTTAGGATCAATTGTCTGCCTATTCAGACATAAGAGGACATAAATATGTGTCACAACCTCTAGCCAACTTTTTCTGAATCTTTCACTCTACTTAACAATGTACTGGAGTCACATCTGAATTTTTATTCATTTCCTCTTGACTTCTAAAGCAGTGCATGGAAGGTGGAAGAAAACGAATGTTGTAAAAGCACCAACCTGATAGAATGTCACTAGGGAAAAATATAACATGGAGTAGAGATAATAATAGCCTGTCTGTCCTTCAGCAATGGGCTACAATAAAAGTTGAGAATCCTGAGTGAGAATAACCATTTAAGCCTAATCACCTTGACATATAATGAGATTGAAAGGGGATGGGAGACAGAAAGAGGGGAATCAAAGTTCCTGCTTATTGAAATGTTCCTTTTAACAACAGTATTTATTTCACCTAGGTTGAGCAAAAACTGTGACTTACCATAGGCTGTTTCAGGAAAAGCATCAATTTGTAATGAATGGGGGTTTTTCCCCTGCTCATATTTTTAAGCGGATCTGCATAAAAATATGAAAACCCAGAAAACAATCCTCTACAAATTGAATTTCTTTGAAAGAAATAAAACATAAGTGAAAAAATAAATGAAACAGCACCATTATTTGGATTAAATTTATCTTTAATCCACTTTGTCCTCTATATGAAATACAGTATGAAGACATCTGCCAATATTTTAAAGGCTTCTGCCTGTGTCTGAATTATGTTTTTAAATTAGACCCTAAAGCTGCATTCTAATGCATTACTTTCATTTACTGGAGTGTGCTATACTGTCATACTACTCCCATGACATTCTTTATTTAATCAGTCTGAGAGCTGTACAGACCCATATCTATTCCCACATAAATCTCTGTCAAATATTGCTGACTTTTAGCTTTAACCTCACTGGCAATGAATGACCTCCTTGGGAAAAAAAAATGTATGAAATGGACAAACATTTTAGGGGAAGAAGCTATATTTTTTGGATAATCAGTGGAAGGTATGCAAATCTGTCTGGTTCAGAATGGAGGTGGTGTCCTTGTGGTGAATAGGAACTGCTGCAGTAAACAACTTTAGCCTTTCCTATTAAAGGTTAGGGAGAGTGATTGATATGTTTGACAAAGAAATGTAAGGTCAGGAGCAATAAAGACAATCTGTTCTTTATACAAAAAGTACATGAAAAGCAGTACATATACAGGGTATTCTCTAGTTCATTTTGGTGCACCTGCTATTTCAGAATAATAAATGGAGCTGAGTCCCGTTGTAGCTTGTGCAGGTAGGAAGGATCATTGTTAACTCACTCTATTCTCTAACTCTCAGTTCATCTTTAAAAAAAAGATAGTCCTATTGAACTACTCCTTGACCCTATTTTAACCCCACCTTTTATTTTTTTGTAGCAATTAAGGTGCAACCAAGTCCATGACGGTAGCACCCATTTGAGTAGAACATTCTGAAGAAAAGCAACGTGAGGTTTCATGTAAAGGTATTAGAATCTGACCAACTAATTTTGGTCCTGTCTTAGGTTAAGGTTTCTGGAAATATAAAATACAGATATATCATGACATCATGCTAGAAATGTCTGTTGCTAATGCTTAGGGTTTATGTATCTATTTTCTTTAAGATTCTACGTGCAGTTACTTTGTCATAAATTGGGATAAATACTCCTTTAGACCATCACTATGGGTCTTTATTTAAATTATCTGTTAGTTTCAGTTCCTTATCTTGCAGTTAGATCTGAAAGCATCTCCTTGATAAGACAAATTACAGTAGACACAAGTGACTTGATAGCAAGAATTACACGAGGAGACCCAAGGAACCTCACAAAAATAAGCCTACTTTCTTCAGTCAAATAACTTGGGGTAATGTGTTTTCCTCCAATGCAGACATTTTTTCTTACATTGAAGGCCATAGCAGACAACACAGACATCTTGCAATACTGATAGCAGCCAGTAATTTGAATCATAGAACACAAGGATAGAAAATGACCTTGAGATATTATCTAGATTTTTCTCTGTTTGAAGATAAGGGCAGATATACCTGAACTGTTCCTGATGATGCCTTAAGACCCTTTTAGTTTCTTATTTTTCTAATTTTGTAAGCTTTATAAGTTTTATAAGTAGTAAAAGTAGATTTTAGAAGCAGCAGTCCTTATCCCTCACCCTGTAGCACATGTAGTTTACACATTCCTTAACCCTCTCACCCCATTCTATGCTCCCCATACCAATTCTATCCCTTAATCCAGTACAAATGTTTAGAGGTGGTCCCAAAAGGTCCCCAAACCCAATTTCCAGGGAGTGGGCCCAGGGCAGACCTGAGCAAAGGCTACGGAGTAGAAACACTTAGGATTGGACAGGTAGTATTATAAAATGTAACGTCTCAGGCACAGCCTGCACGCGCGTCCTGTAACATCTATGCCTTGGCACAAATTAAACCCTTTCCTTATCTCACCCTCAATTAACTGCTCTGGAGTTTTTTCTTTAGCAACATTTTAGGCATCACTGACATGGCTTTCAAAACATCCAGAGACAGAACTTTGGTGTCTTTCTGAGATAATCTGTTGTGATATATCATGGTCTCCTGCACTTAGATTCCTTACGAATTTTCTGGTTTTACTGGACCATTTCAAAGCAGTTCAGATCATTTAAACTAGACTAACACAATTGACTCCTTTCTTTTTCCTACTACAAAAAGATTACCTCCAATTACAAAATATTCCTCACTTTTTGAACCCTAGTCACATTTAGACATGGAAGCAAAGTTTATGCAAGGTAGGTCTAACACTGCCGATAGAATCAGAAACAGTACTTCAGCAGTAGCAATTTAGGTAGCCCATGTACACGATAGGACCACAGAAGAGCTTACATAGCTCATGCCCCACAATTCCCACTGTTGTTGTCCTCCTGCAGTATAATCATAAATTCACATCTGCATACCAGGATATTCAGCTGACCCTTCCATTTCTATGGTGAATATACAATGACAGTAACAAAGGGCTAAACTGTGTGTCTTGCATTAATGAATCCATGCTGAGACTGGAACATCTTCTTCGACGCTTCAGCTGACTGGCCTGGATGGTAACCAGCCTCATCTGCAGGACTAGGTTTTCACAGCTAAGATCAGGGTTAAGTGTTTCTCTCTGAAAGGACCTGACCTTGTGGGAGACAGGTGGCACAGAGAGGAGTTTCTCATGCCTAGAAGTTTTCAGCTCAAAGACGGCTACTAGTAATAAATTTCTGAGCTGCCAGTACAGCCTGTTAGAAAGAGAGGAAAGGAAGAGCTTTCATGCTACTGGGCTCTGGTGTCAGTCAGAAAGCAATAACTCATCTGGTGGAAGAAGGGTGGACGCACCTTCTGTAATCACTCCTCAATTGCAGCTCACTTTCATCCATACTCCGTATCAGACATGGATGGGTAAATATCTTAGAATCAAAGAGTCAAGAGTCATTGAGATTGGAAATTACCTCTAAGATTGTCAAGTCCAACCATTAAACTAATGTTGAAAAGTCTACCATGTCCCTTAGTGCGATATCTACATATCTTTTAAATACTTCCAGGGCTGGTGATTCATCCACTTCCCTGAACAGCCTGTTCTAATGCTTGACCACCCTTTCAGTGAAGAAATGTTTCCTAATATCCAAACTAAACCTCCCCTGTAAGAACTTCAGCTAATTTCTTCTTGTTCTGTCACTTGTTACATGGGAGAAGGGATCGACCCTTGGTCACTACAACATCCTTTCCGGTAGTTGCAAAAAGCAATAGGGTCTCCCCTAATCCTCTATTTCTCCAGGCTAAACAACCCCAGCTCCCTCAGGCACTCTTCACAGGACTTACTTTCTAGACTCTTCACCAGCTTTGTTGCTCTTCTCTAGACACACTCCAGCACCTCAATGTCTCACTTAAAGTGAGAGGCCCAGAACTGGACACAGGATTCAAGGTGTGGCCTCACCAGTGCAAAGTACAGAGGGAAAATCTCTGCCCTAATCTTGCTGGCCACACTATTTCTGATACAAGCCAGGATGCCATTGGTCTTCTTGGTCACCTGGGCATACTGCTGGCTTATGTTCAGCCAGCTCTTGACCAACACCCCTAGATCCTTTTCCACCAGGTAGCTTTCCAGCCACTATTGCCCAAGCCTGTAGCACTGCATGGGGCTGTTGTGAGCCAAGGACCAAGGACCCAGCACTTCATCTTGAATTTTGTACAATTGGCCTTGACCCAACCTGTCCAGAACCCTTAGCAGAGCATTCCTATCCTTTAGCAGATCAACATTCCCACCCAACTTGGTGTCATCTGCAAGCTGACTGAGGGTGCATTTGATCCCCTTGTCTGAACCGCTGATAAAGATTTTAACCAGAACTGTCCCCAGTACTGAGCCCCGGGGGAACACCACTACTGACCAGTCGCCAACTGAATATTGTCATCCAGACAGTTTTTCATCCAGCAAACAGCACACCCTTCAAGCCATGAGCAGACATCATATTTCTGATTCTCACAGTCCTCTGACCATAGCTGTGGCCACAGACATTTGGCTTAAGGATTCAATAGTTTGGGTATATTGTGAGCTGGGGCATAGGCTTGAATTTAAGGAAGGGACTGCAGAGATTTCTAGCTTAATAGAAATCCTCCTAACTTGCAGGATCAACATGCTGTTCCAGAAAGCCTGAACATCTCCTTCTGCTTTCAGTGTTTGCTTTTTTCACACTGTGCACAAATTCAATCTCACCTCTTTAAATCTTCCACTTCATAATTTTTTTCTTCTTCAGAGAGTAAATCTACCCAAAGGTCTTAACATAAATGCCTGTCCTCTGGACTGAACCCCTCTTTACAGCTTTAAACATCCCACATAAACAGATTTATTTCTTTCAGTAGGTTTATCCTCTGAAGCTAGGATTTTACAGTTTAGATTCAACTCTCAGGAGAAAAACTTGAAGCACAAGGCATTATATATATCCAGGCAATGACTGTCAGCTGCCAGAAAATTGCAGGCCAATGGGACATTGCTGTAATCTCTGATTCCAACTGGTCCATGCATTTCCAGTGGCCGTGCATAAAGAGACTCAGAATTGTTCATTAAGTTTGTTGTGAAACCAAGTGTTTAATATCTGTAATTCCGAAGGATCAATAGGAAGTTAAATTGAGTGAAACTAGTTTTGAACTCGTGCAGTTTCAGAGAAACAGCAGCATCACATATCTCAAAAGAACTCACATTTTTAATGTAGCACCATGAGTTCAAAACTATTTCTACTGTTTTGGGCTGATGACAGTTTTTCATTGTTGTTGATTTGCTTTTTAATGAATGGCTTCACTGTGCATGTCAAGAAACTGCTGCAAAAAACCAGCTGCCATGTTCATGAGTAGAAGCATTTCTTTTACTGATAGGTTATCAACCAGAAACATATTATTTGAAATTGCTTGTCAGCAAGAAGGTTGATTTTGTTTCCTTTTGTACACTTTGCTTGCATTTTCATGTTATTATAATGCAAGGACAAATCCATGTTGGAAATGTATTTGTCTTTAGTAATAGTTTATTGGTTATAATGGGATCTTCTGCCTATTTGGGTACAAATTACCTGGTTCATTGAGTAAAATGTATTGGAAATAGTGACTGTACTCTTTGTTTTTTTTCTGTGCAGCTGCTATTAGAGTGGTCTCTCTCCTTTCCCTAATAGGGTACCAGGGCCCTGTGGGCACCACTCAACACTGAGTGTCCCTGGAACACTCAGCCCCAGCCCCCTCAAACAGCCCCCTATCTTGCCCATGTCCCAGGAACACCCTGTCAGCCTCCTGAGGCCACAAGTCTCTGCCCCAAATATGCCACAGCACGGCTGGTCTCCAGTTTACTACAGCCCAGTTCTGTAGAAGCTGGGCTTTTTCACCAAGCCTTGTGCCCCCATGGGGCTCTTGTCCCATCCCCAGGGAGGTGCTAATGCTCGGGGCAGGAGCTACCCTTAACTGTCCCCAGCTGTCCTGCTTCTGAGGTGGTGGATCACACCTTGACTGTGTGAGTAATTTGGTGGAAAATGCTACTGTTGACCTCTGATACATTTTCTCTACCTGAGCAAGAGTAAAATCATTCAGTCCAGGATGGGCTCCTTGGCTCAGGAAGCAAGGAGAGGAGTGCCTTAGTAGCAGAGACAGGTTGTCAAGAGGCAGACTGCATCAAACAACTGTTTTCTGTATTCCCCAGAATTTCAAGTTAATAGAATTTGTGGGATTTACAGGTATGCTGATGCTGCTGAGCTAAGACATAGATGATGAGAAATTATGAAGCATTTTGAACAGTCTTATAAAGGAAAATTAAAGAAATGCTAATACATATGAAATGCATATGTTTCTTTGAAAAATTCTTTGAAAATTTCCACTCACAATTTCCACACAAAATTATCATCTTTCTATATCAATTTAAGACAATGGAATAGTTCTCTATTATCTCTATTTTTTTATTTAAAAAAATGCCAAACAAACCACAACTATTCAAGGTCTGAGACTCTTTAATGGCCTTGTTTCTTAAAAGTATTTTTGTAGTTGCTTTGAAGGTTGAAAGAAGAAGAATTATTGAGAATACTTTCTGAAATATACTGTGAGGAATATGTCATTCCTAGTATGAGAACATAAACGCTCCATTCTATTCTAGGTGCAATGAATATATGCCTGCTCTTAAGAAAAAAGGGGTAGGAGCTGGGGTGAATGAGTTTCACACCATGCCTTTCAAAATAGCAGATTAGAACTTGTAATTCCATCATCTGGTACTTCCATAAAACCACTTTCTCGAAAAGGGATTCTGAAACTTCAGGAGGACATGACAAGAATGGATCAAGGCGTTTTTCACTGGTTTAATGATTTTTACCTTGCAGGTGGCCAAAACTCTCTAGAAAAGCTGCAGTATCCCAGTGAACTCTTTGCCGTTACACTTCCACACATGGGAAGCATGTTTACACTCTGGAATGGAGCACAATGGAGCAGTTTTAGCAGCAAGGTAGCATGCAAATAGTTCAATAGAAATAGGAACAGAGCAAAAGCAGTAATGCCATTGTTTCCAGTTAGGAGTTAGGAAAACAGCACTTTTCCCTTTAATTCCTCTTCACTTTTTTTCTGTGGGTCTGTAAAATAAAGGTACTAATAAAAAACAAATCTACATTTGCTATAAACCAGTGAGGGACATGGGATTTCTGTCTTTGTGACTGTACCGGTTTGTACGAGAAAAGGTCAAATAAAGGGTGTTCCAACAGAATTTCTCATGAAGAACAGAAGACAGCAGCAGAGGCTGTGAAAGGAATATGAAGCCAAATGATTGCATTACCCTATATTCTATTAATCATAAAATGAACCAAAAACATTAAAGAAATTTTGAAGTCTGTATTCTGGGAGCCTACAGAATAAAGTTTCTTTTCAACATTCTCTGTCCTGCATTTTGCTGTCAACCTAGACATGATCCCATCTAAGTTGTAAACCACAAGAACTGAGATTATTCATTATATATTCCTCTGAGACAGTTTTCCCCAAAATAGTAAAAAGCATTCCACAGCATATTTTTTTTCTTACTGGATATTTTTTTCCACACTGGATAATTGTATACTGATGAAATAGAAGCAATTTCCCATGATCAGAACATCATTGTATAATGTAGTAGATGTTAATAAATATTATTAAAATAGAATAACGTATTTTTAAGGCCAGAAGGTCTTATCATTAAGTCTGAACTTCTGTTTAAGAAATGTCACATAGTCCTCAATTTGTCATATAATTCCTGTACTGCCAATCCAAACTCAATAACTATCTTTTCTTTTTTTTCAGCAAGAGGTATGGAAAATTACTTTGATATTGGCTGTTTTTCTTATTCTGCAAACAGCACATGGCCATGCAGTGTCCAGTACAGTATGTACACCAATATGGAAGTGTTTTCTTGGCAACAACAAGAAAGTAAAGCAAGAGATGTCCAAAGGAACATAAGCGGAAGGCTGGTTGCTGATGGGCAAGAAAAGTCTCCCCACCGAATTAGCCTACTTTGTCATTCCAACTGTTGAAAACCTGACATTTTCCAAGATGTAATTAATATTCACTTTGAAGATGCTTTTAATGAGCTATGGATGCTAAGTTATTCTCTAACAGCTTTCCAGTTGTAAGTAATGATTCATTCAGAGAGTAACAGATTCAGCTTTGGAATGTCCCATCTTACTGCCCAGTCTTGCTATGCTCCTGCCAGCAAAACTCAATGTCTGGAGTGGTCAAGCAAGCCATGTGGCACTAGTATTATGTAGTCTCTTGATATTAACCTGGCATCTAGCCCCTTTATTTCAATATTCCTCATTTCATGTTGCTATTAAGGTAGACTATTATGCCACTATTATACAGCACCAAAGGACTGTTCAGTCCAGCCATTAATATGCATAGCTAAATGTTCTACTACATGCATTTTCAAGTGTCTGGAAAAGAAAAGACACTGAGGATTTCATTCCATTTGTATCCCATATGTACAAATGTGTTCAGTTTATGGCCTTGGAGAGAAACTTTTCAGCTTCCAGAAGTGCATACACAGCCTGGAATGTGAAAATATGGTTGTTTTCTTTCTCTTATATTATCTTTGATAGTAAAGATTGTACACTCACATAGTTGGCATTTTTACTAGTGACTCATAAGGAAGAATAGAATCCAATTTTCTTGTCCTTAACTATCTTGGCTCTGATGCTGTAGTAAACAGAAAGCACTTATTGTCAGACAAGTATGTAGATATGATTCAATGATAGAGGGCCACAGATCACTTTAGAAACAAAAAATAAAAGGTTTTCTGTGAGCAGAAAAACTAATGAAGCCTGATTTATTACAGGCTTCTTACAGACATCCCAGCATATTTCTTCTTTCCCCTTCTCTTAAATCCTCTCCTCATTTGTTGGGCTGGATCCTTGTTGAAAGTGAATAACAGGTTCCTTCACTTAAAGAAAGTGAAGAAAGGAATGGATCTTCCAGAGAAAGACAAACAAGGAGATAGAAAATGCCATTATAAACCCTTAATTTTGCTAGGAACACAAGTTAGAGTATGTTTGATATTCTAGCATTCTGGAAGTGGTTTGAGACCCTAACCAATACTCAGTCCTTATGCATTAGGTTATGTTAGGACATGAAGAGAGGGAATGTGATCATGTCCTGCATGTTGACAAGAAGCATATTCAGCTAAGAAATGTATCATGAGACATGGTCCCCTTACTATAAAGCTTTGTTTTGAATTTTCCCCTTAAAATACAGTCTCCAATGCAGTTGCAGCTATTGGCCTTAAAGCGTGAATTAATTCAAAAGTTTCTAAAGTGTGCTTCATGTAGAACATCCAAATAGATATCGAGTGATTTCTTCCAGTTTTAAAACGTCTCAGCTGAAGAACTGCACATAATCATGTGAATAATTTCCCTCTTCCAACTAGTTCTACATAGAACGACTATCATGTGTTCTCAAACATGCATTATTGGTTGTGAAGGCTACATTTATCAATTCCATTTTCTTTTACCACTATTAAAGAGTATTTGCTATTTTCCATTTGTGCAGAATCAAATTTGCAAAGGTTATGACCACATATGTTAGATAATTTGGGCTGTTAAATGTTCAATATCATAGTTTGGTCTAGTTGTGGTAAGGTCCACATATATATTTCAGAAGTAGTATGTTCAAAATCCTTTTGGCCTGCAATTCACCTTAGGAAATTCAATTAAGTGTACTGTGTCACTGCGGTTGCTGTTAAATGGATCTCTGTACAGGATGATGGTCCTCACATTTCTTGAAGATACAGAAATCTCAACTACAATATTCTTTCTTTGTTGTTTCTTGTATTTCAAGTAAGTCTTCATTAATATCTTGGCAAATAAACCTTTACTGAGCAAACACACATTTATTGATAGATAATATACAGAAGAATCCGACAACAACATCTAAGTCATGTATGCAGTTTGTGATATATTAATAACTAACTTTTTCTGCACTCCGAAAAGGATTCAAACTTGCATTCATGAGAACATGGTTATGTGTTGTAAATGCTTAAGTCTGTTAATGGACCAGAAAAACTTGATTGTTAGAATGTCTCTGGAATAGTGCTTGTGCTTCTATTCAGGTAGGATTGTGTCCTGTGGATTCAGGTATGTCAGGCAACCCTTAAACAGAAATGAAACAGCCAAACCTGAAATGTTCAATACACGGTGTAACCAAGTTGCAATTCTACGTCCGTACATCCACAGAAATCTCTGAGTATCTCTGAGTATGAGCTCTGTCCTAGCCCCTTCAAGAAAAGACAAACCAAAGGCTCAACTATCCTTACTGTCCGACTGATTCCACACGTGTTCTTAAATTTATTTAACATATGTGGACAGGATTGACAGGACTAGTCCAAATTGAAACCACAAAACTTTCTTTTGAGAAATTGTAACAGTAAAATAATGGATTTTACATCCTAAAGAATATCAGCATGAAGAGCTACACTTTTTTTATTTTTTTTCCCATACAGATTTCAATGCTTTTCTGCGCTCTGTATCTACCTTAAGTTCCAGAAGAAAAGGTTGATTTTCGTTTTTGCTGCTATTAGGCCTAGACTTAGTTACAGTGACATGAGAATTCAAACTGGCACTGACCCTGAAGACACCTTTAATTTCCACAGTGCATACGGTGATGATAATGACAAGCACTTTGTTGCTAATATGTCAAATTTTATTTTGACACTTTCATGTGTGTTCTGCATTTTCTGTGATTTTCTGGACAACATGCAATTCCTCCAAATCAGAAATATTCAGGAACCAATCATTTTAGTCTCAACTACTTAAAAAAATATATAAAAATATATCCAGAAATATTAATAACTAGACAAGAACAGTTGATCCTCATTGTCCTAGACTGCAGTTTCTGCTGACACATCTTACAACACACTTCCTGTCTTGTGATTACATCCCAGGAATTTCTCTCATGATAAAAACTACTTTCAAATATTTCAGCCCCCTGAGCAAACCATTAATTGTACTTCTGATATTATCTTATATTTATTTTTCTCTGTTTACTTTGGGTAATCTGTAGGAAGAGTAGCCTGATCACTCTGCAATTCTTGATTTTAAGTTTCACAATATCATTTTAACCTTTTCAGTACTGGTAAGGAAATACCACCTACAACCTCTCTCTATGCCCATTCTGTCTGCTTCACTCTCCACTTCGTGCTTGGATAAGGATGGGGGCTGGGCAAAAGACTTGCCTAGAAACAAGCTATTAATGTGAGATGTGTTTTACAATATTACCCTAATTTAAACAGTAAAAAATCACATGCATGCTAGATAATTAATTTGGGGGTTTAACAGATCAAAGGTCAGAATCACAACAAAATTAGCTGGTTTCTATATATCAGCACTTATGAGACAGAAGGTGGGGAATATGTATTGTGAGCACTCTCTAGTTAAACTGTTGTGCTAGCACAAAACATTACTGCATTAGGCTGTAGCCTGTAATCAATCCCAGCTGGAGGCTCATATCAACATTACTATTCTTCTTGCCAGTTCCTTGTTAATCCTCTGAAAGGGTAGGTAAAAAGAGGACTAGTGTCTTATATTACATAGGTTGATTTATAGAACCCAGCTATTCAAACATTTTATTCTGTACAGTTTACAGGCCAAATAATTTTATTTCTGAAATGTTTAATTGGTTTAATTTAGACCATACAAAATAAATGACAAAAGGCTCCAGCGGAAATTCCATCCCATAGTCTCATTTTGGAGTATTTTGTTCCCATTTGTAGTGTCAGGCCTCCCTCTGTTCGCTGTAGAAGTGCTTTCTTGGGCCGAGAAGTGAGCTTTTATATCCATATGGAATTCTTAGAAATACTGTCATTGAGCCAGATATTTAAAAATTTATGTTTTTCCAGAAACCCCAATCTACCAGATAGTATGCTTATCCATGCTGCTTCTCTTCTTTTTCAGAGCTGACATGGGATGGATAGGTGGCTCAAGTCCAAAGTTTTAGATGCCCTGAGAATGGCAGGAACACTCTGATGTATCTCCTATTTTCCAAACCAGTTAGTCCCATCATGATGAAGCCAAAAATCTCATAAGAGACTGTCTTCTGGATGAAAACAGAGGAATTGAAGCTGTGAAAAAAACCCAATACAATCCTAGCCAGAAAACGACTAGCTCTAGCTTTGTACTCTGGTTTTGGTGGGTTTTTTTCCTTTTTTTTTTTTTTTTTGGTTTAAAACCTTCTCTTACTCCTCCCTCCTGACCCATAATCTTCAATGTAATTTAGATCCTTGGAGTCCAGCTGACTCATCATGAATCCTTGATAAGTTAGTAACCTGTCTTATGAAAAAGTCCTTCTCTTCTGCAAGCTGCTGACAAACTTCATTCCCTCTTCACAGGAGAAGATAGGACCATAGGGATCCCACGTATTGGTTTGTCTCTGGTTGAATTCCCAAAACATGCTTTTATTAACTATGAACACAGAGTTTTGTTTTTAACTGGCATTAAATGCTGCTGCCAAGGCTCAGAGGAGCTTGTATCCTCTATTTATTCCCATACATTGGTCCTGAACTTCAGTATCATATATAGGAGCCACTTTTCTGGGTTAAATACAGGCTATTCATGCTCTGGATACCTCCTAGATACACTAAAACATGCTAAGAGATGTTGTTGATTTTACTAAGTTAGCTATTCGGAAAAGAATGCTGCCTTAAATGAGGGTAAAACCAGAAAAATCTACAAAAGTCACTGAACACAGAAAACACTCCCAGTCTTAAGGTGTTTGCTTTGGAAAAATGCTACAGCAAATGGGGTGAAGCTTCAGGATATTAATTGTACAGTTAGGGAGATTACTGTCTCTCCTATGCTGCCTTTATGCACAGTTGAGGGCAATGTTTTTTAATGCCTACTACTTATTTCCTATCTACAGTGAGCTTTGGTTCGAAAACTGATTCTGGTTTGTGTTTTTATTTTGAGGATTTTGTTTTTCTAGCAGAGATGAAAGATTAAAGCAGATCAAAGTTTAAGGTAAAGTCTGACTTCCCTAAGCCAGATTTCAGTCCTTTAGCCCATAGAGGAAACTGTCCCTTGATAGTCACAATAGATAGCCAGAGCCCTGTAGAAAGAAACCTCTAGTGGATTTCCTAGTGGAAAGAAACTTAATTATATTAGAGTCAAATGTATTACACTAACTACTTCATTGATTTTTATTTTTTTTAAATTTTTAATTCTTTTGAAAACCATCATGTTAGAATCTAATATTATTTTGGTAAACCATTTTACTGCCATAGACAAACAGAATAAAAAAATAATTACTTTAGACCCATAGTCAATGCTGTCTTGGATTTCAACTCTCAAACCTTTGAACATCTCCTTGACATTTAAATCCTAAATTATATCTTTGACCTTCATCTTGCAACTAGTTTATTCTTCTAAACTTGTAACAATAGGTCCAGGGAGGTGGAGGATTTTCTTCCACTTGCAGAAAATCTTGTTACGGGAGTTTCTTTCATTGAAGAAAGTCATCATTTCATATAGAGTAACGTTTCCTTTTCTGCATTCTCATTGTCTTAAGAAAATCTTTGATTTGGTTATTAGTCGCTCATTGGTTCTTAATATTATCAAATAACACCCCAGAACTCTGAACCATCTTTTTGTGAATTGAGCTAACATTTCCTACTGAAATTTCACACAAAACCAAAGCTATAAGAACCCAAATAATATATAGTGCCCTAGGTATAGAAGAAAAAGAAAGGGGGGGGGGGGAAGGGAAAAAAGCAAAATATACAGAGAGACTACTTGTTTTAGTAGAAGCCCATACTATGCATCAATGGATGTCAAATTTACAGTGACCATGACTGCCATTTATTTGGTATACTCAAGAAGTTTGAATATTTATGTCAGAATTTCTTGGCTTGAGATAGGTGTACATGCACAAATCATTGTATCTGACATGTTTTGGTTCATCCAACACAGCAGGTATTGCTTTATGAGGAGTCTTTGTTCTGTGCATCCAGACACGTTCTATATGCACTAGACACATCAACTACACAGTGATGTGCAATGATTTCAATGCACCCAGAATACGCAATTTGGTTACATGGTCACTGTGTATCTGAACAGCCAGGGAAACATAGGTAGGCACTTGTCCTGATGTCTTCCTGTTCCTACAAGATCAGCAGAGCTGACCTGAAGAAAAAGCATATAATTACCTAAAATCTGCTCCTAACTGATCAGGACTGGTTTAAATCATTGATTCTCTGTGTAACTAATATAGTAGAGAGGAGCTCTGCCAAGATTCTAGATAGAATCTGAAGTCTATGCTTAGATGTTTAATAATTTATGGTTCATGTGTTTACTTTTTGGTAATCTCCTTACTATTAAAATATTATATTGTTTAAGAAAACTCTGAATGACAAGCAAGATATTTTATTTTGGGTTGAGGTACTGTATGTTGTTTCCTAGCCACATCCTCTGTCCTGAGGCAAGTAATATTTACAAGATCATTCAGACAAGCAGTAAGGTTTGTGAAGAAAGAGATGTAGTAGTTTTTTAAAGACCTGCCTACAAGTACTATCATGGAAATCAAAATCTGAAACGGTCTTTTTCATTGAGTTGAAGTGTTTTGGGGAATGAAAAGGAGAAAAAATATTGGTTTACACTTTTTTTTTGTTCTCTGAAGGTTCCATAACAGAAGAATTAAAAATATTGGTTTAGGTTTCTTCATGTGCAATAGATTTCTAATCTGTGAATCTATATTTATAGAACTGGTTTCTGGATTGTTTACCCTATAAGTGGGTACTTAATCTTAGGGATTTTGATGATTGTAGGGGTCTTTTCCAACCTTAATGATTCTATAACAATGCTGATATGTTCTAGCATTATTCTTTGTTTAGTACTTCAGGAGCCTTGCAGTATAAAGTATGAAAATATAGAATATGAGGACTGTATACAATAATATCATTGAGCATAAGGAACCAGACACTTCCAGGGTGTGCTTCTCTTTTGTTTTCAGTATTCACTGAACTTATCCAGTCCCTGATCTTTATTAAATTGAGGTTCTGGAAATTATCTTAGGTAAATGGAGTTGTGACCCTGGAAAGGCAAACTCTCTTGCAGCCTATTAAGAAGTCCAAGTGGACTATTATATTAGTTTAAATCTGAGAAATTGGCTCAGAGGCTCAAGAATGATTCTAGCATGCTAAGACATGGTTTCAGACAAGGTTTAAAACTTCCAAGAGTCATTTGCAAAACATAAATCTTCACAAAATATGTGCTTCTTAATTTTTCAAGGATAACACTTGTACTGGGCATTTGTGCCTCAGGTTATCTATTGCAAGCAAAAACACTTTTCTGTTTATTACATGTATTATATATTCCCAAATCTTCGTTCGTGAAGCCTAGCCATGACATGTATTATATCTTAATGTTTCCATACAGATTTGAAAGTAGATGAACTGTGATTTAGGAATACTCATTTAGTAAATGCAAGCTTCACAGGCCCCACAGGTGTTTTCCTTCGATCCTAACTGTAGTTTCAGCAAATCTGTTTTGTGAAGTCAGTGCTCTTACGAATACAAACATAAAGAATTAAACTGTAACCTTTCAAAACACCTTCATTTTTATTTTGTGATGACTGCATAGGTTTTTCTAATAGCAAAATTTGGCACTCTGTATTTGTTGTATATAAATTTGAAAAAAATGGCTGAAAATTTCATATAATAAAAAAATCTTCTACAAATCATTCTCAACAGCTAAACACTTTCAAGATGTGATGGACACTTGCATGTCAAAGTTTATTCATTTTATGAGTTGTTCTGAGGACTGGATATATTGCTTATGCAATCTCCCAGAAATCTTGGAAAGGCTCTTATTAAAAACTGAAAATCTTTATACAAGTTTTTGGATACAAAGAATTCTAAGCACTTAATATAAAAACATGAAAGTGTCCTTTGAACAGTGAGTTCATAGGAAGGGTGGATTTAGGCTGTTTGTAATGCTTTGGCTAAAATTTCTTTTTGATTGAGGTGTCCATGTGCTATATAGTGCTCAAAAAGAAAGTGCTTTATTTTAAGCTATATTTTTTTCAAGACCATTTATATACCACATTTTCAGTCATCTACAGCATCATGTGGCAGCCTCACGGCAAATAATATTCTCTAAAGCCAGAGTCATTATTAGTGCTGGACTAAAAAGGAACAACTCTATCTCATAAATAATGTAAAAATTCTGAGGGAATCGTTTTCTGCAAGAGACAGAACTGAGTCTTTTCAATGTGTTTAATTAATCAGTCTGAGGATAGTCAATAAATAAGAAAAGTATTTGAATTCATACTTAGCATAAAACACTCTTCACATTGGCTCCTACGTTAAAAGCTGCATCAGTATGAACTCTCTTGATCAATCTCTCTAGTGAAGCTTCATCAAAACTAGTTTCCACTAAAAGTTTTCATTTGAGTTGAAATGGTATTTTAGTGGTGGGGGAATGAAAAGGAGAAAAATTATTGTTTCACACTTTTGTTTTTCTCTGATCCTTACTTCCTTGGTGGCAAAAACTAGCAAGTAGTGTATTGCAATAGCTAGATACAAAAATGATTCCACCATAAATTTTTTTAAAGGGAGGAAGCAATGACAGCAAATTTCACATTACCAACAGGCCTACAATGGCACATTATGCCGAACAGAGAAAAGAAACTCAAGAATACAAAAAAATTACCTTTTTTTTAATTATTATCTTACTTTCCTACAGAATTTGAATTCATATCAAATGAATTTCTATTATATAATTTTATTGTATAATCCAGAAAGTGTTTTGGTTTCAAATTCATGCTGTTTTCTTACAGATTTGGGGTTTGATTCTGTGGACTCCAACTCTGACTAAAGCTTTCTATAGTATTGGTCACTAAAATATGAAGGGACTTAATATCCTTGAGAGAACTGTCCCTCCATGCAATTTGGTTGCAATTTGTAGCACAGTCAAAAGTTATCAGGGTGGGACTGACTAGCAGACAGGAAGATTCCTGTTTATGCTTCCTCCTCTTCCACACAGAATACGCTCTTTATTTTGGAAGCTGGAGTGATATTACTTAACTGCACCTTGTCAGAGAAATTTCTGGGTTTTGGCTTTAATCCTGTTAAATTCCATATTAGTTTTCTCTCAGGCATCTTTTAAGCATTTTTATGTTTTCAAAGCAAACTCTAGATAACCTTTTATTCTCATACAATTCTTGTACAATATACATCTTATACAATATACATACATGTTAAATGTCATTATTCCTTGTTTCCATATTTAAAATAGAGAGCACAGTAAGGACTGGCTGCTTAAAGGCAGAATACTATATTATGGTAGGACTTTACTGTAAATACCTAATGGCATCAGTCTGTCTTGTATTCCTCAGCATTCCTTTGAAACAGACCACTGTAAAATAGACAGCTGTATATAGATAGGCAAGCACTGGAGATGTGCAAATATAATCCCACACGGTCACAGGTTACAACATATCACCCAACTGCTTTTTCATCAAGTGATAAATTTTATATTGGTTGCAGTTCTCCTCTCCTGCTTGTTCATATTCAAACCGAGTTTAAGCATCAGTGGAAAAGGGCAATGCCTACACCATGTTCAAGGAATTGCTACTTCTTGTCTAAGTTATCCATGAGAACATAAAACATTATGCTGAAAACTCTTACTCTTTGTGTCATTGTTTGTGTGATTGTGCACTTCACATACTGTAAATAGTCTGAACCACATTTTAAATGATGTAAAAACCATTCAATTGCATGTTATGCATGACATTTTGCCCAACTGGAAGAAATTTTCCTTTTTGGCATCATGAAATGTTGAGTGGCCATGGATGTGTGACATGGTGATAACCGGAAGTTCTCTGGGAGACATGATTTGCTAATGTCATTCAGAGTTTTCTGATTCCATATTGGAATTTCCAGCTTGGAAATAGTCGTCTCCCACATGCTATTTTGTGGATAGCAAATACCTGTTTAAAACAAATGTTCTTTTTCAATAAACACAGAACAGAGTTAAAATTCTGGCTACAGCATGTGAGGACCTTGCTAATCTTTACCCATGTCACTATAAAAATGTGACAGCATCCTTAACTGTTCAATCCAAGCTGAGTCTTTTGGAGTTCTTACTATTGCCAAAAGATGGGAACAATTAAGCCTTATGGAAGCACAAAGGAAGAAAGCAAGCTTCTGGTGCTGCCACTTGCAAGAAAACTGACTTGTCATTTACTGTAGAAAACCAATGATTAGACTACAATAGCAGCAGCAGCTTACAGAATTGCTTAATTTTTTTAGCAAGCAGAACTCAGCACCTGGACAATGAATTTTCCACCTAATTGTCATCACAGAGAGGATGTTCAGTTTGACAGGGCAAAGATACCTCTACAAGGAATTATAGGTTTTCATCTCAAGAATGTGCAATGGGTGTCAATTTACTGTTTAGGACATTCAGTGGCTGAGTTTCAAAGCACAAATCTAAGTCTTAAGTACTCATTTATTGCTTTGTAAATTAATCAGAAAATTGGTTTCCACTTAATAAAGAAAATGTGCAATCACTTTTAAGACTTATGTAGGGTGCGTGTTGCAGCCTTTTGAAGACTCTACAATTTAATTTTCTCCTTGCAAAATGATACATATGTTTTATAAAGTCTTGTATTTCTTAGCCAAATGTTTTAATGGTGCAAAAGACAGGCTACTTCTGTGACTGAAAGACTGATCAGCCTTCCAAAATATTTCTTCTGAGTCATCTTTTTAAAGTTAAAATTATTCACCTCCCCATTTGATTTCAGGAACATGTTACTATGTACCTGTATCATTACCATTTAATGATATAATCCTGGGAAACATCGTCTTAATTGTTCCTTTTGTTACCAATTAGACAAAAAGGGGCCTTTTGTTGTAGGGCTTCTTAGACCAATGATCTGATGAAAATGTGCTGTTCATATGCATAATACCTACGCCAGTTGGTAACTAGTCTCATCTAAAATCATATGCAGACAGTCAAGTACCTGATGCTGGAAATTACAATTGCTGAGGAAAAAAAAAGAGATTCTTTTTTTCCAGATCTGAGCCTCTGCTGAAGGGATTGGATATACTGTTACAGAATACATCTTATTTATGACTTTGCAATTTATGATAAGCAAATAGCATGACATCTCAGAGACAGAAGCTGGAATAATATCAAGAATATATTGCTTTGGAACCTTTAAAGTTTGCCAAGACCGAACAGAGATTTATGAAAACACATGACTATTCATTTCAATCTTTTTCACGTAAACATATTTTAGTGCTCATTATCACAAGAACATCACATTTACATCACCTTTGAGAAGCAAAAATATTACTCATTAATTTTAACAATTTTGCCTTCTCCAAAATCATATAGATAAACTGCTAGAGAAATACCAACAGCATGTTTCTTGACTGCATCCATTTTTTGTCAAGCACTTCAGGATATTGCACAGGACCTGGCTTTGGGTCTTGAATACAAAACTGGGTGTTATACCAGCTAAGCTCCAATACATTGCTGAAAAACTCAAAGCTGTCCCTGAATTTGCAGGCTGAATGTAAATCTCCTGGAGCTTGTCAAACATCACAGTGCTCTGGTAAAGGCTTCCTTCTATCTGCAGCATATCTCATCTAGGCACTGTTACAAGAAGATAGTTTTGGGTTTAGCATCATCAACTTTATAACAGCAGAAAGCTTTCACCAACAGGAGCAGAGTACTCCTTCTGCTGCCCATGGAGCAGACTGACTGTTGTTCAGGGCTCATGGCTTTCCAACCTTCCTGTAAAACCAGGGCAGAGGCGACTTTGATGGTATAAAACAATGAAGCCATATGAAATAGGACGGCACAGAACCAGCTCTGGGATATTTATACTGGGAAAAGTTGCTTACCACCAATTTTTGCCCTAGGAACTCCCCTATATCACATACACTATGTGTATGATTTGTGTTTAATTGAAATTTGTTTGAAATCGACCTTTCAGCTTTATCACTGAAAACCTGGAGTAAAAGACTAGCACATATTTAGGCAACAGTTAAATTAAACTAAGTCTTTCAGTTAAAGAAGTTTTTATCCATAAATTTTATTCTATTTGAAATATTAAACTTTTATTAATACTGTAATGTGGAAATGACTGCTGGAAAATAGTCTTTACCATTTCCAACTATTCTTTAATCTGTTAGATAGTAGTACTGTTCCCTATGGTATGTTTAAGGAACTTTATCATCTTTAAGCATATTATTCATTTAGTGGAATCACTTTCAGGTTATTTTATTCCTCCACTACCATCTTAGTAATTTTGGAAAGGATCTTTGTAAACCACCTGGATATTAAACTCATTCCCTCAGAGGAGATTATTGTGTAGTCCACTAGAATTTATTCTTCAGAATTGCTTATGTACATTCAAACTATACATCCCTTCTTAAATCCAATTACTGCTGCTTATGAAGCCTAAAAAAGTCTTCCTTCTTCTTCTCCTGTATTTCACTTAGATGAATATGCTTGTCATGCTTTTGTCACTATTTTCTATTCTATTAGTAAAATGTATTTAATTTTATTTTTATAAGAAATGAAAAGTAAAAAATTTTCTGTCTTGAGGAGGCTTTGAGGTGTTGGGGGAAAGGTGGTTTTTTTGTGTATGTTTTTCTACAGTGCCTTAAATTTTGGTTTAACATCGCCATTTTTTAATGGGAATTTTGCCATGACTTGTCATGCACTGCCTTCTGTAAAAATTACTGCTTTCTTCTTGTTTGTCCCATAGGATTTTTGTGTATTACATTGTGGTCAGTTGTTTTCTGGGTTTTTTTTGTTGGTTTGCTTTTTATATTTAAAAAGTATTTTTGTAGATTTTGTGTGTTTTACATATCCTAATTCTTACAGTTAATTCATTTGGTTTCCTATGAACCTAAAGGTTCTAACTAATAATTTTTAAAGTTATTTTTCATATTGAACAAATGTTGACAGAAGGGTAAAAGGTCAAAAATATCAAGTTTGATGGAAAATAAATAGGTTTGGTTATTGATGCTAACCGAGAGAAAAAGGCTGCTATGTTAAGCCATAAAAACACACATAGAAGAGAGATGTTTAGAAGGCCTTCATCAAAGGAAGATCTTTTCTACATTACTGCCCTCCCTGGACAAAAAAAAACTCAGTCACAAAACACAAAGTTATGGGAGTCCAATTCCCTTGGTTCTCCGATCATAAAATCATGTGCTTTAGGATAAACTCATTTGATTGTTTTCAGTTCCTTTTTGTTTTGAATGCTTATCTGCCTGTAGATTGGCTCTCCTTGACCTCAGTTTCTTGCCCTAAATTGTCTGATACGTATGAGCATAACATAAGGTGAGAAATGGTAATTTCTCATGAAGGCACCTTTATTTGCAGTCAAAAATGTAGATACTCTGGAGACAGCATATCTAGAAGTCTACAAGAAGAGTAAATGCAAGCAAAAAAAATACATTCATTTTAAAATACCCAGGTCTTCGGGTGTGAAGGACACACTCCTTGGGAGTTATACCATCTGAAGAGTTAGTCTACACATTGCCTAGTCTGAAGAAACAGCATTTTCATCTGTGATTTTTTCTTTGACAAGTCAGTGATATAAGAAATTCTACTGAATTCAAAAAACACTTTGAAAGAATGAATTTCTCAAATAGGTATAGGAAATGGGACAAATTATATATGCCTTACACCAGCATGAAGCACAGGAACACTATTTCCTAAAACCTCTGCTAGAATAAGGCACTGCTTTATTATCCTTACAGGCACATCAAATCCTTCTGCTTCTAATCTTCTAGAAACGCTTAACAAATCTTTCACATTGATGTTTTCATTGGCATTCATCTTCAAAGGTTCAATTTCAGTGCCAAAATAATTCTTTATAGTTTTTTTTACCCTCTATTAATTATATGACAAACTCTCCAGTCCTTTCATTATGTCTGCACCACTTCCAGACTGCTGGGTACCTGGCTTGTAGCAGGTACCCCATCACAACAGCAGGTACCCCATCACAACAGCAGCAGAAGTAAGGCATGATTGCTGACTTCTGATCCTGAAACAACTACTAAAATAAACACGACCTATTCTTTTACACAATTATTTTGCTGCTTTTTGTTTGTTTGTTTGTTTGTTTGTTTGTTTGTTTTTTGGTGGAGAAATGTAAGGCAAGAAAAGAAGCCAGATCTTCAGTGTAGATTTCTCAGAACTAAGCTATTTTTATATAGATGTATATATGTATTATATGTATTTATGTGTATATCCACTTTCCAGAAAATAATCCACAAAAAAATTCTATTTATAAGCCAGGTCTACTAAGTTTGTACATCTTGGATAGATGAACTCTCCTAAATCCTATGTAAGCTATAGTGCAAGCACCTGACTCCCATGAAAAACCAATTTAGCAAACAACCACTTATCTTACAACATAGACTGTAAGATTGTAAAAGAAAAAGAAAAGCAAAATTGCAAACAGAAGCATTTTTTTCCAAGCTTTTCTGTGCTTCAGGTTTAGGCAGATCAATGCTGGCATCATGCCTAGCTTCCAAGACTGAGTTGTTAGCTGTACACCAAACCTTCTCTTTAAGGTACACTCCCTTGATTTATCTGTTTACTGACTTAAGGAAAGGTCAAAACCCATCCTTTATTTAGCGATTAACCTGTAAACTTGGAGGCTTGGAGTCAAGACCCTCCTCAGCCTGAATAGATTTCTGTACAGAGTTCCCACCTTCCCCAGCCACTAGACTGGCATTTTCTGCCATGTTTCCTTTCCCTCAAACCATTATTGCAGAGGAGTTTGGTGCCTGGGTAACATGGGGCACAAAGAGGCAGGGCAGGAGGGAAACTCAGAGTAGTCATGGGGCTATTGAATCTAGTGCAGGGAAATGTCCTACCTCTGGGAGTCTCAGTGGAAGTGAGGCAGTCAGTTTACAGATCAAGGCATTAGATGTACAGAAGAGCTCAGATCACATAACCTTAGGGAGTGATTTGCTTGATTCTAGAGTAGGTGTTTTGTCAGCTAGGGGTCCCACTGACTGCACTGACTACAATTCCAAAACTTTTAGGGAAAGTTTTCCTACCCAGGTTGCTTATAGACACCACAGAAATACAGACATCATAATTTAACATTTGAATCCCACCATTCCTATTTTATTTGAAAATCATAGTATGGAAAACATTTCAAGGACCAAGATCAGGAACTCTAATCTGCTCCTTCCCATGGGGAGGTGGCCTTCTTTTGTGCTTTCCAGTCTCATCTCATTGTGAACAGGGGAAATGCTGCCCTTCTTCCACTTCCCGAATATCTCATACTGAGGTGAATAGGTCATGCTCCTGAGTGCTCTCAGGAACTCTAAGTGCTGTGAGTTAAACCCCCTATCTGGTCAAGAAGAGCTACAGCCCAAATTTCCTTTTTCCGGTGTTTTCTAGCTACTCGGTTATTGTAGGAAAGAAGTAGGCCACTGCCACACCTTTGAAGAAAGACTTCTGGATCTGCTGCAGGCTGAAGATTACTATATTTCTAATGCAGCTCATAACTATGACCTAATGACCTAGATTTCCAAGTAGAGATATTTGGATAGTAACTGTTTCCACAAATTTATGTAACTGTTGATACTTTTCCATGTCAGCTGACATGGCTAAGCTAAAATACAAGGCCTATCAGAATGTTTTGGAGTAATTTTGATCCTAAAATATTTTTTATTTCTATTAGATCGTGAGTAAGTTAAATTTTATCCTCTCCAGGACACAGAACATTTTATCTCAGGGGGCCACTGATTCTTTAATTCAGGGCTTTATTCTCTCTGCTGGGTAGCTGCATTTAATGCTCGGAGACCTTTCTAAATCCTTGCTGTAAGTCACCATTTTGCCAAAACTCTGCAGCTAAAATTGAGAACCCCATGCCACCAAATTTGTAATAACATGCTGGAGATCTATGAGGTTATACCCATTATATCAGAGCAAGGATTTTTCTAGCCTAAAAGGCTTTCAGCTAACCAAACCCATGTTCACATCACTTATATCTGAGGACACAAAACCAAAGCTGGAATTTAGGTAGCTGTGTAAGGTGTGGCTCGTGTTTAGCAATCACAGAGGTGAGATGTAAAATCACAGAAATACAGCTTTCTTGGTGCTGAAAGGCAAAGTCTGTCTTTTTAAAGGTATATTAGAAGTGGTACAGAGGCACTTCAATTCATTTCTGAGGTGACCAAATAGAAATATGGATATTCTTGATTAGTTTTTTGTCCAGACTAGGGTGAATCCGATTTCCTGTAGTCACTAGCATGCTCTGAATAGCAGTACCAAGTCTCTGTGGAGCTAAGTCAACACTGCACTGCCGTGAAGAAGAATTAGAGGATAGTTGAACTTGAAATGTCATTACTAGCCAATAGAGACAATATCCTTTTATTTTACAAACTGTCTGATTTCCCGTTAAAAATTTTATATTGAATACATTAGACTACGCTGACCTTAGTGACAAATGTGTAAAGCATGCTGCAAGGAGATCAGAAAGAAAAGAAAAAGAAATGTCAATATAAAGTAACAAATATGGATGAAATTAGTTTAATTGTGGTGGAATTCCTAGTGGATTATATTATACTCACAGTAATAGTAAAAGAGTTCACCATGATTAATGTTATTAAAGTGTGTGCCAAGCAAAATAACGATTGTTCTCCTTTCACAGGAAAAAAGTTTCCACTTACAGTGTAGTAAGATGAAATATTTCACTTTTGCTGTGTAGGTACATTAACATCTGTAAGTAAATGAATCAGATGCAAGGGTATTCATAATATTTTCTAAAGATGATTTCTCCCTATTGGACTCTACCTCTGATGCTCTCCTTTCTTCTGCCTTGACTTCTAACTTTGCATAGGACCTCTTTGTCTGTATTCCAAGACATAAGGGTTTTTTAAAAATCCAACACTTTACTCTCTCTTCAGCTTGTTTTTTGTCCTGCTCTCTTGTCACAGATACAGAAGTTTCTCTCTCTTTTTTAAAAATTCCTCCTAATTTCTGACCTATTTCAAAGGTCCTGTAGTCTTCTTTCCATCATTTACCGCTTAAAATGTCCCTTTTACACTCATCTTGCCTTCCTCTGCCATGAGTCTTCTTATAGTTAAGAAGTGATCACTTTTAAGAAATTTTTTTTTGAGCAAGTACTGCACTTTCATTGTACCAGACCAGTCAGGTCATAGAAACAGTTACCAGCTCTATCTTTCTCAATTTTTTTCTGATCTCTCTTATTTCTTCTCTTTTCTCTCTTTGTTGTTTTTTATTGCTTATTGTCTCTTATTCCTTCCTCTTACCCTTTTTTCACATCCCTGAGGAAACAAATTCTAGCAGCATCACTATTCTGTTGTTTCACAGATCTGCATTTATACGCTAAATTCTTAGATGAACCAAAATATCACTCTGAGTTTTCCTTCTCTGCCCCACTTTTTGCCCTCTAGCTTCAAGATTACACCCTAATAATATACCTAACATATAAAATACATCCTTTGTAGCCCATATATGAAAGTAGGAGTGATGTCTCAAATGTTATGACATCTTTTTTTCTGATTCAGCACAACTTGCTGTATTCAGAATAATGCTGCTTTCAGTTCATCGCTCTGTTTCTATTCTCTTTTTGCATCTTTCCATTTGCTGTTCCATGAAACAGCTCAAAAAACATGTTCCTTGTCTTACATACAAGGCTGACTATTGCTAGTTCATCCTACCACTCCAGAGTCTTGAGAGACCAGACTCGCCTTCCAGTTCCTAAGTCTCACATTTTATTTCAGGTTTAATTCTTACACTGATGCTATTATAAATACTCCCCCACAACTTAAATATCCCTCTTCAAATACAACTTTTGTATATGAAGATGTGCAACAACAGAATGACCAAAGGTGACACAAGAGCACTCTATCTACTGAAAATTTTTTTATGGTAATTTCCCTACACAGCTTTATCTGTGTGTATATATGCATGTGTGTAACTGCTAGCCCAAAATTTGTGTTTAAGTCTTCTTAAGATCTTTCCATTAGAAAGCCTCTTGTTGTATTGTATTTTTCCACCTTCTAGAAAAAAAAATCATGGATCATAACCAAGCTCATACCTAATATAAAAATACAAGTGTAAATAGCATTTCTGAGGGCTTTGTTTCATATATATTTCAAATGTCTGTAGTGCAATGAAAAGATAGATGGCTCATTTACTTTGAATGAGTTCACCTCACCTCACTTCAGCTACATCTGTGGTAGATTTCTTTTATAGTCAAAAGGGAGAATAAGTACTTCTAGAATGTGATTCGCTTCCTCCTAATATGGATGTCAAAACTTGGTATATAGTAAGAACGAAATCCTACACTGCTAATGTTCAGTTGGAGTCTTGCCGTCAGCTTCAGTAGGGCCAGAATATATCCCCAAATATGCTAAGAGCTTTTTCAGAGATAAATTCAAATCAACTTTCCAAACTCAACAAAGCACACCAAAATCTTAAGCCAAACCCAGCAAAAGATCCAAAATCAATATTACTTTTCCAATATTATAACTTCTAAAGTAGAAAACTTATAAATTTCCACTTAGAATGTGACAAGAAGTAACAGTGACATGCTAAATAAATATCTAGCTAAGTTACAATTACATATTTTAACCAGACACAGAATTTTGGATTCCATCTGTGGAAAAAAATAGATACCAGTGAGCAACCAAGACACTACCTCAAAAAAACAATTAATATTCATTACCTATATAATCCTAATCAAATTAATTAATAAGCATATATATTAGAAACAGAATTACTAAAACAAACCAACATTTCTTTTTTTCACATCTCATATCCTCAATGTCTAATAACTCAGTCTAAGACATTTATTTGTAATAATTTCTTAGTAGAAAAGCTAAAGACTGGAAAAGTCATCAAGGTGCAGCTACTGTTTTTATCTCATGCCAATTTCTTCCTCAGAAAATGATTAAGAAGAAGTAGCAGAATATTTTGTGAAATTGTATTATTAAAATTGCAATAATAATTATAATTATCATCTTGTCACAATATCTCTGGACTACTTTCTGTGAAGTCCCACTTGAAACATAAATAATACTTCCAAATAAACTCTTATCATCCCTAAATGAGTGTGACAGTGCATCCACTCCCCTCCCCAGGCCGCACTCTGATCTGAGAAATGCTTGCTAGTCCTTGGCCTTGACGAACAGCACCTGGGCTCAGGTCCTCTTGAGCTTATCGAAACCCTGTCTGTTCCCAGGAACTAGTGCTGTCTAACGAGCTCCTGCTTTTTGATGAAGGGCCTTGGAAACTTATTTTTCTTGCCTTTATAACAACCCAAGTAGAATAATATTTTCATTATCAAACTTTCAAAGAAGGTTACCGACCAGGATTGCGGCCAGGATGGAAAATTACTGTGACTAAAGCCCATTCTCTTTTGACCCTATAAACAGCAGTCCACAGTGAGACCCTTTGAGCTCTCCTGGACTACAGCAGGCTGTGGCCAGCAATCTTCCCCTGAGTGGGATGCACCTCAGAGCCAGCAAACTCTCAAGTTTGCTATACTTGGAGGAATTCTGAACAGACAGATCCTGGGCTGATACCCCCCTTTCCTCAAGGCTCAGCCCTTTGCCCATTGAGAAGACACAAAGGTAGATGCATCTGAAAGGCATCTGAGTACTTCACTGAATTCGAGGAGAATTTTTCACATGAATTCCCTGTGCAGAATCTTTATGTCTGTGTGCATGCAAGTGTGAATATGCTATAGCAAATGTACTAGGAATGTTTTTCTCCTAGATTCTTAAGTACTTTAAATTTGTGGTAAGTCAGGCCTGTAAGTGAAGTACTGCTGTGATAAAGCAAATTCTATATGAATCTTTTGCTAAATCATTTAACTTAAGCTATCAATTAAGTGCTGTTAAGTCTAAGTGCAGTTGGGTCTTTAGGTATAAGCTGTTGGTCAAGTCCAGGCTCAGTTTAGCACGGGAGTCTACTCCGAACCTTGTGACTCAACAAGAGGGTCTTCCATATTCCTTTTTATCCATACCCTTTGCTATCCATTTTGCTACCCTTTCTCCCCCCCAGCCTCAATGTAGACGGTTTTGGATTTATTTTGGTTGGGATTGATTGATTTGGGATTTTTGTTTGCTTTTTCTCTGTGTGCTTTAACCATGGAGTAAGTAGTAGAGTGAATCTTGCCAACAAACTTTCTCATGCTTTTGCTTTTATATTAAAACCGGTTTTGCTGATACCTTTGTGGGTGATTCCTTAAGTGAACCTGAAACACTAATTTGTGACAATGAGGAGTAAAACTCAAAATGCTATGTGTGAGGACAAAAAACTTTTTTTTCATAGTTTACTAATTTATATATGCTTTGCTTCCCATGTAAATCTTATGCTTCTCAGGACAGGATCACAACACTGTTTATGAAAATAGGTAACATTGTACTGGGTTTGGCTGGGATAATTTTCTTCATAGTAGCTGGTGTGGGGCTGTGTTTTGGATTTGTGTAGGAAACAATGTCGAAAACCCGGGGATGTTTTAGTTATTGCTGAACAGTTCTTGCAAGGACTACAAGCCTTTTCTGCTTCTCACCTCACCAGAAAGGAGGCTAGGGGTGCACAAGGAGTTGGGAAGGGACACAGTTGGGACAGGTGACCCCACGTGACCCAAGGGATATCCCACACCATATGGTATCATGCTCAGCATATAGAACTGCGGGAAAAAGAAGGAACCACAGGTAACATTCAGAGTTACCACATTTGTTTGCCCAACTCACAGTTACATGTGATGGAGCCCTGCTTTCCTGTCTGCTGATGGGAACTAGTGAATTAATGGCTAGTTTTGCTCGGCTTGCATGCACAGCTTTTGCTTTATGTATTAAACTGTTTTTAACTCACCCTACGAGTTGTTTCACCTTTACTCTTCTAATTATCTCCCCCATCCCATTGGATGGAGCAAATAAGTGGCTGTGTGAGGCTGTGCTCTCTGCCAGGGTTAAACCACAACACCTTATGACATAGATGTGCCATGATTTACTTATGTTGCAGGAACAATATTCAATAACATTCATCTCTGGTTTCTTGCTTTACATGGTTTAGACCACAAAATCAGGAAAACCCTGATTAAGCCACTAAGATGGCTTTTTATACAAAAGATGGAGACCAGTAATCAATTTAAAAGATCTTTCTTCAAAGTGTTACCCTATTTCAGAAATATTAAAAGGAGTAAGGAAATCTGCTTACAGTTTTGGAAACTTGTTAAACAAAAGAGATAATCATTAAAAAAAAACATAAAATATATTAAATCCCATTGACAAAGGGGGACGGGTAAATATTCAACAACAGGCAAAAGTATAAAAACAAGTTCAAATGAGAACCATAAGTTCCACAACAATCTAGTGGGGGGAAAAAAAAGGACGAGACCACAAGTCAGTTAAATACTGATTCAACTCACAGGCTATCAGTTGGCACTGAATGATATATGAAATCCCAGAGATTGCCAAAATCCAAACCAGCATAATATTTAAACTGTAAAGGGGCCCTGCTGACCCATTCCAGAGTTTTCCTTCTTTTTTAAATTATAGGTTGGCCTCCAAGGCATGCTTTGGCCAAGCACTCTAAAGAAGGGATTGAAGCACTTTTTATTTGGAATCATCTTTTACTTAAAGCTCATACTTCCCTCTTCAAAGCCTAAGCAGAGGCTGCATTGTCAATGCACAAGAGCAGCAGAGAGCAGACAGGTTGTGCACACTGTTATTGTGCAGATATTTTGAGTCATGCTTTTTGCAACTGCTTTTCGTTGTTGAAGTGGTACAAAGAAGCAAAACTGGCCCAGGTAGTCTGGCCTTGAGAGTGGAAATTCCAAGGACATTGACTAAAACTTATACACACTGGTTAAACTGGGAGGAAGCAAGCTATTATAGTATTTTTGTTAGACATCAGCTGAAAGTAAACAATTTTTTTTCACCTAATGAATTAGTATAAAAATTCTAAAAGACTAAAAAATGCTGTGTAAGTGACTGAAGCTTATTATCATGCCTATGTTTTTAATGTCTGTCAATTACATTCCGAGATATGGCAATTTATGTGGTATTTGTGGTCCCACTATACCTCAAAATTCTGGAAATAGCAGAAAACAGTTTGTACTCTCAAGATTTATAGTCACATTTCTAGACTTACAAGGCTAGCTAACTATGTTACAGACAAGCCCAAAATAATCCTCAGTTCTGGACATCTGAAAACCACAGATCAAAATCAGTATGCATGGTCTGTAGTTCTATGCTTTTGTAGTTTGGATGAATTATCTAAATCAAACATCCAAGGCGTCAACAACAGGGAAAAATCAACCAGAAACATATGCTGTTTTAAAGATTTTCTTCCAGTTGTTTAGGGTAATAGAGAGGTGGTTCCTTCCACAAATCCACAAGGACCTCTGTTCCATCCCATAAAGCAGCCAATAGAAGGAGCAATATGGAAATAATAGTGAAAGCTGTCCTTGCTATCCTCTTACACACTTGCATTTTAGGATAGTGTTTTCTTTAAGTGGTGACAAGTACTGTCTCTCCCTTCTGTCTCTGTATGGGGATGGCACAGTCCTGTCCCACTTTTTTTTTTTTAATGAAACTAAATGTTCTAATCTAGAACCTCAAAATGTGTCTGTTAAGTCTCAGAACAGGATAGAAAGGGGTTAACATTTAAAAAATGTTTTTCTACTTGAAACGCATTTTTTTCAGAAAGTAAAATACAAAATTTTGAGTAGAGTCCTAAGAAATCTTATTGTAGATGTTAATATATATATATATGTATATGGATTATACACTTTTTTTACATGAAGTTGAAATCTGGAGATGAGATCCAGCAATTATTTCAGCTGCAGTCTGTAGATCCCTCTCTCCCAAGCTGACAGTTTCTAATTTAGGTACCTCATGTAAGTGTTTAAAGTCACATTTATCCATGATACAGCCTCACGTTGAGTCTTTGCCACAATGGGACAATGGGAAGATTTAGGTTCAGCAAGCCTGGAAGCAACTGTCTTCATGTCAAGGATGCCTGGGGCTACAAAGCTGGGGCACTGCAAAGTCTTTTAACCCAGGGCAGCCTTGGTCCACAGAAAGTCTCGGGTGTCTGCAGGAAAAAGTAAAACTGGAAAGACACCACTCAGGTTTCTGAGACAAGCCAGTTGGAATCTTGTTGACACTATTGCATGTCCATCCAACATGAAAACCTACTTTACTGGAAAATGCCTGACCTGTTGTCGTGGTTTGAATCTCGTTTTCCCCCAGAGGCTAAGAGAAGTGGTAGACCCCAAGGGGTGGAAACCCCTGGAAGTTTTGAAATTCTGCCCAATGGACACTCCTGCAGAAATGTAAACATATCACAACCAGACCGGAAAAGATGAGTTGTAGTTTGATTGTTGCAGGAGAGGTGGCCATGTTGTAGAGCCACGAGGAAGGGGCTCTAAGCCCCTTGGGCCCTCTGGGGCCCTCCCAGCCCCTGGCTGGGGGGCTGCAGGGACCTGGAACAGCATAAAGCTGGGCTAGGTGCCTGTAGTTATGCCGGGAGATGTTTTCTCCATGGGCGCAGAGCAGCAGCCGACACTGACCAGAGAAACGGTGGCAGAGAGCCAGAGATAAGACCTGAACTGAAGGAGCAGCAGAAGCAACATGCAGCACCAGAGAAAGGACTCCTGGAAGGAGAGCCGAGGAAAGGAGAGCCAGCAGCTGAGAGCTACAGAGTTCTTGGGGGTAAGACTGTACCACACTCCCCTAAAACTCCCTTGAGACCCCTCTTGGAGAAGAGGGACATGGACTCCTATTTTGGAGAGCAGTTTTGGACATGCAGCACCAGAGAGAGAGAGGAGCTGAGAAGCTCAGAGCGTCCTGGAGCTGGACCGGGACGGCCAGATGGAATGCAGGGGGGAGTTGACCTTGGCTCCCCCCTCGCACTGCTGCCACGGTGGCAGCCTGAGAGACAGGGCACAGAGGCCCTGCAAGAGATACCAGACCGTCACGAAGACCCCCCTGTGTCTTCGTGATATGACGTGGTGAAATGACCTTGTCTGGGGTTACGAAGACCACGGAAGACCCCTCGGTTGTGAGGCGATGGGGCCGAGAGAGAGGCTTGGATACCTCCCTCGTGGATGCTGGCAGAAAAGCCAGCCACAGCTGCTGCATGCATGAGAAGAAACCTGCTGCCTTAGAAGATGCTGCTGTTCAGAGACTGGAAGGGATCTGTCCTTCTTTCCCTCCTGGACTTTTATTTGGAGGGGAGAGAGAGTGTGTCATACCTGACTGGTAATATATTCCCTTTTCCCCACTTTGAGTCTGGTGTGTTTTGTCTGGAAAAACCCATCTCACAGATGTGGGAGGGGGAATGGAGCTAGGGAATTGGATTTTGGGACTATGAGGAACAGCCTTGAAGTTGCTGCAGAAGAGTGGGGATACTGAATAACTGGACTGAACACCAGGTTCAACCACAGGCTGCTTGTGTTATCTCTAGCCAACTGGCACTTTCTATCCCTCTTTTCTATCTCTGTTAAAAAGGGGACAATACTGCCCTTTTAGTACCTTCTTTGTTCTCTTTTGGGCAGAAAGCTATCCTTTCCATGTGTGTATGCATGGTGTCTCTCACAACAGTAGCTGATTAATAGCTAATTAGCAGAAAAAAATACATCTATATGCTTATTAACTGAGCAATGTGTTTTCACCTGAAACAAAACATTTTGCAGCAACTTAATGATTTATCATTAACATACCTCATAGTCAGAACCCAATTTCTGGAGAGATGGACAAACAGAAACTACACAGGGCACTCATTTGGAATGCAGAGTTCATATCTGATTAAAAATATAGATCTAGACTTTAGTCTCATAGCAGGAAAGTGGGTTTTTTAGAGTCAAAGTATTTTACTTCATCTTTTGCAACTGTTTGATATCACGTAATTAAATATTCTCTGGATAAGAAACATCCAAGTCACCATGACTCATTTCAGAAACTTAACTGAGGTTCCCTAATTAATAGCTAAGGTATCATCTATACTCAGGAGAAAAGCCTCTTGGACTGTTTTCAGCCCTTTTTGGTTTTTGTTGTTTTCGGGTTTTTTTTATTTGGAATAAGGAATTAATCCCAAATCTTTTGCATCATCAAGATCCAATCCAATCATATTTCTTTTGTGAGAAATTCACCAGTTCTTATGACTACTTAGGAAAGTTTAATTGGTAATCCAGAAAAAAAAAAAAGCCAGAATAATGTTGATACTTCAGATATTTACAAAAATACAAAAAATCTTCATATTGCAAGGAAGTAATAAACAAATCTTTAGGAAAGTGAAGCCAACTCTTTATCTTTAATGTGATCTCTATGGATAATTAAAAAGAATATATAAAGTTAAATAACTCTCTCTGCCCAAAATATGATCTTTCTAAAAATAATGCTTCAGCTGCATCCAGAAATTCTAAAATAGAATTTATTTATTATCATTGGAAATCATCTCTTGCCATTGTCATGGGTTAAGACTGGGGGCTCAGAGGTGACTGGGTACCAGGGCAGTGTTCCCTGGAGAGCCAATCACCACTCGTCTTGTTCGCTTCTGCTAAAAATCATATATACACAGCACCGGAAGGTGTTGGCAGTTTCTGTTGGTGTCTGCTGCGTGTGGGTGTAGAAGGCCAGGGGGTGGCTGGGCTCCTTCTTTCCCCCCCTCCGGGGGGAGAGGGGAGCCCTGTGGCCCCCAGCTCTGCCTAGGCCAGAGTTAGAGACAGCATTGGAGTGAGTGAGTATTTGTGAGGGACGTGCCTCACAAACAACTGGTAAGCGAGAGAGGCAGGCCTTGCATCCAGGCCTTCTTCTTCTTTCCCCCACCCTTTGCAGCCAGGCTGCAGAAGGGGGCTGTTCTTTCCCTCTCACTGTTTAGTGGGAGTGGTGCAAGGCTCAGCATTGAAGCAGAGCCAAGTCGATGGTCTGATAACAAAACAGCTTGGAGCTTGGGAGAAGAATCCCAGGAGAAATTGGAGACAGGCCAAAGGGCTCAGGAGTTGCCTTGCCAAAGTTTGACCGGGGGCAGCCGAAAACTGACTTGGAGGATGTTGATAAACTGACTAAACTACAGCAGCCTACAGAACCGAGGTATGGGACCGAGAGGGAGACATCACACAGCAGAAATGACACAGGACAAAGGAGAACGGACTCAAAGCTATCTTCGTGGACTTCATGAAGAAGAAAAAACTTCAGCAAACAGCTGAAGGTTGGTAGGGAGTGTTCAGGGTCCCCAAACACTCCCACGAGAGAGAGACTGTTTACTTATCAGCCTGAAAAGGCTTTTTCCTGGACTAAAGTTAAAAGGAGAAGCTTCGAAGGGACTGATAGAAGTGTAATAATATATATATAGTTCCTTTTAGTTTGTACAGTATATTTATTTGTGTAAATAAATGCAAATACTTCCCCCTTCCCCTATAGAAGCCTCTGGCCTGAAAGTTTTCTCTTTGGTGTTGAGATAAATTGTGGGAAGGGGTGGGGAAGCCTGGAAATTGGATTTTGGATTTCTAATGTGGCTCAAACTGCCACAGAGTCACATACCATTTTCCAAGTAGAATAACTTACTGCAAAAATGGTTCAGCAAATTCATTGCTATAAATAAAAAAATCACCAGGTTCTTAACCAAATGCTGAAATTAAATTCAGCCTCAACAGTTTGTTATACCTACAAGAGATCTACAAATGTAAGTAAACATTGCGACCGCTTCATTATTTATTCTGCTTTTAAAAAGTCTGAACTAATGTAACGTAGTAGCTTTTGTTCTCTTATGGACAACTGAGAACTGGGGGGGACATTTTTCACTTGAGAATTAGGAGAGTTATTTTTTACATGTCAAACACAGTAGACAGCACAGTTATTGTACAGAATTTCATTAGCACTGTACTCCTTTTAGAAGCATATATAGTCATGAAGGGTGACAGATCCTTAAACCATTTGGATATTCTAGAATGTAGGGCAGTGATGCATTTATGCATTTATGTATATAGTTTGCATACATATATTATGAAGGAAAATGGCAAGGCTGCCATTCAGAGAGCCCTAGCCAGGCTGGAGGAGTGGGCCATCAGAAGCCTTGTGAAATTCATCAAGGACAAACATGAGGTCCAGCGTCTGGGAAGGAAGAAACCTTGGTAGGAATACAGGCTGGGGCTGCCAGGAAGGGATGTGTCCTGTCAAGAAGCAGTATGGTCCAGCAGCAAACTCATGGCCAGGTAGCTGGAGCTGAGGATGACCCAGTACTAGCTGTGCCCTCACCCATGGGGCACAGTCCCATGGGACTGGTAACAGGGTTCATTGACAGACCCTGATACAGCAAGTGATGAACCAGGGCCAGGGCACAGCCAGTGGCTCCAGCTAGGAAGGGCTAGAGCCTGGCTGGCACTGCTGTGATCTGACTGCAGGGACTGACCGCCCCAGTCTGGGCTGAAAAGGGGTCCCAGAGAAGAAGAGTGGCAGGGGGTCCTGGACAGGAAAAGTGGCTCGGGGTCCCAAAGGAGTCTGGAGAGATCAATTAAACTCTTGATGTACTCAAGATCCTGAAAGATCTGTATTAACAGGACCTGGGAATGCTGGTGAACACAAGGTGGACACTGCTCAGCTCTGTGCCCTGGCAGCAAAGAACACCACCAGCATCCTGGGCTGTATGAGCATAACCTGTAGAAAAGGATTGTTCTTGTTAGACCACATCTAGACACTGAATGTACTTTAGGGCCATCAATACAAGGAAGATACTGTAAAACTGGAGTGAGTTTAGTGGAGACTACCAAGCTATCCAGGGCTGGAGCATTTGCCCTATGAGTGAGGCTGAGGGTACTGGGTTTGCACATCATAGATCCTTGAAAAGACACAGCTTCAGGGGAGCCTAATAGCAGTGCCCCAGTACTTCCTGAGAGGTTATCAAGAAGACTAAAAGGCATGGTGGAAGGCTAAAAAGCAACAGGGACAAACTGCAACAAAAGAGATTCAGTCTGACTATAAGGAAATTTTTTCACTACAAAGACAGCCAAGCAATCAACAGGTTGTCTGAAAAGGTTGTGCAGCCTCCATTTTGGAGGCTTTAAAGACCTGAGTAGGTAAAATCTGGTGGTACCTGGCCTGATCTCATACCTTACTCTGCTTTGAGCAGGAGATTGCATCGAAGACCTCAGAAATCCCTTCCAAAATGAATCATCATGTGATCCTATGAAAATAAAGAGCAACAGGTACTGACTATACAGGCACAAAGAGCTGTTCATGTTCCCAGAACCAATTCATACTGATTTGCTTCTCGTAACAGGCCAAAATATTTACAGGACAGTGGAGGCAATTTCATATGTTCAGAGTTCTGTGTTTTTTCAGAGATCTCACTCTTTAGATGGACAAACTACAGTTCATCATATTATTGCTGCTTATCCTTCCTGTGTGCTCTCCTACCTAAATGCTGGTTAACTAAGTATAAATTAGAAAAAGAAAGTCACAGCAGACATCCTCCTCAATTTCTCCATTAATTTTTTGCTTCAATATACTTCAGGCTAAGAAATGAAATCGAGTCCATTCACTTGTCACTTTACCCTCAAGCTGGAGGTAGCATGTGTTAGATGCATCAAGAACAGTAGTCATTTCTCAAACACAAGGAGAAGAATTTGACATTGCATTTGGTTCTGATTCAATTGTCCATAGTAATGCAATTTGATGCCAGTCCTGCAACCATGTGCTTCAGACAAGTATAAAATCTTAGAAATGCTATGAAATAAACACACATCAAAAGCACTTTTAGGATTGCATTAGTGTGCATATTGACTATAATTACAATAATTAGAATATAGAAATTATGGGAGGAAGACTCAAAGAGCACACGAAAGCTTGCTTGTAAACCTATCATTAAAATACTCAGCAAAAAGTTGGACTGGAAGATCTGGCATGGCCAAAATATAGATTTTCTTTTAGATGTTTATGTTTCATTATTGACTGCTTACATTCTCTGACTTGAGCCAAATTCCACAGAAATAATAGTTTTTAGTCTGACTACCTATGTAATCTCTTTCTAACATTGACAAATAGAGATGGACACCCTCAGAGAATTATTAGTTTCACCTATTGGTACACCTGTCTTAGGAAAGGTTAGTCTATCTGCTGAAGGCTCCTGGCCATGTCTCCATTGCCTAGAGGAGAAAGTCCAGGAGACTTTCTTAAAACAGACACTCAGCTTTTAGATGAATTCTCTTCTTCACTTCCAAATACTGATTCTACAATGTGTTGAAAGTAACCGACTTTTCAAAGGTTTCTTGGACACATAAAGAGTTTCAGTCCTTTCTCTCGTATTGCTCCCCTTCCAATTTTGGTGTCACAAGTACAGTTAAATTACACTTTCATCTTTTTATATAACATATATCAGCAGTGGGGTTCTTCCCTATTCTGCAATTCATTGGTCTTACTTTTAACATTTACTTTTGGTCATTGTTTCTGCATTGCTATTCTGTTTTCGCCCATCTAGTATTTAAGCTATTTGCTTATTACATGGCACATTTTCAAATGTCTGTATACAATTCTGTATGTATTTTCAATGTGTGTATACAATGAAATGGACTATTTGATTTCTGTAACATCACTTACTTTTTGCAACTAGTTATTATGAGGACAATAATGAAAGCACCTTTCTGACTTCCAGGTGATTTCTGACACTTGAGTTGCTAGTTCAGAGATGAGTCTGACCTGCACCGTGGTGTTAAAGAAATGAATTTCTAGAGTGACTCTTCAGACTTGAGAAGTCTTCAGAGGTGATATGCTCATCTTCCAGGGGAAACAGTGAAAATATTTAAGACTATAAAAATGTACACATTTTAACACAAAGGCTGACTTAAACAAATGAAAAAATGTTAAAATAGTAGAGAATGCTCTGGTTGTGAGCCTGTTACCTGGGGGAGTTTAGTACGTATCAGGTGCTGTGAGGGCAGTTTGGACATATTTATGTCTACACCATCTGCTGTCCTATGCCCATAACTCTCCAAAGCAAACCTGCTGTTTGACATGAGATTCAATATGGCTATAACCTACACCTAATAATCGGTGACTGATATCTGATATTTCACATTGATGCTGTGATGTATGCTACCTGATGGTGAAGGGAAATAATACCTCCTGATTTTTTAATGCAGATTAATAGCAGGGATATCTAATTAGCAAACATGTTTCACAATGTCATCTTCTAGAAAGCTTGGGTTTACTCTAAAGCCTTAGGCTGTGATATATGGGGTAATAGAATCATAGAATATACAATCAATAATTATTGATCACTTAATATTCTGTCAAGTCCATATCCTGTGGATATTTTAAGGTGTTTGTCATACACAGTATTTAAATTCTTCCTAGTATTCTTAGAAGAGACCTCAAACTGTCCAGCACAGTACATACTGCTCACTCAGCTGTAAAATGATCAGCTTGCCTTGGAATTCATCTGCTGTTCCTTGCCATCCGACCCAACAACCTTTCCAGCTGGAACAGCTTACTATCACCATGGAAAACCAAGCGTCCATTCCCTCAACACCAGATGTCAGTCATCTTCTAAAATCCATCTAGCCTAGAGGGGAGGTACATTTAGTTCCTCAGTGCCCCACAGGATAAAATGCAAAATGTCAAATGGCAGAGCCTTCCCCAGACTCTCAGCCTAAAATCAGGGCTGTTGTACCCTTGCAGAAGGTAAAAGCAGAATAAGTTCTGCTCAGCCGTATTTGCTGTCTGCCTTACAGACCATTTTCGTCTACACTTAAAGCTTCAGCTGAATCCATTAGGAAGAGAACTGAATCCATTAGGGGCGAGAGACATTTCTAATTTATAACATATCTAATTTCTTTCAATTTGACAACAATATGGCTATAATTTTAGCTGAGACATGTCAGAAGATTACTGAATATATGCAAATTTTAAATTAAAACAATCAAAATGACATGGCAAATTGTATGCTTTTCTTTAAAAATTATAGCAGATTTTAGTGGAGACAATGCAGTCCTTCAATATATTACTTAAGAAAATCCCTAGAAGGCAAGGAATGCCAGTTTGATTTTCCACTATTTGTGATATTTATTCCATCAGAATGAAACTAATATTGACTCACTTCTATTTCTATTGCATTTTGCTATCCATCTTAATGTTTTTTTGAATTAATCTGAATATTCCACAAAATTTAAATTTCAGCACATGAACTGAATTAACCTCATTAATGAGAATTTTGCCTATGGCACCTCTTTTATAAATACTTTTCCCATGGAGAATCTTGCTGGGAAGACAGCTTGATTGTGATTATATTGACATTCTACTTGTTACTGCAAATCTCCATTTTGTTTTAGGTGTTTTATTATCTGACGGCTAAATCATCCTGTAAATGTTTGATGTAAAATATTTGATTAATAAGTTCTTGAGGACACCGAACTCAGTGCAATCAGTTTGCTATGATCAAAAAAATAAACACTATCCACTACTCTTTCCTCAAAGTTCTTTATTACGTTCATTATAAGGAAAAGTCACTATGGAAAACACTGCCAAAAGTTAGACATTAAAAACTTTATCAAGCTGACACAAGATCTGCTCTAATTACCATTTTGTTTCACGTGATTTCAATATCTTTAGCTGGATTACTACACTTACTTTTTCAGTATTAGAAACATATTTCACAGTCCTAATATAAATATAACTATTTATTTATTTATATAGACAATTTGATAAGATTTTTTTGCTTATCATTATATCATATATAGAAAATATATTATTTTCTATATCATATATAGAAAATATATTATCCTATTACAGATAAATAATGCCTCAGTACAGAAAGTCACATTTAGAAGGAAACAAGTGTTCTAATAGACTTCCCACTCCTGTTAACATCTTGGTAGTAGAAACAGAGAGAAAAACTGAAACCAGACATGGTATTTTGGGTGACAAAATTCTTATTCTGTAATTTTAGGTACTGGTTTGGTTTCCTTTCTGGTGCTTTACTAAAAGACACTAAGGGTTCAGCCAACAGGCATATCTATTCTCAACTGAAGGGAATCAATTACTAGTCATTAGTCCCCTTGCTAATATTGAGGTGGCAGCAATAAGCATTTAAATTTGTTACCCAGGAAAATAGACACAGAAAGGACCATTTACACTGGAATTATACACTAAAATCCACAATATGACATGGCAAAAGACAACTTGCGGCATTGGAAACCAACTGCATAAAATTTTGCTGGTTCAAATTCAGCTCAGGTTACTGTTTTCCGACAGCTATTATCATCCACCAGCTGTTTGATAGCTGATGTGAAGAAATCAGGCAGTCTCTGTCCAAGTTTCACCATTGACTTCAGTGGCAGCAGAATAATTTCCAAATGCTACTATGATTTCAAACAGCAAAACCAAATCATCAGTGTTTACCCTTTTAAAAGTTCCTGCAGAAAAGCCAATAGACTAATGATTATTTCACCTATTTTGCCTTTCAATCGTTCAAAATCATCATAGTAAAGTTGTGGTGTGAATTCTGAAGAGCTTCCATGATGTGCTCTCTTAGTAAGCATTCCATCCCTGTGAAGTGTTGCAGGACTGACTTCTTTTGTATCACAGAGAGAACCATATCATAACAGACATATTTATAACTTGCACTGAATCTCAACCATGTTCTCATAATGATGATTTTAGATAGATTTCCATGATGATAGGATAGACCTCATAGGCAAAAACAATCAGGGTGCAACAGAACACTAGTAGGATGAAAAGGTATAGGGTGTTAATTAAAAGTATAAAAATAGAAAAATTTTAACACAATTCCTATAAAATTAAGTAGGTTCTCATACAATGGAGCAACTTCTTTGGGTTCTTTGGTAGAACAAAATTTGTTTAGCTCGTCTTGTCTTCTGGCACTGTTAAAATGAAATTCTGTCTCGTAGGCCCAAATGCTTAAAATTCAAATAGCAAAGTTAGCATGCTGCAGTACTGGAGCATGTTACAAAGCCATCATCTCCACTCTACAAGAAAATTGGATACGCAGACATCTAGTCCAGAATGCACTGAGCTGTTTTGCAAATATTTCTACACAATGGTCAAACCATATCCTACAAGAGATCATCCATTGGAATCAAATTATTCTGAATACAATTTATTGGGTTATGAAAACTTTTCCTCCTTTGGATGATGTTATCACATCATGTAGACCAGGTAGAGTACACAAATAAACTGACTAGTTCTTTGGTAGCTCCTTTTTGGACCTGCTTTTTAGAATTTGGACCTGCTTTTTAAGATTGAAACAGCTCTATCCACTTAGACCACCCAAAAATTTCTCTTAGTATCTAAGTTGAGTGCATAGCAACTATTTTGTTTTAGAAAATCTCTGTAATCCCCATATAATATCTTTGAATACACATAAAAAAGAGAGTGTTGTTAGTCCTACCGCGAGGTCAGAGGACTGAGAGTGGGGAGAGGCAGATTTAATGCTGCTGAAGCAAAAGCACTTCTCTATGCCTTGGTTTCCATAAGTGCACAGCGAAGGTGTTTTCAAAGTATAGTGCAATGCACTGTTCATTCCTGGTATCTCCAATTGCTATTAGATATATCAGCATAGCAAAGCTTATCTGTGGTCTCAATGCTGCAGTCTCATAACATCAGTGATACAGCTCAGTTACTTCTCAGTCTTCACCAATTCCAAAACATCCACATGTGACCTTGATACGTGTTTTCCAAGTGCTTTAAGATCTATGGATGTTCAGAGCATCAAATTTAGGTGGCATTACCATATCCCTTCTGTCAAGCTACCTATAAGTCTTAATTTCAAAGGTGTTTTATTGGCCCGCTCACTCTCCTCTTTGTAAACTTCAACCTGATAACAATATTAAGCAAATATTATGAACCAGCTTTCATTAGACCTTGTTAACTAGATCCTGAAAGTAATAATTACCTGATCTGCAACCTTGTGCCCACTACAGCTGGAGAAACACTGTACAGAAAGATGCACAGCTATGGAGCTCAGATGAAAAGGGGATACCCCATTCTATAACTGAATTTGTTTTACATGACTTTAGAAGTGCTTTCTGGGAACAGGAGGTTTTGTGAAATGCTTGTACCATACATTGGATGCTACTAAGAAAACAGAGCAAAGCTGAGAAAAAACTTGGTGCTTCTTTTTAGTTTCCTCCAATAAGGTGCAACAGTGCACACTCACACTTAGTGAACTGGGGGTTAATGGCAGTTGGCAGGTATATTCTCTCATCAGAGAAAACTATAAACAAAAACCAGATAAAACAGTTCAACTCTGGCATGAGTGAGAGCAAAATATCTCAGAGAAAAGAAGTTGTAGCCCTGTAGGAGCAAAGCTGAGTGTTTTGCTTATAACCAAAGCCGACCTGCTGCTCCAATTCTTTGTTCTGTCTGGATTGTTTAGTTTGTATATATTAGAACATATTCCTTTTTTCTCCTTCGTCATCGTCTCACATGACTCACTGGGTTGGGCTTCCTTTCACCACCTTGTTTTTGCACTTGATCAAAGTAACTTTATTATCCTTGCAGCATCTGAAAATTTTCTAATTCTTATTACCCTTTATTTTCTAATAAATTCCCCTTGCTGGACCAACACTAGACTGCTTGTCTTCCAGCATACACATTTAAAGCTTTATTTGATTATGTTTTACTTATTAGGAACACCTGTTGTAAAATGTTTAAAGCTATATTTGGAATATTCCACCATCTTCATAGAACTAGGCACATTGTGTATCCAAGAGCTGGTAAAACAGCCACTTTCTATTTTGTCTCGTCATAAATGCTGAGGCAGAGAGAGAAAAAGAGAGAATTAAAGTGTTCTTCTGGGATGACAGAAGGAGTGTAAAATCTTCACTCCAGAAACCTGCATGGATACCTCAGCTCATACTTCAATTTACCTAAAGTAATTTGTCTTCTGAAAGTGTGCTCTTCACCAATGGCCAGTGAGCCAAAAGCCTATGTCTCCTACCTTAGCTACTTCAGTTAGAATCTTAAAGTTGCATGTGATGAATTTAAATCTTAGGAACCAAAATAGCCAGTAAGTCTTTGAAAGATTATTTTCAGAGAAAAAAAAAAAACAAACAAAAAAACCCAAACACAACAAAAACTCTGAAAAATAAATTAAAGTGAGATTTGACAGTACATTTACTACTCTGTGCTATGTCTCTACATGACTACATCCCAGTAATATCAAGGTATATAATTTAACTTTCAAAGTGTAACAAATATATTTGCATTTACGGTACATGAAGAGCACCCAGATGGGATGGTGGAACAGAATGGCTAACCCCAACTTGTCATGTAGAAACAACCTTCTGAATACAAAGTGCAAAATAGTGGAATAGAAATTCAGTAACAGAAACATTCAGAAATACACAGGGTACTTGGCACTTAGCTCAGACTTGAACTCCCAAGTCTTTTGTGAAGTTGGGCCTCTTGTCCTCAAGATTTAGATGTGAGCACATTCTCTTGCATAAAAATGCAATATTCCATGGCTTGGTAAGAGGTTGACACTTTATGTAGCTCCAGTGAATTCAGACTGAAGAACTGGGGAGGTGGGAGTAGTGTTTGTTTTCTAACGTATTTGTTAACAAATTTTGTTAGGGCATTAATATTCCAGCCACAGCCTTGGGGTGTAGACTGAATGTACATGTGCCATCAGGACTGGAGGGACTCATCCCCAACCAGCCAAACTAGAAAGCTTGTGGACACGTGGCTTATGTGTCTTGTTTGTCATTTTATGGCACAGCTCACTCTTGCATGGGGTCAGAAGACAGCTGGAGGCAGCTGGAAGCACCTTCCATAGAGGAAAATCACTGTCTTTCTATACGTATATCACCTATGGAAGATTGACTTGAAAAAAAGGCAGTGGATATCCTAAGAGTATCCATGAGAGAGTGATTAGGTCTTGACAAAACACACGTCCCATGCTCCTTTTATAATAGTTTCACATGTTTAATAGAACAGAGAAACATTCCTGTAGGTTCACCAACTAAACAGAGATGTTCTGTGATTACGATGTAAATCCTGGTGGATTACAATGAATTGACCATGCTGTTCTTCTCCTGGAAAATTAACTATATGAGGGTTGTTTATAGCAAAACAAAGAAAATAAATGTCTTCACTATCTTCTGCATTTATGAACTTTAATACCAGTTCCTCTGACAACATAGAGAGCAAAGGAGTTAACAAGTCCAGTTTTCTTAGAATGGAAAAAGAAGATGCATTGTCTGATTTGCTTTTTTGTTCCTTTCCTCACCTCAAATTTCACAATCTTCAACATTAGTAGCACTTACATGACACCCCTCTGAGAGAGATAATGGAAAGAATGACAGAATTAATGGGGACTTTAACTATTAATTTTCTTGGCCTTTTCACCTGATCTTGAAGGTGATCACTTATTTAAAAGTCATAGGACCTGGTTGTCACAAGCTTAGTGCTGTGGAGATTTATTTGCACTGACAAAAAAAGGGTCAGTCTATTACTAGATCAAGACAATAAAATTTTTAATTCACTTTACCCACAGGTGAAAGTGCACACCTTTGCAAAATCACATACCATGCTTCCATGCAGCTGAAATATAATTTCAGTTGGGAAAGTACTGTTGGTTTGCAAAGGTCATGTTTACATTTCAGTTACAGAGAAAGTTGTAGACGTGCATGTCTGTACCAGGTATTTTTGAGGGGGAGGGCTGCTCTTTTTATACTCTCAGCATCTTTAATAAACAGCACCCAATTCTGGGTAAGAGGATGTGGTTTCTATCAGAAACCTTTAGAAGATAATCAACAAGAGTAGAAAAACACACCTACGCAGTCACAGGTGCTTTCAGATTCTCCAATCAATGGTGAATGAGTAGCCCAAATGTATTAATGTTCTCACTTTTCAATCACTCTATGACCTAAGTTTAAACAGATATTTGTGGTGTTTTCTGGGGGTTTTTGAGTGAGAGAATGCACAATGGTGAAGATATTCATGATACAGAAGACCACAGCTTCAGCTGGAACAGAGGATGTTTACTTCTCATGTTCTGGATATCACATGACTTAAATTAATTCTCTTGCGTAAAAATGCAATATTCCATGGCTTGGTAAGAGGTTGACACTTTATGTAGGTCCATGCTGGTATTGTTCCAAACTGAAGATATGTATATATGTATGGGATCTCCTGAAGACCATCTAAATGTCTTCTAGACATCTTATTTTTAGCTGAGAATTTCTAATATTAATAATCATATCCTAAATATTGTAGTCTTTATTTATAGATTGTAAATTTGAGATTACTTACCATGTCAATATTCAGAGGAGGGTTGTGCCTTCTGTTTTGTGGAAAATCACCTTGATATAATACCTTCTACTGATCACCCAACTTTGTTTTTCCCAAATTATGCTCCTGAAAAGGACCTCTGTCTGAAATGCTTCTCTCTTCAGAAAGCCGAGTAAATGCATTAGCACATCTGGGCTGCTTCATGCTCTCTTAAGAACTCAAATACTTGCTAAAGTGACTGTATCCACATAGTTAGTCAAAAGCACAGCTGCTTGGCATCAGTCAAGTGGAATGATGAAAAATGGTGAGGCACCTGAATCAAATGAAGGAAGGATTAAGTAGTATGTTCAAAGTATCTTCATACAGCACTGTTTTCTTGAGAATCCTGGTAGTATAGGCAGGGTTTTCCAGCAGAAAAAATTGGGGTAATAAAAAGAGGAGAGTCAAGATCATTAGTAGGTAGCACAGGGGAAATTCCTTGGGTCAGCCATATGGACACAAAATGCTGGAGGAGGTGTAAGGGAGCGGTATGGACAGAGGCACAGGCAGTGAGGGTGATTGCGAGACCGTGGAGAAATCTTGGGGGACAAATCTATGGGTCAGTGCCTAGATTGCAGTTTTAAGCTTCAAACCTCCCCTCTGTGCCTTGGCTTTTTTCGCTGTAAGTGGTTCCTGTGGGGGAGGAAGGCGACTGGCAGAGAAAAATGCGTGCATCTGGGTAAAACCCCATTCTGTTCAAAGGCAGGCATGCTAATGGGTCCAAGTTTTCTCCCTTGATACCTTAGAAAGAGCGCTTTTAGCTTGTGGATACCACAGAAGGTGGGATATGTGGATCAAAGGAAGTTCTTGAGTCAAATTGTTAAAGGGTGAATGAGTGTTCAGAGGAAGCAAAAACTTATTCTTACACTTCATCTTAAGCATTGACTTCTGAAGACTGTGGGCTAGACTAGAAGGACTCAGAGTGACCAAATATAAATGTGCTTATGTTATATTTAGTGATGCTCTAAACCAGTAGGAACTGTTCATCTTAACACTAGACAATGTTACCTTGAGAAAAGCTGTAGTGTGCCAGCAGACCAACTTTCTATTATCAGGTTTTGTCTTTTTTTTTTCTTCCCAATTGCACATGTTGTGTTTCTTCCCAATCTATATAAAATCTATGTTTTTTAGAGTAAGTGCAGTTCCATAATAGGCCATCTCAGCTGTGACTCTGATGCTGCATTAAAAAAGAGAGAATGCAAGGAAAAAAGGTGAATTAGAGCTAGGTATCATGATGGCTTTTCAAGGTGAAACACTTCCATTTCTAATAATGTGCATCAAGTTATCACACCCTTTTTGCAGCTCCAGCCATCTCAGTGCAGGTTGTCTACTAGCTAATTCCCATTCATTTGTTTCTAAAAGAGGAACATGTTTAGCTTTGTTCAGAGTAGAAGATAGTGAACTTTGATTTTAATAATTTTTCAGCAACTTCATGGCTAAAATAACTACAAACCTTTCATATACCAAAAAACCCACAAAAAACAAACAAACAAAAAAACCAACCAACCAAACAAAACCAACAACAACAAACAAACAAACAAACAAAAAAAAACCCACACACAAAAAAAAAAAAGAACCCATGCACAGGGTTGCAAAAATCTGTCAGTGCATTTGCAGGAGGAACAAACAGCATCTAATGTAAGTATAATGGAATTTGGAGTGACACCCAGGCTGTGAGCAGCCTTATGTTGTCATGCCTAGTGTGCAGAATATCAAAAGCTCTCTTAAGAGCTCAAGCTTGCTTTTCATCAGGATGTTTCTCTTTCTGTTCTTCTGTGAGCACTGCACAAACACTAAAAAGGACATTTGTTCTGCAAGTGCATTTCTGCCTCTATTCTGGACTTGCATTCGTCCACTAAATTTCACCTCCAAACACAACATCAGATGATGAGAGAGTCCTTTAGTATTTAATGTTGCATTATGTCCCAGAAGATCTTCCTGAAATGGGAAGAATCTTTACAGTCAATATTATTCATAAGCAGAGTAAGAGACGGTGGTTATCCTGAAGACCTCACAACACTGGAATACCAGAGCACAGTGGAAAAGTGATTTTTTGTGAAGATCATTGCAATCTGTGAGACCCCCAGCTTCTAACACAGCCCTCATCTTATTACATTTATTTTGTATGGAAATCAGCTACTAGTTACAACAAATCTGAACATCTTACTTAGGTAATAAGAAATTTCCAGTCATGAACCTATTATAAACCGACATTACTTATGAAATACCCCCTCTCTGCTTCAAATACAGATGAAGTTTATGGGTGAACAATATCATCAAATCCTGGAAAAAAAAAGATTGTCTGTCTGAGGGGTTTGTTGCAAGAACAAAATACAGATTGGATAAAATTCATCCCAAATTTATGTGAAACTGAGAGATTTTATAGAATTTAATATACAGTCAGGTAAAAGCTTGGCTCTCTTGACTGAATTTCTTTTTTGTACTGGTAAATTTGTTTGAACTGACTGTTGAAGTGGATGAAACGTGTCTGCTTCTGACAGTAGCAAATATCTCATGCATTTTTAGGGATTATGATTTCTGAGAATATCTTCTCTCTGGCTCCTAACATAATGGGGCAGGGGGGGAGGGTGCTGAGATATTGGACCTCAGAAATGGCCAGATTTGGAGGCAGAGGATAACTTAATTCCTCCAGCTTTTGTATTTTCTGAGGATATCTTTTTTTTAATTTAAAAATTGTAACATTAGAGCATTTTCAAAGCAATTGAAATGCTAGGCTATTTATTTATGAGGATATATGCTTGAACAGTGCACAATTATCTAAATAAAACCAGGGGAGAGAAATTAATCTCTCTGCAGAAGTGCAGGAAATCAACCCACTGCCAAAGCAACTGTGTTTTAAGGAGGCAGGTCAAATGTTACTAAATTTTTTCACTATTTTTTTTTTTTTAAATGATTGACTTTATCATAAATATGCAAAGGAAAGGTGGGAAAATATCATTTAGATTGTGTCTATGAACACCACCTAGAATTAAGGATTTGGCTGCCAGAGTTCAGCAACCAATTAGGGAAGATATATCGAACCATCGACATAATAATGAGTACATAGGGACAAAGATGAAATAAAAGAGCGGAAGTTGGCTACATTTTGTAGTGGAGGCTATAAAAGGCTACAGTATGATCTGAAAAGGAGTTGGATCTGCCAACCTTGCTGTTTTTCACCAAGCTTCATCTTTTTACTGTTCTGTTTCTCATTGACACATTAGCTGCTCCACCAATACATCACATGCACATGGTTAAGTCAATCCTGAATTAGATGAGCCATGGAAAACCATAGAACCTGCCAACAGAGAAGAGATTTAGCCAAATATTTCTAAGTAAAGCCTGAGTATGCTCAAACTGCCAAAGAGAAGCATTTGCAAAGACAGTGGGGAGGTAGACAGGCCCACTCTGCACTGATCTAATCAACTGATCTTAAACCTTTGCTTGTCTGACACTTCTTGCTCATAATACCATAGAATGAAGATTGTACAGAAATGAGATGATTGAAGGAAATAAAATGAAAGCCATAAAGCCTTTGAGGCAGGTTTTGTATTTCAGATGAATCCAGAATGGCCATCAGTACCACATCAGGTCTAAGTAAATATGCTCTTCTAAATAAAACAGAAAAAAGTAACTGTTTTTTTTCTCTTCCTGTCCTGTGCAAGTGCTTTACCCATTCTTACTGTCAGCAGAAGGCAAATGTGATATGACATGCAACTTTTTTTGATCAACCACAAAGAAGTTTTCCAGCATATATGGAGCTCAGTTAGTAAGCACAATTTATAAAACAATGAATGACTAACCCCTGTAACCATTTTAATGACCCTAAAATAAAGTGCTTAGAGCAACATCTGTCTCAGCAGCTGGGTTCTCTGCATGAGTGGGCAGAGCGACACATTGGGACAAATTCTGTTCTCCCTTTTGACAGAAACAATTGCAGCAGATCATTTTTATCGTAATCAATTTAGGTACAGTTTCTTGGAAACCATCTGTGTAGTGTTCATAGATTGTGCTTAAGAATTTAAATGTGTGTATTTTTGGTTGCTTGATGTAGCATCTGCTAATGACCACATAAGTTCCACTTTTTATGCATAAAGCTGTTTCCTTGTAAAGGGATTAGTAGAATGACTACTTGATTTTATCCTTTTAACTACCCAATAAGCTGTCACAGCTTGAATGACATCCGCCACAGAGTGTAAGTTACAGAATTAATTGCATTTTTGAGCTGGAGTTGGAGTAACAAGGATAACAAAGTCTAACAAAACATTTTATTACATTTCCCCCTCACGTTAGTAATTTAAAATGAGTACAGGTTTTGTGTGAACATTTTAAACTGAAGAAGAAAAATTGCCTTTTTTAGATAACAGAAACTTTTTCAATTCTTTCCTGGTTTTCCTGTCATTCTCTATAAGCTTTTTTAAAAATTTTAGTAACATTTTAAACAAGTGGAATAGTTAAAGAGTAAAAACATGCTTCATTTCCAGGAGTTATTTGAGAATTTTCTGAAAAGACAATGATTTTGAAAATGCTGGTAATATTCTGGAGAGAGCATTCTTCTTGAAAGGCATACAAAACATCAAAAATCTTTAAAAGAATAATAATGAAATCAATTTAATAATAATCAAGTCTGATTATTTTTCTAGTGTCACGCAACATTTAATATCTTATTAAGTGGTTATTATTAAGGTGTTTATAATTGCATATAAATGTAGCACACAAAACCCATACACCAGCCCTTCACTCTTCTAATGGGTACACAGGTGGGACCGGTAATTGCGCATCAGAGACTGGGGTTTACAGAATGCTTGCTCAAAGCAGAAATAGCAAAGGAAAACTCAGAGGAATTAAAAAAAAACCAAAACACTTTAGAAGACAGATATTACAACATACTTTTTTAGAAGGATTTTGATGATGGAGTGTGCTTACTTCAGGCGTTGGACTGAGGCTTTGGGATGTTATTTTAAAATCTGAAGGTACATGGCCACTTCAAAATAATTAAATTAAAAACACCTCTTCCCTCAAGGACTGGGGAAAAATATTTGTAATAGTTCTATAGAAATTTCCAACAGGTAGGCAGCCAGATGTGTGCACAACACCAGGACTGATGTATATGTGTGTGTTTATGATATATATGTCTGTTATTTTATACTCGAAAGTCTGAAACAAGGATAAACCACCACTTAATTTACCCTGTTATGATGAACAGACAACATGTCTGAGAAAAAACTATATGTTTCAAGGAAATATGTTCACCACTGCTTGTGGAAATTTATTGGATTCAATTCAGTTATGAACAACAAGGAAAAGGATGCAAAGTATTGTTATGCTCCCAAAACGAGCAAAGAGTCAGAGAGAAGGGGAGGCTTGGTAATAAAGCGTTAGTAACAGAAGGTTTTAAGGCTGCATCAGAGATGTAGGAATTATTTAATGTATTTATTAATTATCCAGAAATTAACTTGAGGAACAACACAGTAACATTTGCAGATAGCATTAATTTATTTGGGTTTTATTCAAAGCCAGAGGGAGAGTAAAGAATTTCAGAAAGGATAAGCTGCCCTAAAACAGTATAGTGGCAGATTGACACACTTGATTAAATTTGAAGGCAGCCAACTGAAAATGTATAAAAGTGGGAAAAACAAACAACGTGCAATTAAACTTCATAAATCACTGATGATAGATACCACTAAGGCCAGGAGTTTAGTAAAAGTCAATGGGGAAGTGGACATTTATATGAATATTGAGAATGCCCAGAGTTATAATAGTGAATGCTAAAAATAGATGATGGGAAGGAATTTAAACCTTGCTGTCAGGGTTCAGGAACTTAAACCAACTTTCTACTATGAAGAATGAAGACAAGAGAATTTCATAAATGGGTGGATGACTTCTTGCTGCCCACTGTGGGATCTGTTGTGCTGTCCTCTGGATGCAGGGCCATGGAGAGCAGGGACAGGGTTAACACTGCCACAAGTAGCATCTAGCTTGGAAATCTTTATATTGCTCTGAATCACTGTTATCTGTGCTGCATTGTATCCAAAAATGAACCTTTTTCCCTGGGATTTGGATATATTAAATCTGCACTGTAAGAGTTCTTAGGCAAACTGGATTTGCAGTAAATTTATAGAAAGATTCTCAAATTGCAGAAGAGTATGGAGCATGGCCACACTGTATATCTTATAGGAGGATTAGAGTGGTGAGTCCCAGATGAACATGAACCTCAGAGGATCTTTGTGTCATCAAGACCCAGATCAAACAAGCAAACATAGTCTAGACCACGCTCAGAAAGACTATGTGGGTTAATTCACTTCCACAGCCCAACAGACCACTTAGGAAGAAATATTTTGCTAATTAAAAGTATCTTTGATAGCAGAATGGCCATGTTGTCTGAGATCCTAAGGAGCCCACCTGCTGCAGTTTTATCATTTAGATGAGTATTCATGACTATGTTAATCTAAAGGGTCTTATAACTTTTTCCCTTTTGGATTTCTTTTAATTTTCAACATAAAAAGATAATGCAGTTAGAGTATTGACACTTGGCTGCAGAGTAGTCTGGTGGTAGGGGCAAAACAACTCCGTTACTGAGAAGTAGTTCATAACAACCCGTATAGTCTATGAGACCTACTTGTGTACAAGAAAGCTTGCGCCAAGCCTTCAGTAAAAGATGGGTAATCTCTTTTACCTTTGCTCTGCTGTAATATTTTGCGCTGAAGCAACAACCATGGCAGATGACGGGCTTTAAAATCATACCACAGCATACTTTGCTGTAACTTTACTCATGTACCAGTGCCCTAACTCTGTCTAGAAATGAAGTAAAAGCTTTTTGTAACTGTGATCTCCATCTTGGAAATAAATTCAATCTCCCATCAGATTTCCTGGGTAGCACAGGATATGAATTTGATATGTTCCTTATCTGAGCTGTTTTATTTGTCTCTGCTGCATAATGAGCGCCCTTTGTGTGAAGAACACCAGGCTATCATATAAAATATTCCCTGGTTAAAATGGTGACTGCAGAAATGTCTCAAAAGCATCTATGGTTGGTAAACACTTAGGCCAAATGCTGCTATCATTTTAAACATTATTTCCTATATATACTGAATGCAAACAAACAGAGGTACAGAACCTTTTACTATATTCCTCCCCTGTAGTTTTCCATTGTGATATAGAGGAAGTTTGTTTTTTTCTTTTCAATGGTACCATTCACCCTTGCAGCCCTGAAAGATTTAATCAAAGCCTTTTATCATTAGCTACTGTTTTCAGTGTGTTCAAAATACCACAGGCTAGTACTGCACAGCAGCACATTTCTTCCATTCCCTGCAAGCATATCAATCTATTGCTCAACAAACAAGAGCTGTGCCAAAAGAAACCCTGTTAAAAGAAGGGTGCACAACAGTGGCAGGTAAAGGACGTAATTTGAAGTTAAACAAAGCAGTAGTGTGGTCAAGAGGATAAATTATTTGTTTTAATAATAATAGCTCTATGCACAGATTAGAAACCTAATGTGGTGTGAATCAATAATATTGCTAAAACCGATCTCATGATGTCTCATTTGCTTTTCCATGTGAACAGTACCTGAAACAGTGAATAATGCCCTGTGTTTTATACTTTAATACGTGTTTTAGTAGCATAATTATCCAAACAAGGATAGTTTTAGTTAGATGACCTGCGCAAGCTCTTGATAAATTTTATAAACCCACCCTTTTCTCTGTGTTCTTAAGAGATGATCTTACAGTCCACAGGGTTTTGCTTAGTTTCTGTGCTGTATGTATTACATACATAGAGGTATGAGGAATGAGGTCTCACAATGAAAGCTTCCTTGCCTTTCCCAGTGATAGCTGGATCATTTCTTCCAGAAGAATATTTCAAACACTGTATGATTTGAGCTCCTCCTCTGTTTTCTTTTCCCTTCAGTCACGGTCCCTATGTTTTTCAGTCACAGATAGAAAAGTTTGTTGTCTGCTCTCTCAACCTTTGCTACCTTGGCTTGAGGAGGCCACGTCTGTGGCCCTGCACAATCACATTTTTTAGAATCACAGAATCATCAAGGTTTTGAACGTGGCCATATTTTCCAGCATAGCTACTTTCACCCTTCACTACTTTATCATAATCTCTTTCTGTCTGCCTTGTACTACTTTCCTTTCACAAAAAAAAATTCTTCAATTTTTTCTTGCTTAATGAATTTTATTGCATCTAAAAATAAATTTAAATAACTGTCAAGTGAACTCCTCTGCTTCTCCAAATGTTATTCTTTCTGTCTTATCTAATTTTAAAAATTACAGAATATATTCTTAACTTTTATTGAGAAGATTCATTCTCTCTATATTTTCTTTTATTTCCAGCTGGAAGTATTGCATATTCTCCTTTTGTCCTCCTCTCACTTCTTGCACTCTATGACATCTGCTCTAGGTTCTAGAGCTGCTGACTTTTTAGCCAAAACTCCACTGACTATTTTGTTCTTGCTCTGTCCTTGACCTGACATCAGCCCTTACCTTTCTCTTTTGCTGATGATTCTCTTCCTTGAAATCTTATAATTTCTGGGCTTCCATTGTTGTACTTCTTATATTTCTCCTATTAAACTTTTTTATTCTTCCTATGTTACTTTTTTCCCTCTAGAGAGTGCCAGTGCTGCCCCCTTCATCCTACTATACAGTCCAACAAATCCTTATGGGTCTCTTCTTTCTTCCTTCACCTCACCTCACCTCACCTCACCTCACCTCACCTCACCTCACCTCACCTCACCTCACCTCACCTCACCTCACCTCACCTCACCTCACTTCACCAGCTAATTCAAACCCACATTTGACAGCTCTTCTATTCAAAGACTACCTCTTTGTTTCAGACCCTTCTCATTCTGTTCACACTAAAATCTCATCCTAAGGAGCTCTTTATGTATGCCTACTCATCTACTCTGTTTAATGTGGACAAAACAAAGTTCTTCAGCTTTCTCTTTCCAACTCCCATAAGTTCTCTCCATTTTTATTTTTTCTAAGTCATGGTCTCCATAATTCCTCAACCAATAAATTAAAATAAAAACTTTAAAGATTTCCTCCTAGAAAATGTATTTAATACAAGTGTATAAATGTAAGGTATGTATTCAGTAGCAGGCAGGTAGTGGAGAAACCAGGAATATTTGTGATTAGTAGCATGGTCATAGGACATGAAGACACACTACAATCTATGACACATTATGGCTATGTTTCTCTAAAGAAAGAAGCCATTGCTGCTCTGAATAGAAAATCTTTTTTGCTAATAGCTAGTCACAACAAATTTATTCCAGACTTTTGATTTTGTAAAAAAGCAACTGTTATAAAGAGGCTTCAGATGTTCTTTACAGAAGCCCTAAGAAAAGAATAAACAGAAGAGCCAGCAGTGCTCTCTACCAGAAAATCTGAACATGAACTTTATTAATATTCTTAATAACCAGAAAGCAATTAGTGGAGTGCCATAGTTACATTGGAATAATTACTGTTAAATCAAAATAATACAGTTTTTCTAGAAGTTATACACACAGACATTTTATAGCTAGAAAACACACATGAGAGTGTTGTGCACAGATCCTCAGTAGAAAACTGGGCGATCGTCTGTGCCTGCATTCATTTGTAGACAGCATAGCCAAGGGTCATTAGTTTAATAGGATATTGGTTTTTTCTGTCTCTCTAAAACGTCTGTTGAAACATCCTCCCAGAAGCCAAATTGAAGAGGTGAGGAAATAAATAGCAACTGACAGCTTTGATCACTGACAGCCAGAGATCCATTCAGCCCAGAAAGTACCATAGGGTAAGAATGAGATAAAGCATTCACAGAGCAAGGAAATAATGACCATGCAAACTGTAATGTCCAATGCCTGAGGTAAGCACATTCTGAACAGAGGGTACACTCAAGGAAGACCATATAGAGGACCACAGACTAAAAAGAAGTATGAGGAGGTGATTTATGGGTTATCCAATGAGAGTGATGGAACCTACAGGAGTGAATATTGGAGGTGGAGAGAGGTTAGGAAGATTTAAGAAGAAGCTGCTGGGTTATATACATTCATGGGTTAAGAGATGAGCGAAGTACTTCAGCAAAAGCTTCCTTGCTTAAATGAGGGCAGCGGACAATATTTGAGTGATTTCATTTGGTATTTGATTTACCAATTATCTTTTTCAGCCAGCAACACAGTTTGAGCTCCAGTATGATGCCTATGTGTCTGGAGAGATATAAAAGGGATTGACTGCTGCAGAACTTGTTGCCTTCCCTACAGGGATGTGCTAAAGGGGAGATCTCAGGGACAGCTGGGAGTGATTTACGATTATTATAATTTCACAGCCAAACTGAAGGTAAAATTGGGATGATTCTCAATTCTGATAAAATTTTACCTTTGCCTAGGTAGTGGTAACTAATCTCTGCCAGAGATGAGTCACCTGTCAGAAACACAAAATGATGCTGAAGAGCCTTCTCAGGACTTCAGAATTGATTGTTTCACATTTTTGGCAGGTATTTTCAAAGTGTTTTGTAGGGAGTTATATCTGGAAGCCCTCATCTGGTTTGATTCTCATCTCTGTTCAAGCTTTACAATCACAGAGATTGAGCTATTCCGTAAATGTATATTGAAATATATAAATGGTGCATCTAAAGCAGACTTTTCTTCAAGTATGGGCTGAAAGCCCTCAAGCATCTCTGACAACTGCTGTTCACTCTTCGTTAGGACAAAGCACTTTTGTTGAACTGGGAAAAGAGACAAAAAATTAAGAGTATTTCCTCTTTCTTGATGCAGGTATAGAAATTTCTTCTGCTTAACATAGTATTAAATCCTGAAAGAATATGGGGGTTTGTGTTGAAAATTCCTATATTAAAACATCAATAGCATATCACGGCCTTGATACGTTATACCTTGTCAGATGAAACTTCCCAAAGAATAGTGATTTTGTTTTGGTTTTGTTTGCTTTGCTCTGTTTTAAAAGGACTTCTTCAGTTTCAGTATAGCTCTCAGCACAATACACTCAGCTCACTGTCTTCATTGCAGCATTTTTAGGAAGGACTTCTGGTCTTATTGTCTTGGTTAGATGGTGGACCACTGAACAACCCCATCCAGGGCAGAGTATTTCCCCTCGAAAGGAGGAAGAATAGCTATTTATTCATCAAAAGCAGTGCAAACAGCTGAAAGTCATCTCCTTCTCCCAACACACTCAACACATGGAGCAAAACTGCCGATGTCACCTGTGGGAGGGAGTGTGGACACTTTCCCCCACCTCCTTGAAAGTATCTCCTTTCTCTGGCAGCAGCAGCACAGCCCAACGTCTGTGTCAGGCTGCAGCTGTGAGGGGAGGAATGTCACATGCTCAGTTGGAGGGCAAAAAGTCTCCATCTGGCCCTCATTGTTGCTAGGATTAGACCACCCCCGACTTACATAATTAAGATATAAGTAAACAAATAGAGATGCATCATAAATGTAGCAATACATAAATGTCTAAATAGTATTCTAATTCATTTCTAAATGCATTATTTTTATGATATACAGCTATATTTTCTTAAGGTCCTTACATGTAGAAGATTGGATATGAGCTATTGGAGAGAATGAAATTTCATTTTTACAGAATTAAGAAAAGAAGTAGAGGCCAAACACTAGCAACAAGCTTAGAAGCAATTATGTAGAACCACATAAACAATATATGGTAAAGTCCTAACTTCTGTTTTATTGTATCTTATAATTACTAATTGCATATGACTTTAAATGTGCTTAACTTCTCTGCTTTATATTTTTCACTGTTTCATTTACCTATATTTATTTGAGTTTTAACCTGATCTTGCCTCTCTCTGCAACTCACTTCATTTTGTTCCTTGGGGGGAAGTCCACCATTATCCTATGAAATAGATACCAAAATAAACAATGGCCTGGAAAATGGTGAGCAATCAACTGTTGCCTTAATTCCCATTATTTGGTTCAAGTTTCTGTAAAAGAAATAAAAATAACTTCTTCCTCAGCCACGTTTGAGTGCAATATACAGTTTTCTCACCTAACCCTCTTTTCTTTGCACAAGACTTTGTGAATGTGGTTCGGAGACTCCAAAAAGAATATAAATAATCCCTCTCTTGAAAGAGCTGCAGAGTAACCACCCATCAGAGCTGTCCATATACTTTTGTTTTTCCCCCAGCTCTGTCAGTGAGAAAACAGTTTCAGACTGCTGACATCCAGCAAAACTGCAGTGTGTGCATTATGAAATGATCCTGAAAAAGTAGAGCTGACGCTTGACATTGCACACACACCTGCATATTCGAGGAACAGAAAGACTTCCTGTCCTTGAGTGTGCCCACATCCTGTGCAGGTGTCTGGAGAGGGATGCATATACAACTGATCTTCTCCAGGAAGACTGGAAAATTAGCTCTTATAGAGAACTTTGCAGTTGATACTACTACTCATCTTCAGCTGATAGAGCCATCTTTTATGCACTGAGACTGATTTGGGGTCCAGTAAAAATACCATTGTCTTCTTTCACCCTCAATCTAACACAGAAATGGTTTCTAGCACTACTTAATGCTCAGGTCAATGCTGAAATGCAAAGTAAAAAGGACAAAAGTCAACTACTTGAAATGTCTAAAAAAAATTCCATTTCAGCCCTTGAGTTTGTGAAGCAAGTCTGACTGTTAGCTATGGAAAACTGCTGGACTTAGGTTGGCAAGGTTAAGAGAGGCTTCAGTCACTGAAGCCTGACAGAAAGCCACCTATGTTTGTGAAGGTTGCATCAGAAAGGCTTGGTGCAACCCTATTTCTTGAAACAAGATGACCCATAATTTTCACTAATATATGAAAATGCATAATGGGGATGACTCAGTTAAAACATTAGTTTTATTACCCTGCTGTCTTTTGACTGACTCATTATTTCCTGGTCAGGGCTGGTGTTTTTAGAGGACGTTTTTTCCATGTCCAACCCTTGTACCGCAGTGTTCAAAAATGCAAGAAAGTCTTTCATCACACAGGGTAGGGTTTCTCTTAAACAAAACAATACCTTATTGTCTGTCCTTCTGTAGCAATGACTAAGGAGCTGGTCAGTTCCTTGCCACTTTATCCAGGTCCTGAATGTAGTGCCACCAGCTGGTTATCTCTGTTCTGCTGTAGCTTGTGACAGGCATATCAGTAACTCATCAAGTTTGGTTTCCTGCAAAAAGACTGGAAACACAACATGCCACAGAGAGTAGGAAGATTATACAAATCTTTTTTTCTCCAGGCCAGTGAGGGTGCATTTCTCCTGTCCACTGTCTGGCAAGTACTGACTGTGCAGTCTGCTCATCAGGGTACCTCTCTGGAGTGTACAGTAATGTCATCTCATTGGGTACAGACGCCTGGATCATTAGGGCCTTGAAGAAAGATGAGGACAAATCCTTCACATCATGAGATGTCACTGTCACTCCTCTGTGCAGACCTGCAGCTCCCTGAGAGCCCCCTAAAGGAGCCTGTAAAACTGGTAATTGTTATTTCCAATTTAAGCAGGCCTTACATATTTCTAAAATTAAGCCATTAAAATAGAAGCATTTGCAGTATTTCTGTAAGTGCTTAGAGATAATCTCATTGTGAAAGGTACCTCTTAAAAACAAATATGACTGCCTTACCAGAGCTCCCCTATTTTTGGCTTTTGATTGTAGATTATACAACTTCTACCTGACTCATTGTGGGGGTCATAACAAGGAGGAAACACTCTCTGAAATACTTCTTAATATTCTCTCCACTTAATGTAACATTTAGATTAACACACCATGGCACAACACACACTGTTGTAATTTTTGTCTTTTTTTTTTTTAGGAAGTGTTGAGGGGATGACATGGGGAATAGAGTGAAGTTTATCATTAACAGAGCTAGAATATGTCCCATCTGAAACCCAGGTGGGTTTGGCAGATGGATGTAAAGTAGTAAATGGAATATATCCATAGAGTGTGCAAGCTGGTGAGAGCTAACTGCCTGAGTTATTTTTGTTCAGTTGAGCCGATTGCTATTTTCTATAATGATAAATGAATTTCATCTTCCAGATTTTAAATTGGTATATTTTTCTGAATTTTTATCATTTCTGAAAAAAATAAAAGAACCATTTAGAAATTAATGTAACCAGGTCAAGAAAAAAAAAGTGGAAAATTTAAAGGCTATATTTGTTGTATATACAAAAATGTATATATAAAGTTGCAACATATATATTTCTCAATACACACTGAATAGAAATTTTATCATCAGAGTTACAGATCTGCTAAAAACTTTCAGTCTTTACAGGAGAGTACTACAAAAAGCACAATCAATCTATATTGCCATAAAAAACCCAAACCATCTTTGAGATGACAAACCCTCACTTTTTGGGTTTTGGGGCCTCTTTTTTTCACTATGGTAACATTCAGCTTTTAGATCAGTAATTTCCTTATATATTCATAGCAAGCAACTTGAGCCTACTTGAAGTATCATACAAAAACAGGGGGAAAATGTAAAGTAGTTGTTATGTGCTATCTTTCTCTTCTCTCTCCAATTCTGACTTCTTCCTGTGCTCAGGTACCTGTTATTTTCATTTGCACTAGTTTGGTTTAGCCATTTCCTGATGGAAAGAGTTATAGCTCCAAAAAGTGGGCAGCTGTTAGATGTTTTGCGAAAATGGGAGAGTCATTATGGCAGTCCAGAAGTAAAGATTTCACATGTAGGATACACATGCACACACGTGCATACCATTTTCAGGCTGGGGACTGGGACAGCTCATAATCACCCCCCAGTGTCAGCTGCATCCTAGAATTTTCTGTTCTAACAGAAAACAATTTCTGTTTAGAGTTTGTTTTCTTCTCAGCTCACACTTGCCTGTACTCGCTGCAAGGTACTAGGAGGCAGGAAGCAAAGCTTGCATTTTGGTCAAGGACTACCCTGATTTGTTCAGGATCAGAATGCAGCACAGGGTTTGCATTGAGTTGTCTGCTTATTTGTTTCATAAAATACCGCACTTCAAATCAGTTTTCTGAGTGTTTGTTTAAGCATCAAATGCCTAGTATGAACTCTTCTTGGTGATGAAACCCATGAAAACAGTCTTGCCATGTTCCAAGGCAGCAAATTTGACTATTTGTATGGATAGGTATTTCATTGTTTCTGAAGTCTCCGGTCAGACAAAAAGCATACAGGGGCTGCTAGTCTTCCACCACTTCAGTACTGCTCTTCCTATACCCTGAGACAGTAGCTGGGTTTTAAAGCAATTAACACAAATTCCAAGAGTTCATTTTGAACAGGAGAAGAGAAGAATCCCCTATTAAATCCAAAGTCTGTTACTGCTGGTGAGAGCCTTTGCCTGCTTTGTGCTCCCCACTGAATTTGCACAGAGCTTTTGTCTCTTCCAGGAGTCACTGAAGCAGAGACTTCACAGAGTTCCAATCAGCACATCTCATGGCAAGTTATCTCCCACTGTAGCCTGAAATAGGGGATTTCTAGCACTGCTTGAGTGGCTAAATTGGCTGCAGATTTTTTTTTTTATTCCATACCTCTCTCCATTTAAAAACTCCATTATAAAGAAGGCAATAACTGAACAGGAAGTTTCAGCAGTGTACACACTATGGCAACTAAAATAACATCTGTAATATCTTGGACTATTTTAGTGAGTGTGTTGGGGTGGGGTTTTTTTGTTTATTTGGTTTTGGTTTTTTTCCCGTAGTGGCATAATTGTTAAAGACAGTTGAATGATGAATTGTGCACTACCATAACATTTCCATTTGTCCTGCAACATTGTCTCCACTGTCATTTCTGTCATAACTTTTGTAACACTGAGTCCTGCTCATTATTTGATGTTGTATTTCATAGTTATACACACAGTCTTCAGTAAGTGGACACAAGGTAACACCAACACTAATGTTATTGGGGCTGGGGATTTAGAGCAAATAATTGTTGCAGCAAAACAGAAGTGTGTGTGGTGTTTGCACAATTGCTTCAGCACACAAAAAGCACAAGAGACTCTTGAAAGTTTCTGGAAGTAGTGCTTCCAAAATCTGCAATGAGAAACAATAGAGGCCCCATTGATACTAAAGTATTCAGAGTGACTAAAATGACTTGTTTATTTGAAATCTGAGCTGATAAATCTTACATTCTCCTCCTCTGCCAGGTTCTTTTTACTTCCAAAAAATGTGAGATGTTTAAAAAAAATCCAGGCTCAGAAACAGAAGTCATACCTCAATTATTGCTACATCTATGGATTCTACTACCTCTGTTCATAGTGAGATATTATGGGATATATTGCAAGATAGCAGGTGTTATGCCAATATACAGTAGGATATACCTCCCATCCTCTGCTCAGCAATGTATCTGTGCCAAAATGAAACATATTCATCTTTCTTATCGAACTTCATGATCATGCAAAAAAGTTCTACAGATTAGATGTATGTTCTCTGGGGATGTTTTTTTTCACATGAAGAAGAATTCTTTCCTGTTAGATGTTTTGCAAAAATGGGAGAGCCTTTATGGCAGTCCAGAATTGCCTGAACACGATATGCCAATATTCAAGGTAGAAATACACTTAGAAAAATTTTCAAAGTTTGTGGTTTTCCTCCACTAATAAATAAAACAGTGATAGAAATTTTACCCTGACTTCTGAAATCTGCTACCCATGCAACCTGCAACTATTACAATGAAATGATGGTTTAAGTTTCTATCTGTAGTCCACTGTTCAGAGTCCTCACTACCAATGGGAACTAACTAGGTCTCTGCTGTAGACTTTAAATGCCAAACAGGTCTCCTCTCAGTGTAGCAGGGAGGAATCCTGACAGGGTTAGGTCAGACCTTATGGTTCAGTACCTTTTCACTTGCATGTTCATCCCTTATGGCAGCTAAATCTCATACAAATTTTTGTTCTTTACTTCTTTCAAGAGTTTTCCATTGCTTTGATTCAAGAGAAGAGGGAAACAAGAAGAAAAATGGTCTGAAAGACCATATAACCTTTGACTACTGATTTCCTTTTCAGTGTAGTATGAGAATCAGTGATCTGTTAATCCATTTCTACCCCATCCATCATCGATGCGTGGATTCAGCTATCCTTTTCTTCTCCTACAATGATCAGTCAATGGTTTGATGGCATGTTGTTTGTGTCAGCAACCTGGGTTCACAGTACAAAGATTTGCCCCTGTGTACAGCACACCAGTCCTTTATTTGCAGACCTAGAGCCAAATCAGGGAAGAGTTCTACCTCTAAAAAAAAAACAACAATGCCATAACACAGATCCAGTTCAGAGATATATCTTATTATTATGTTAGGTTGGGGACAGCATGATTCACTGAAGGTGAAGCAGCACTCAGTATTAAAATTAAAATGCAAGTAATGACTTGAAATTTGATGTTTATTTCCACAAATGGAACAATTCTTAAACTCATTCTTATCTATGCATAAGAAGGAAATTCCTGCATTTCTTTTTTTTTCCTCAGCATGTCTAAGGATCAATGTAAAGATGCTCAGATACTTTGACTCTGAGTGGAGCACAGATGTCTAACACAGGCAATGTTTGTAGCACTTCCTTTCCATGCTGTGTTTAAGACCGAATAAGCAGAAAACACAGTATATAACAACTCAGATACATAAGCAAAAGAGTTACCATCAGTATAGGTGCTCCCTCATTTAGTCGCTGTTTCCCAGAGAAAGATATTCAGTCTTGGGTATTTGACTCACCTTTTGAACTAGTCAGATGCATTACTGAATCATCACAGAGTCCAATTAATGCTTCAATTGACCTCATTTGAATTAATGCAATTACTTTTGAGATTACTTTGGTCCATGTAGTTATTTATAGCTGTCAGGTTTTATGTAGAAAACCTCTGTACTGTAAGAAACAGGCCACCAATGAAATAAATTCTCTAAATATATTAAAAAGTTGTTTTCCCTTCCCAAGGGATAAACAGAGAATTGCAGCCAAGGACAAGTCATCGAATAATCAGTCACTTACCAGCTATCACCCAATGATAGTGAGTCTGTAATACTTCTCATTTAGAATACAGGGGAAAGATACAGTATTCTCAGATATATGGGAACTGCTGGCAAATGTTACATTTTTAAGTGGCGTATGCACGTTCCTTATTATAAATATTGCATCCAAATGTGGAAGAGCATAGAGAGCTGTGTGAACACATGGAATGTATTTTAACACTTTCAGCCATTCAGAGCTAGATGCCTTACCAGGTACATCTTTTCCTCGTGAAAAAAAAAAAAAAAAAAAAAAAAAAAAAGAAACAGAAAATAAGAGATCTTTTTACCAGAAGTTACAGCAATGAATTGGTACGTGGAAGGGTTCAGGTCTCAAGTTCAGTGTATCCTATAATTTTACAAAACAAAAGAGTTCCTGCAGGATACAAAGATACAGATCCATATGAAGAATAGGCTGTTCTGGTTCATAAACATGCAGCTCAGATGCTGATAATTGACACTTGAATCTGTTTTTCAGATGCTCAGATGAGATGTGAAAAAAAATTTCATTTTTTACGTGAATTCTTTAACTTTTTGTCAAATGAGGGATGGATGAATACATCTTCCTCATGCCTTTTTCTGTCATACCAGCCGATAAAGACGCTGTGAGGAAATCTTAGTGTTTGCTGCACCCTGTTCTGTGGGATATGATGCCTGGCAAGTCTTTTGCTAAGGTTAAAGTGGCAATAACTTAATCTCTTCAAGATTTTAATGATCATATACATATATGTATACACATTGGCAGAAACTTAGGCATGCAGGTTGAGTTATTCAGTGGAACCAATGTGCTCCGCAGCATGGACCTAAGTCTCATCCCATGAATATCCAAGTTGGGGGATCTGCTGGAATATCAAAAGGTTCCCTCCTGGTCTGAGTCATGTATTTTCTCTGCAAGGAGCCAGATGTTGGAGAGACATATGCAAGAAGCAGACTCAGGTGCCCTTCTGATGCTGCCAGGTTGCCAAGTCAGAAAACATTTACAGATTTCACTCTGTACCCACAGGGACAAAAAAAGACTGTAAGGAACTTGCTGTTCATGACTAAGTTCCTTTGCCGTGTAGGGTACCCACAGCAATGACTCCATACCAGTTTGTCCAGTCACATCATAGAAGTCTCAGGAGCAAACAAAATAGACAACATCATCACAGTGTTGAAATACCTTACTCACATCAGATTTTCTGTGGGTAGTGCCATTCCGTTAGACCTTCCTGGTTCATTCCAGGTATTTTAGCTCAGCTCGAGTCTTTTTATCTAATAGATAGTTAAAAATCAACTCTAAATATAGTGTAGTGTAACTGTGTAATGATATGTTTATGTTCAACTCGGGGAAAAAAAGTAAGTGAAAAGAGTAACAGTTAACAGTGTCACCTCCTGTTGTGCCCAAACTGTGAGATGCAGAAACTGGAGACAGCCTGCATAAAATTAAAAAATAGCTGATCTGTGGAACCATATATTCAAACCTGTCTACAAAAGATTCTTCTGCCCCCCGGTCTCCTATTACATCAAGCTATATTATACTGGAATATGAAAAAAAAATTACTTTAACAATGTAATGTAAATACCTGGAACTATTTAAAACAAGTAACGTTAAAGACATTTTTACCATTACAAATCTCCTTCATTTTGTCTACAATAAAGCTGTTATAGAATAGAAGCACGAGAATGGATAAAGCTGCTTTGTTGCAGCTGTGTTGGAAAAATTAATGTTCCCCAGGGGTAACAATTGATTTGCTCTAGTCAGACTGAAGGGTGGTGCAGTTCTAGTTTCGCTTTCCTTTTTTAAAATTTTAATTAGTTTATCATTATACAAAGTATCTGTGAATTTAATTTCTCACAATGTCTCCTGCAAACTGAACCAACAGAAAGCCAGAAATAGGTTCAAATCACAGACTTTGGATCTAGATTTCCGACATGTGAAATCTCAAACTGGCATTTTGATATAGACTTTAATAAAGGTAAAAAAACATTTCCAAAACTGATCTTCAGAGCAGTTAGTTTTGTAACACTGAGAGCCCCATAACCCAGGAGCATCTCAATACAGGGATTTTGTTTACTGTCTGTTTCTGCCCATCTTTGTCTTTTCTTTCAAAACACTTTATAAAGATCAGAACCTAGTGAATAGCAGTCTAGAAACTGACAATATTTAATAATGCTCTCTGCATTAGCAAGGAGTTACAGCTCATGGCCAAAGGGTGCCCTCCACAAAATATATTGTGAAAATTTTAGAGGAAGTATGGTTGAATTTTTTTACTATTCTTTTTCTCATTTATTTATGGGCAGTGTTAAATTCAGGATATGGGACTCTGTTCAGACATTCCTATGAATAGCACAAATGTCTTTTAAAAGTGTGTTTTGCCGTGAAATGAGATAGTGGGATCTCCTTCTTTGAGTATTTAAACAATTAAATCTAGGTAAAAGATCCTTATTCCTGGAAAAAAAATGCCTGAAAAAAATCAGCTGGGTGGTACCATAGTTGAACTGCTTTTACATAAAACCTCATACACTCTTTGTATCTCTGATCCAAATACTAAGAAAACTATCAAAGAAAGCTTTCTCCCAAACTGAGCTGGCATCTCATATCAAGGCATGTCATCCATCTCAATAGCTAAATGATCTCTTTGTAAATCTGAAAGTCTTGAAGCTAGTCTGGGTCTAAACATTTTGTGGATTAAAAAAAAATAAAATTCATAAATTCATAACTTCTGTATCAGGAATTCAGACATTTGTACCCGTAATTCACTGCTTCTTAGGAAAAATCTCTTTTCTGTCCTTTAGACTGAAGAGCTCCTTACAGTTCTTTGTTCATGGCAATGGATCCTTCAAAGTCTGTTAGTAGATAGGTGATGCAAACTTCTTTTGAATATCACTCGATTTGACACCCCATAAAAACTTACGGAATTAGGCAAAATTAAAGTGTTCTGCTTTTTCAACAAATAAAATACAAGCATGACTTCCAATGTAAATGTTTCAAAGCTCTTCCTCTTTTCAAAATGCAGACAAGAAGTAACTCAATGTACTTCACTTAGGCTTATTACAAGAATCCTAAAACTGTTTATCTGAGTTGGCAATTTTGTAGACATCTCTTTGACATATTATGATGTTACTGTAATTAACATAGTAAAATTCCTAGCAAACAAAGAACTTTCACCATTGGTCATAAGTACAGTATTTTGTGAAGAAAACATCCCCCTCATTCATCTGGTGACCATGCTCAGAAATTTTCATCTATGCTCAGTAATTTATTTTTTATTCACGTTTCTGCACATTGCTTTGACTATACTTTACCTAGGAAAGACAATGTACCGGAAGTTAAAATCCTGCTCATAAAAAGTCTCAAATCCAGTTTGACAATGCAGGAGCTTTGAGAATGGAGGATGAGCTCCTAATAAAGTCCAGCAATTAGATGTGTTTAATGTAACACTGTATTTTTTGAAGGATTATTCAGCAACAAAAACGCCATGATCCCTGGAAAACTTGGGATAGAGTTATTTTATTTTTTAATTCTCTGCTACTAAAACTCAGCAGAAGATGTCATGTATCCTTACACAGCAGAGAATACCACCTCTGAATGGTTTAATTTGTTCTGGAGTTGGACAGTTCAGAGGCTGAATTTGACACATCTTGTGTATTGTGGACTGGATCTTTTTGGTGCACTGCCAGAGTGAATAAGTCTTTGTGCTGCTTCAGAGGAGAATTTTGGCCAATGCACAAAAAGAAGGACAATGGGGGAAGCAGTTGGCAGTGTCTGCAAATGCCTCAGAATCTGCAGCGGCTGGTGCAACAGAGCGACGTGAAATGAGGGTATCAGAGAGCAGGACTCTGGCTTTCAGTGCCTGTGCTTTGTGTGCACTTTGCTGACAGCACATCCCTCTAGCCGGGGCTGATTTTCTAGTATTACACTATATCTTCAATTAAGACAGTAATAATATTTCAACAGTGCACTTTAAAAGGCTTCATCCAATCTTCCTGAATTATTGCAGAGCCAGATAAAAAGCCTGGAGTAGCTGCAACAAAAGCATTGTTTGCTATAGCGCATCTCAGTTACCTCCCGAGCCATGTTCTGTAAAATAAAATTTAGCTAATAGAGTTCTTGACCTAGCAGCTACAATTTCTAATTAAGCAAAGTTAGCCAGTGAGCTCTTATTTTTATAACATCTCATTCCCTGTGTGGTGGCTGCTCATCTCACCACCCAGCCCTGTTGGTTATTTTACTCAAAACTTGCTTTAATACACTCTGCAGCACCTAGAACAAGGAACACACACACTGTATATCCGTCATTTCCATCTCGATGAGGAGAAAACAAAGGGATAATTATAAACTGCATCTCATATTGTTACTCTCACACTCGACATGTGCATCTTTTTTTTTTTCCACAATAAAGTGATTCTGCTGTGGAGATAGCACCAGGTGCATGGGGGTGACCTCACACACACACCAAATCGGGAGCTGACATCCATCACACTTTGAAATTTTGGATTTCATCATTTCCTGATCTTTCTAAAGGGATCACAGCACCTGGCCCTCACAGCTGTAGTTCATTTAGAAAGCAATTTAAAAACCGAGAAAAAAGCAAATGACATCTTGCTGCCTCAGCCTTGTCATTAAGTATAGCAGAATGGCCTTCATTTATGAGACACATGGCTAAGAATTAATATCTTTCAGTGCTTTCTCAAGTTGAGATTACAAAAGGTTTGAAAGACCACTAAATAATTAGTAGTATGACTGAGGCAAGTAAAAAAAAAAAAAAAAAATCCAAAACCAAAACAAAATCAAAAAAAACACCCCTCTCTTCCTCATTATGAAGAAAATTGAGAATCACACTAACTTCAACATGTTCCAAATTCTGTGGCCTTTGAGCATTTTGTCCCCACTATAAAGTAAACCTTAAGCTTTTATTTCCTCCCCTTTTCATCCTCTGTAGCATTGGAACCTTTGTACAAATATGGATACCTTGTCTGTACTGGTTAAATGCCTTTATGAACACAAACTGCATCTGCAGGGGCTGGACTTCAACACTGAAGTTAAAGTGTTTTAAAGTTTTGCACAACACCAACCCTTTCCCTTCACTGTTCTGTTATGTTGTGGTTTGCTTCTTTTTTTTTTTATTTTATTTATCATTTTATAGTTGTCTTTAATGCTTATGGGATGAGTGGCTAATGACACTGGCTAGAGCCAGCTAGCATACGGGCAGGTGCTGTGCAAACTCTCCCCATGCAGCTCTGCCAATGCACCACAGACGCGCAGCATCCTCCACGCCTCCTGCCTCCCTCCTCCCCCGTGCCCCCACGGCTCTCCTCTCCAGCACAGCCTGGGTCCACAGCACCCTGCCAAACTGCATGGAGGCTTTTGGAAGGAGAGTTCAGAAGGTTTTATTAATCTAAGAAGAATTCAGATTTTGGAGTTTTAAGAAAAGCCTCTGGTCTTGGATGTGTGCCCATCCTGTCTGTGCTGTTCAAACCTAGGGAAATCATACCTGTCTGTCATTTTACATGAGTCTTCATGTTGAGTTCAAATCCGTACTTCCCAAAGTTTTCTCCCATCTCTTCCTTTGGGTTAAACTCATCATTTTCCGAAAGAGTTTAGAAAAAGAGAGCTCGCTTACAGGGTAAGCAGAGGTGTTTAACCCTTTCAGGCAGTGTAGCTGGAATTATTCTCTTTCAAGTGCCATCTGATAACTGACCCAGTTCTTACTATTTATCACATAAAATTAATGAGGCAGCAAAATTCTCGTTTGTCCTGACCTGTAGTGTTTTGTTTGTTGACTCAGCATCCTTAGATAAGTTTGAAAGGATTTTTACATGTGAATGCGATTCAAATAATGAATAATAATTTTATTTTTCTTCTTTTATACCAGCATCATGCACTACTAGCTGCTGTGTTTAGGTGACTCCTATTTCAGTTCAGAGAAGTGCAAACTGGCATTCTGGCCTTCCAAAGTTACCTATGAATCTTTCCCTTGAGGAATGCTTTCAAGCTTTGCAGTAAAGAGGATGTCAGGACCCACAAGTTGTGGGTTCATCCACTGGACGGAGTAAAACACCATGTTTGCAGATGGGAGCTGGATGTTGGGACTATGTGTGAGCATGTGCATGGGCTTAATAGCTCAGAGCTGAATCTCAGCCTCTTAGCAATGATACCTAAATGAATTCTAACTTTAGTGTATTGCTGAAATCTTCTGGGACTGAATCCACTTACTCTCAATTAATATCAAACTAAACATTTATAGCTGTATATTTAAAATAATTTTCAATGTGAGGTAAATATTTCAGACCTAGGAGAAAACCCACTGAAATCAATTAACTCTTCTGTGGATTTAAAAAGGATTTGCATCTTTCCCTTTCCACTGCCACCGTTCTCTCAACTCCCCCATCTCCAAGAAAATCATCTGCCTTAAAGGCTATGCTGTGTTTTAGATAAACTACCCACTGTCTTAGGACTCTGCTGATAAGAAATTCATGTTCCTCTGGGCCTTCTTGGGCTACCCTGCCTTGGCACGTGGCTTCAGACAACAGCAGGACACATCGTCTCTCTTGCCAAATGGTATTTCTGTCTCCTCTCCCAGCTCATTCCCCAAAATGCCACAACCACACCCAACTCTTCCCTCCAAGAGTCATATCTGACTGACTCCGTGCATGCAGAGCTTTCACTAGTAAATAATCTCAGGGAGCCAAATGATGTGTTCTGGAGGGGGTAGTGCTCTCAGAGGCTATTGGCAGTCGTTCAGATGACAACCAGCTGCAAAGAGCTTTAAGAACAGTGTTATACACATACACACAAAGAAAAGAAAAAAAGGGAAAATTGTTGACTGAAGACATATTGCCCTTGATTGAATAGTGAGGAACTTGCTGTCAAGAAAATAGATATTTTGGAAACCAAAAAAAAAAAAAAAAAGAGCTTTGCCCATTTTACTGGCTGTAGATCAGCCTTCAATTGTCAGCCTTCAATTGCTGAGGACAGACAATGGTGATTTCTGCATGATTATCCCCTGAGTTCACAAAAATTGCTTTTCCGGTTGCCTGTTGATTTTACTACAAGGACATTGTTGCCTTATAGTTTTCTGAGCAGGAACGTCTGTAAGAGCAGAGTAACTGCAACTCATGAGCGCTTTAATTTAGACAACTCCCTGTGAAAGGCATTGACAGAAATAGCAGAAAGCCTGCTTGTTCTGACCATATTCACTGCCTAGACTGTGGCCTTCCAATCTTTCACACCGCACACTTTGACAAAGGTATGTATGGTGCTAATACTTTTTGTTAAATTTGCATTACAAATTTGCAAAATTACAAATTTTGCATTGGTTTCTGAGTCCCTAGGAGAGTAGACCCTACAGGGTTTCTGTTTCCCCTTGAAAGGAATGGAGTTGATATGTAAATACAGCTGCATAATTGCTGTGGGGGAAAGTCAGTTCCTATTATGGGCAAAAGCCAAATATTCATCCGTGCTTCCAGAAATCAATACAAAACTACTTTTGCAAAGGGAAGAGTTTAAAATCTATGCCTGAAAGTCAAGCTTTCTTCTTTTTTGTCAGATACTTCTCTACAATTATGAAAACACCTCTGTCACTTTCTGAGACATGCCATCTTTCTTTTCCACGTTCTAATCTCCCATAATAAGAAATAGTTTGTCTCTACTGGATATTCAGTTTATTTGTCTAGATTCTTGATATGAGCTCATTTTCTCAGCAGTTATTTGTGCATGTCAACATTTCTATGACCTCCGTGGGAAGGGAATGGCACTTAGGATGCGAATTTAAAAGGTAGGCGTCAAGCTTAAGCTCCACATGAAGTCACATCAGCCCCTTGAAACACCAGAATTGTCTATTGAGAGTACCTATGCCCTGACTGTAGACAAAAACTGGAAAACTCACACAGATGACTACAGTCATCCTTATGATTCTGACATACAACTAAGTTACCACAGTCCAAGCAAAGAGCAGCCAAGCTGTAGTACCTATACAGGCTTTAAGAGTCTGCAAGTGCAGTGGAATTGCATTTTCTTTATCCTGCAGTTAGTGAGAGTTACTTTAAAACACACCGTGTGGCATTTTCCTTAGATAGCAAATAAAGCACACACTGATGGCTGTATCTGTTCAACTTGCTAAGTTACAGCATTTCAATAGCTGTCTGAGCACTTCCTGGGTGCACAAACACAGCCCAAAACTGATTTGTGTCCATAGGCACTGATGTAATGTAGCCAATGACGATGTCAACAGAGTATGTTGCTAAAAATAAAACCAGGGCATGGGTGAAAGAGGAAAAGGATTAAAGATTGTTCCTCATAAAGAGAATTTTGAGAATGTCAACAGACAAAACCAGAGATATTTACCCAAATTTTGATGAATCCATATATTATCGAAGGCCTGTGGAACATCAAACTGTCATTTCCACAAAAACTATAGTTGATTATGCTTTAAAAACTTTTAATAATATTATTTACATTCAGAATATTTTAAATTACATAACTGGGTGTATAAATCAGTCTTCCAGCACAAAGAACCAACCTATTTTAATGCCCTGAATCTCATCCCTGAAAGTCTCTTTCTGCAAACCACAAGCTGCTTAAATTCCTCTCAGAGAAAAGAGTTTATTATGAAACTTATGTACATATATATATTTCCACATGTAATATATACACACCAAGAACATATATTGATGTTCTTTCTAACTGTTGCATTTTGCACAATCCTGCATTTAAAATGTAGCAAGGTTTTGTGTTTTCATCTCTGTATGTTTTCCATTCAAGTATCTCAGACTTACTGTATTCTGGGAGTTAAACTGTACAATAGTTAGAAGTTAATTTTCTTTCCTGCTCCCAAAAAACAAACAACAGAAGAAGGAATTTAACCTCATATCCTCATTCTGAAATTAGCTCTATTGTCAAAAGATGACAGCTGTATCCTGATTTCAAGAATTTCATGTTGGAATTAAGCAGCATTTTTGAAACCATCGTGTTACTTCAAACAGATCCATAATGGTCCCTCAGCAAACCATTTTCAGAAGACTTGTGTAAGTAAGATAAAAAGACACCATTTCTGAAGAGATGCTTTTATGGGCTAGGTCAGAGTGCTCTTTCCATGTTGTTCATTCCCAGTCGAATTTCCTAATAGCCTATCTCCTCAGCTAACAGATGCCCAGCCTCATGTCGGAACCAGATCGAGCCACCACTGAGATGATATCCAGCTCCTTTCTTATTGAGCCGTTTCCCTAGCAGATGGTGCAATGCTGCAGGCACACTCCTTCCTGTTAATTACCAGCCTTCGCTACAGATGGAAATGTCAGTCAGCCTCACAGGTCCTGGTTCCTGCCATTGCCTCAGTCCATAGCCCTCTACCTAGGCAAGATGCTGCCAACACACACCATGTGTTTTGTGACTGCTGACTAGGCAGGCAACAAAAAACAACTTAGTTCATGAATATTCATGGAGGAATGTTTAGAGTTCTGTTCATCTGCAATGCTTATAGATCTGCTTAAAGGAGATTGCACTTTCCGAGGAGCCCTGTGCCCCTTGTTTTACTATGGTGTGGGCAGATGAGTTATCAAAGTATGTTGCTATAGTAACATATAAAGGGCTATTAAATGCCTGTCGTTTGGAGACTTCTATAGGCACATCAGTTCCTGGCTGCCATTTTTTTCCATACCTTAAGTGCCCTTTAATTATTCTTCTCTTGCAATAACAGACCAATAGTCACCAGGCTGAACTGATTATCTAATAACTGTTGATTTTCATTAAAGCCTGATTACCTCATTATAAGTAACCAATATGAATTCTTTGATCTTTCCTGGTATCTAAGCACAGGAAATCCAGAGAAATGAAATTCTGTGTAACCTTTATAAATTCATTACACACTCTTATTTTAATGGCCATCAAAAGACTATTAGTAATCAAAAATACATTTTCAGTAAGATTTTATACAAAGTTTGAGTTAGAAGATTAAAAAAAAACTGCCATGCTTTTTTTCCTTTTTCTTTCTGTCTTCTTTTTTTTCTTTTTTTTTTCATTTTTCTGTTTTTGTCTGGAGGTAATTCATTCTCTTGTGAGAATCTGTGCAAGTATAATGTGTAGATATTAAAATAGCAATATGACTCAGAACGTGCCAATAATATTCTTCAGTTTTTGACTCACGGCTGTTCATGAAGTGAGAGTTTAGATGTTCCAAATCAGAAAAGCAGGCATCTAGTTTATGTTAAGAACAGACTTTTCAAGAAAAGAATTGTATTCCATTTCCAGTATGCAGAATGTTTAAACAATAGCATTTTGAATCCACTCTGGACTGATTCTTGTCAGTCTCCTAATGCTTCAGCAACAGAGCAGAGCACCCAGAAATACCTGAGAAAGACACATGCTGTTTCTTTGAAAGAATTGCAAGCCTGACCAAAAAAAAGTTCTTACAAATCAATCAAATATACTTTTAAAGCACTGCTTCTTTCCCGCTCTTTTATCTCCATACAAGAGTTGACAGCGACTGCTGAAATTTCTCTCTTTTGCTTTGCTTATATTCTTCTAGTGATTTGGACTGTATTCACTTATAAATTGTTAACTGCTGAGGGCTGGTGGTTTTTAAGAAGCTGAAGTCCTTTCTATAACCCTAGAGAGCACAAAAGCTGTCATATTTGTTGGTCTATTATATCTGGGGCTTTTTGTCACAGAAATATATTCTGATTTTACTTTTATTTTCATTACAGTGAATCCCAGAAAGCAATGTAAGGCGTTTAACAAGGTCTATTTCAGTTTCTAGGTCCTACAATATTGTACAATTTCAACAGTAAATAATTAAATGTAATGCTATAACCTATTAGTTTCTCAAATATATTTAGCTTTAGGCTTCCAAAATGAAACTTCAAAATATATTATTACCAAATTACTGTTAGGTGCACTGGGAAACTGAAATTGTAAAACACCAAAGGGTTCAAAAAGGGTACAAAAAGGCTGCAAAAGTTTGGTGATTATCTTATGGGCTCATAAACCTGAATCTTGAGTTTGTAAAGCACTATTCAAATCATTATGTAATCTACACACACACATCATTTGACTCTCTATGCTGTAAAGTAATTATTGTTCCTCCAAAAAAAACCACAACATGAGAGGACATGATTTTCCAGTAGCCAAAGCTCAGGTCTTATGAGAGGCAACTACATATCTATTAAAGCTTATGTACTCATTCATAATATATAATGATAATATATAGTCTTATATTCTATGCAAATTTGATAATATTGCATAATATAATGCAAAGGGCAGTATACAGTTCCATGCCCAACACTTGGCTGGCTCTTGGCTATTCATCAGCTTCTGTATAGCCAAATTTATTCCTGGTGGAAAGTGATTTCGTCCCACATTACTTTTCTCAGACTTTCTCATCTTGCCGTCTAGAAGTACTTACTTAATTCTGATTACAGTTACGTCTTTTTGTTTTCTTAGAAGTGTCAGGTATGACTTACTGAGATTTAAACAGCTGAAACCTTGATTTAGGTGAAGCAAATATTCTCCAAAGCTGCAGCAGCTCTGGCTGCAGATGCACTGCAGGACAGGTGCACTCTGGTACGACTGTCTGGGAGCACCCCGGCTCCCAGTGCCTTCCTTGTGCCTGTGTTCGTTTCACAGGGACCAGGGCACAAGGAGTGGGGTGGATATTTTATGACAGACTGCTGTATGGATAATATATTTGCAATGACTTTCAAAGCAATGTGCTAAGGTAATTTATGTTACTGTCTCAGAGAAATGTGGGGCACTGGCAGCTCTGTTGCTGTTTAGTGGGTGGGATATCAACATACAGGCACAGTCTACACACACAGGATCTGGTGTGTCCTCATTTTACTGACAACAAATGCACTGCCCAGCAGGATAAGAAAGATTTTACCATGGGTGATAAAGCTCTGGTGAGAGCAGACTCCACAGTCACCAAGAAAATCATTGTCCCTGCTGTGAGCATTGGAAGCACTATGAGAGTTTATCTGATCAAGTCAGCAAGTTTCATAGCAATCCAAGGAACACATTGCTGATTGTTTGGTCAGATTAACACAACAGAGATCTAAAAGACAAATTATTATGTTAATTTTAAAGCAATATTGCTCTTATTTTTATTCTTCTAAACACTGTAGTAGTCTGATAGATATAACTGGGCTATTCAGAGAAATGAGTGTTCAGAAACTATTCCATATTATTCCCTGTTATTTCTTTATTGCAGCAGAATTTGGCTTATATTTTCATAATTTCTTGGGCCTGCATATTCTGATTTTCCTTTAATCATTAAATTAAGATGGCAGCTGAGGAGTATGATGAAGTTCCTCTAGGGTAAAAAATAAAAATTAAAAAAAAATAGATGGACAAAGTTAGACATGTGTGGGTGGGAATAACATCAAAGCAATTGTATTTTTTGAAATTAACAATGACACATTTCAAATGCCATCTCACTTATCAAGCCTTAAATAATTTAAGTTGTGACCACTGTTCAATCACCTTTAGCAGTGAGCTGCATTTTAGCTAAGAGGGAATACACAGCCTCACATGGAAGTACTCAAGGACTGTATATATCAACCTGTCTCAACTTGACCAAAAGAGCTATAAATCTTGATTATTTCATTTCTGATTATATGAAAAAACACACAAGTGATGCATTGCAACACACGTCCATTTCCATCCCATGACTATAACACTTACCAATCCTATATATAGCAAGTTAATCTTATAACACTCTGAAGAAGATACTGCAGAGTTCTCAGAAAAGGAAGAGGAAATAACGAATTACAACAGTTCATACAGACAATTAATTGTACTTCCTTATTGACTCTAACCTATCAATCACACTTTGGATCCTCCATTGGTTATGTGTCAAATAGCTGGGCTATATCAAACTGTCACAAACATTTTCTCCAATTCTTTAAACTTTTTTACAGCCCTCAGTGATTCCAGCCTCACAAAATATCTTTGGTGGATTTTGAGTTGCATTGTTTGTTTGGCTGCAATTACTCATGTAGGTTTGCAAGTCTGTAGATCTTTTTCTTTTTTGTTTAAATGTGCTGCATTTTATTATCTAAACAAAATGGTTCAAGAGCAAATACATGCAAGAGGAAGTACAGAATTAAAAATGGAAACTGTGAATATTGTCTCTGCTGCCAGGAGTTTATCTGCAAGGTCTTAATTCTTTTCATCAAAGCAGACAAGGAACAATTTTGTGATGAACTCTCATAGAAATCAAAGGGAAAATTAGTAACTCCCTGAACTGTTGTTACATAGTTACTCACTTGTTACTTGAGGCTGCCTATTCTGTAGGAATTGAATGAGCTTATACTGCTCAAGGAGAATCACAGAGTAAACACAGCTTGCATTATATGGTGCTGGGTAATAAGTGGAGAATAGGTGTGTACACTGAAACAGAGCACATCACTCTCCTCTGTGAGCTGGATAAGTGAGATCTTGTCGAATGCCTGTGATCCCCTTAGGTTAACGTCACCCGTGCCCACAGACCCCATACTAACATTTGGGGTTTAAAACACTTTCATAACCAGGGCTCCTAGGTATCAGGACTTAGGTGGATGGCTTAACCCCATGCACCCAATCACAGATAAACAGAATTCCACTTCTTTATAACTTGTTATTTTTGGCTGCCTTTGCCACCTTTTCTACTTATCCCATTCTCAGTGTAACTGCTGCCATGGCAACATACAACCTTGCTCATTCCCAGCTGGAATGGTTAAAGTACAGATTCTTCTTAAGTCAAAAAGGACTTGCTCACTGGGTCAGCTGGTAGGAGGCAGTGCTCTAAGAAAAAAGTGAACAGATTTAGCATATATCCAAGAGTGCCTGTGTTGAGATAATTCACTTTTGTTCTTCTGCAGTGTGGTTAGGAACCCTTAAGTACTGTAATTACAGGTGTAGCATAGAGTTTGTGAGGTCCTTGGCCCTTTTTATTTTACTTATCTTCTTCAATAATCATTACAGAGAAGCAAGACAAGATTTCCTCATATTGAATGGAAAGCACAGATTCCTTTATCTCAGTATCAAAACTTAATATGAGCATAGATGTCTGTAATAAAAAAAAACAAACAAAAACACCAGTAAAGTTGCTTTCATTGTATTGGATTGTTAAATTAATTAAATGTTAGGAAATGACAAATGTATGAGTATTTATCCCTAATTCTGTTTTTGATATATCTTTAAGATATTGGGGAAGGTCAGATTTTCATGGCAACTTTCAACACATTTACAGATAGGGCCAAATTAAGTCAGGCTGGAGATCCCCTAATTCACAGAATTTGGACTTTGTAGCCTAAGCAATGTTAAGAATATTTTTGCATACATATTGGTAGAGAAAAGGTAAAATTGAACAGTTATACATCAGAAAATCCTGATTATCCACAGCACCACAGAACAGACTATCAGTGTCTTATGTCTGCCAAGAGATCAGCTGGATCCCTCAGCAACAGGGCTTCTTTCACAGAAAGTTGTCCAAGGAAGAAGTGGTCATCTTGTCACTATATGGTGCTTGCAAGACATAAAGATAAGAAAGTCTGGGTCACTATCCATCACAAATGGTATCCAGCCACCCCATTCAGTGTTCCCGAAACAGTGCTGTCGGCTTCAGTTCTCGTGCTGCTTTTTTGGTAATATCTTGCATGAGTTTCTCTGGAGTATTCCAGGATTGCAGCAATAGATAACATTTTCCTGGAAAAGCTAAGAACACAGCAATACTCAACACTACACAGCTCAGCCAATCTGTGTGAAATTTCATCATGGAAAGGAAATGTACTACTCTCCCCTGTAGGGGTTTCACATGCCAAATTACAAAGCCTTGCAGTGAAAATATAGGAATATCTCACAGCAAAAACCACAAAGAATCTTTAATGCAATCTGAAGAGTGAGATTTCCTAGCAGCTCCTTTCTTAATGACTAGTGAAAACTTCCAGTCTCCTGCCATCTCAAGCAAGCACACTATATAAACTCTCCCAGAAGCTGGTCAAAATGTATAATTATTTTGAGGCAATAGCTGAAGATGTGGCTGAGGGAATTGCAATTTTTTGATAAAAACTGCTCTTTGGCTCAAGGATTGTTAAAAGCTATGCAGATACCTAGAAAAATAATTAAGGCATCTCTGGAGATGGCCAGCGGGGACAAAGGACAAAAGGTCTAACATTAGAATTCCATAACATGCTCCAAATCATGTGATGGGAGAAAGACCATGTAGCCCTGCAACCTGTTCAGTATCTCCTTATATTAGTGTCTACCTGGTTCTTACTCATACAATCGATGCCTCAGAGTTTTTTTTTATTTTTGATTTTTCGATTTTTATAGACTTTAGAAGTAGATATGTAGAGGATGTAGATTTTAATGTGTCAGTATTTTCAGTAGAAGTAACTACAGCAGCACATAACTCAGGTATCATTTCCACATTGAGATCTCTACCAGCATAATTAATATGCATTCTTCTACTGTCTCACTGTATTATATCGCTTACCAGTATTTTCCAGTAAAAGTAACAGCAGTAGCTTAACGGTTGCACATACCAAACCCCATCCCCTATCAATCCCTCAAAATTCCGTTAGCTGTTTAGTCTTCTTTTCAAGGTGCAATTGCAGAAAACGCTTTAACATTTGCACCAGAAGATGTAAACATGGGCAAAGCACGGAACTTTGGAGGGCCTCCAAGTACTCAGTGATGAGAGGAGGATGAAGATGATGAAAGAGGAGTCCCAAACTCCCCCAGACTTAATTCCAAGGGGGTGTGCTGAAGGGCAGAATGGGCCAAAACCAGGAGGTGGTCGAATGGGGATTGGATGGACATCATTATAAAATTGTAGCACCTGTGTCGGAACGGAAGCACGGTGGTGGTTTGTATTCCTGGGGCCTGGAGGCTCATTAAAGCTTCTGCTCCCTTATCTCCTCCTAAACTGTCCTGGAGTCTTTTTTTTCTCCTCAGTCTTTTAGGCAACACAATGAAAATATCAAATATGCTCTACTTCTCTATGTCCAGAAAGGCTGTGACTTTTTCTTTGTCCTTGGAGTCCCCTTCTATTTTGTGAACAATATTCACAATCTCTATTGCTTAAATGGATTTCCATAAGGTCTTTTGCTGTTTCAGCACTTTTGCCAAGGACTCATTTTACTCTCCATACTACCATAGAACTGACACTGCAATATCTGGGTTTTGTGATTTTATACTTAGCTTTCCAACTACTAATTACTGCAAAACCATTTTCTTATATGCCTTCCACTTTTAGTATTAAGGCTTTTCTTCCTAGGATGCCCCAGAAAGTAGCTCTTTCCAACACAAAACAGGTATTGAGTGAATGAGGGAACAATAAGAAGGCTTTGCTGTTTCTAGCAAGGATTATTGATATAGTTTTAACCTTTTCACTTAGTTCTGGAGAGTATCAGCACAATTTTGGTTAATGCCGTAGTCCACCAGGACATGTAAAGTACTTTCTAAATTATTGCATATTAATTGAAAAATCCGGATTTACAGGAACTCTTATAAATACAATTGAAACAACATTTATGCAGGGTGATAGCAGAGAGGAAAAAAGTATGACTAGTTTCCTGAAGGAAGACATCAGCAGTTTGGGATTAGCTTCTCATTCCATTACAGACCTTCAGTGAAACCTTGTTTAAGAGATTCATTTTTCATGCTTCATCTTTTCACTGCAAAATAGGGATATTTCCTTTTTCAAACATTTTATTTTTCTTTTGCATGTTGAATGTAAATTATTTGAGTACAGGATTGTCGTGTTGTGATTCATACCACTTAACTCCACTCATCTGCATTGCTGACATGTACGGTAAGGACAAGGTTTTTCAATAGACAGGGAGAAAACTTTGATAAGTTATCAGCTCATTATGATAGAAACCTCTGTTAGGAATGAGTAATCCAAATAATACATATTGACTATATATACTGACCACTTTAGATATCTATTTTCAATTGGAGCTAAGTCACTTCACTGTCCCAAACACGTGTCTGTGTAAAATACAATGGGGTATATGTGCAATTTCTCTTAATTCCTATTCTGAACATGTGTGACTTATAGTTGAATCTACCTCAAGCAGTAAGGTTTCCGCAAGAGGATGATTCATGGAAGCATCTCGACACAAATGTTTTGATCTTTTCTTCTTGGGTTTAGGGGTTTTTTTTGTTTGGTTTGTTTTTTGTTGTTTTTTTTTTTTTTTTAATCTTTTTAAAACTGCAGGAGAAAATGACTGATTATGACTGCTAAAGTGCTTTCTCTGCTTGTGGTTAATTAGCAGGTGTCGTTTCCTTGAAGTAGTGTGAATTATTCTAATGGAGGGGCAAAGCTTGAAAATAATGAAGTTATTCAACTTGTTTACACACAGCAACAGACAAACTAACTTTGCCTAATTATGATTCTACTTTTACAGAGTTCAGTTGAGAGTTCAATCCTCTTGTTTATTGGATTTGTGTTCTGCTTTGAAGACAATGTGGAGAATAAGGAGATACCTTTTTAAACTAAAAGAAAAAAATTCCAAAATAGACAAACAGAGAAAGATTATAAGAATGAACCAGGCAGGAGAGGAAAATAATAATTCTATTAATAAAACTCTACCAATAAAGTTGTACTTACAAAATAATCATTTGCCATCTTCTGAATGCTGTTTTTTTAAATGAATAAAATTTTTAACTTCTAAACATATTAGCAATTATCTCTTTGAATACTGTATAATATGAAAACATTTATCTCTACCATATCTATGTATATCTTGTAGCTGCACTATCTTCTAAAAATAATAGAATATACAAAAAATATCCTTTGTTCAAATGACAAGAGAATACTTCAGAAACTTTGCAATCTCCTTCCTCAGTCAGAAACTCTTAAGCTCATTTATTTATCTATCATGTGACAGATTTATTTATCTATCATTTATTTATCTATCATTCTTCTTTATTAATACAAAGGATTCAGACCAAGACCATATCTTAGATCCTGCTTCTCAGAGTGGTACTTTCTTGAACCGACAATCCCAATTCTACTCCCGTCTTCCTTTTACACTTTCATTTTTGCCTTTGCTATTTCATGTGCTCCTTTCTCAGAGCTTGAAATGATCTCCTGCAACAACCAGAGAGTGATTTAGCTCCCTGCATATTTTGTCCAGTATATTGCTTTACTGTATTAACATTCACTTCAGAGGCAAAAAGTCTTTAATACATGTGTTGCAATAATCTTGATTAGTCTAAAAGGTGGTTTGTTTTTAAATGTGCCATCAGGAATTAGGTATACATAGGCAAAAGTAGTCAGATACGTGCTTTTTTTTCTCCCAGAGCTAGAAGAAGGCCTGATATAAGCCAGGTTTGATTCTTTTTAGCTCTTTCCTTTTTTAAATATAGGATAAATGTTGCTTTAAATATAGGATAAATGTTCTGTGTTAGTCTGGTTTTCATTCTGTTCCCTCACCAATTCTCGTAACAGATGGAGAGCTCTCCATGAAGCTTTTACTCTTCCTCTAACATGTCCATTGAAGATACTGCTCCTGTGCTTCTGATCACAAGTTAATGTCTGTTGATTGCTGCTTCCTTAGGGTGCATTAACTATTCCAAGAAAGCTGAAGTCTCCTATTTTTTCTGTGGGGACTGAGCTCCATACCAGCACACAGGAAAAGATTGCCTTGTGTCAGAAGAGGTCTCTGTCCAAACAGACAAGACATTAAGTGGGTGTGACTTGTTGGAGGCAACATAATAAGTTAGTGTTAGAGGAAAGGAAAAACCAAATGGTGGAATTAATCTCAGTTGACTTTAGACGCCTACATCTGAACAAGTCTCCTGAAGTTCATTTACAGTTAATAGACAGAAATAAGCAGAGGATAGGACAATGTTTAGCTGACCTATATTTGATTTATACTTTTAGATCACATGAAACAGACTTGGATATACTTTTGGAGGTTTTTTCTTAACAAAGGCACCTTTCCTTCCTCATCTATAACTTCTTTTGCCAAGCAAGTTATTCTTTTAAGCTTACTAATGGTCAATCCATCAATAAGCTTTCAAGCAAGGCACCTACTGAACTTGGAATAGCCAAACTGATCAAAGTGGTATCTTGCTGAATCTACAGAGATGAGATCAGTAGACTACTTTTCCATTTCCTGTTCCATTTCCAGCAAGCAGGAATTAGAAAGCACGCTGGCCACATAAACGGAAAACCTATGCAGCAAAATTTTTGTAAACATTTTTTAAACAACCAAATCTTTGCCTTCAAAATATCAGCAGAATTAGAAAGAGTTTTCTTTATAAGAAACTAAAAAAAGCACATTTGGAAACGGCTTCTTAATAAACTAAACACCAAATTAATTTCACAAGAGGCCCTTTCTGTGTAAAGCTGCCTCTTTCGCTGTGGTGCTGGTGATAAGTATTCTTTTAACATGGAAATTACCACTGTGGAACTGCCAGTATGCGATCTCAGATCACTCTTTTGGCTTTGAAATTCAAACCTAATAGAAATCCTGCCAAGTTATTCAATGCTAGAATCCAAGAAAACTTAGCCCCATGTTAAGCTATTGCTAATCAAGAGCTATCCCTCGACACCTGAATGGGTGGATTCCACAAAGAAAAGAAAAGAGAGGTGCCTTTGCAACTTTGCTCAGTTTTCTGCCCAGCTGCAGCAATTTTGTTCTATAAGCAGTCAAAACAGAATAAAGCGAAAAAAGCAGCTGTATGGGATTATAGGCACATTTGCAAGATGCTCCACGTGTGGGTTTTTCCCCCCCTTTAAATGCAGTGTGAGTGCAGTGTGACTAATTATACCAGAGAGGAAAGCAGAAGCTCTCTAGTTAAAGTATTTGGGTAATCATGTTTACTGCGGGGAAAGTACGTCTGCATTAAATAAGTCAAAACATGGTGTATAAAATGTGGAATGACTTTGTAGGCACTGCAAGAGAAAGGAAGATGTAGAAATAAGTCTCATTTGTCCAACTAGAAGCACTACCAAAAAAGATAAACCATCTGCTTCAACTAACTCAGCTCCACTTGAAAAATGTTAATTGTACAAGAGGAGGAGGTTTAAACTTATTTAAATAAAAAAAGAAAAATCAACCAACCAAAAAAACACAAAAAAAACCAAACCAACAAGCCAACCACACAACAAAATAAAGAAACAAAGACTTTATCAGACAGCAAGTTGCTAAGTGATTCAACAGAAATGATACTACCCACAACTTGGTGAAGAGGTGACAGGGACTGGTTCCGCCCTGCCCCTTCCGTGTCCCAGTTTCTATTTCTTTGTTGTTTTAGGTAGGTACCATCTGCCCCAGTATATCAGGCAGCAAATGCTTAGTCAGGGACTAAGTAAATTACTTATTATCCTTCAAATCCTTCTTAAAATTCTCCTTTGCTGTGATGCCTGCCAGAGATTGGCAGTGGTTCAGTAGCCCAATGTGCCGAGATCACCATCTTCCCTGGTGACCTAATGTGGTTTCCTTGTGCACTGCCTCTGTTTTCACGCCTGCGTCCACCTGCTACTTTTTCTCAGTTAGATTGGTAGCTGTTCAAAAATGTTGTCCACTGTCTGTTAGTAACGCAGAAAAAAACAAAAGGGCAATAAATAAATTTGGGGTTTTTTTGGACCAAAGTTGGAAGCACATATAGAGCATGTGACTGAAGAAATACTTGGTTATTGGATTAAATCTAGGTCTATCAATTTATTCCTGCAACCAAGAATCCTAAAAGAGGCAGGAAAACAACTTCTGCCCTTACTAGTTTTTGTTACATTTCTGAATAGCAGAGAAATTATAAGTGAAAAGGTTAGGGCAATATTTAAAAGGGCAAATGAAATGATCTGGATAAGCATAAGCTAGCTGGCCTGAATATAATTCTGGGCTAAATAATGAAAACACATGTGGATAGAATTGAGCAGGAATTAATTCATAGGTATACAATATCTATGATTTTACGTCAACATATTTTTATGGAAAACAATATATGAGAACAAAAGGGATTCCATTATTTTAGAGAGGTTATAGTTTGGTTGATACAGACAATTGCATAAATGCAATATAGTTCCCTAATATATTTGGAATTTCTGATTTAAGTTTCTGATATTTAAAAAAAAAGGCATATATTATGTATATTGGGAACCAATACACCAAAAGACAGTGAAATGATTTAATGCATGAAAGTGATGTCATGAGTAAATTAGAGGATTTATTTGACCTTGCAGAACAACCCAAAACTTATGAACCAATACTATCAATTTCTGGGCTTCGTATTATCTATAGGATTATAAGGTAACAGTAGGAGGTTTTAGATAAGTCTGCAGAGGATTTATTCAAGAGTTTATTCTCACATTTCTCAGAAGGAATGCGCAATGATCTGCTCTACTCTGAGATGGTGCAGGCTCACCTTGAATACTGAATACAGTTTTGGGCATTGCAATACAAGAAAGATATTAAGGTCTTAGAGAGTGTCCAAAGGAGGGCAATGAAGATGGTGGAGGGCCTTGAGGGGAAGCAGTATGAGGAGTGGCTGTGGTCACTTGCTCTGTTCAGCCTGGAGAAGAGGAGAGTGAGGAGAGACCTCACAGCAATCTACAGCTTTCTCATGAGGGGAAGAGGAGGGGCAGGAGCCGATCTTTTCTCTGTGGTGACCAGTGATAGGATGCATAGGAATGGTCTGAAGTTGTGTCAGGGGAAGCTGAGGTAAGATACTAGGAAATGTTCTTCACGTAAAGGGTGTCTGGGGACTGGAACACTGGAACTGGCACTCCTCAGGGAAGTGGTCACATCACAAAGCCTGACAGAGTTCAAGAAAAATTTTGGCAACACTCTTGGGCACATGGTGTGATTCTTGGGTCTGCTCTGTGCAGGACCAGGAGTTGGACTTTGATGGGTCCCTTCCAGAATATTCTGTGATTCTTTGATAATCCTAATTTCATTATTCTTTAAATTTGAAAATCCAGTTCTATTTATCTAGAGAAGAAAGGTGGAACAAGAACCAATAGCTGAAACTTCACAGCAGACAATTTCCAGTTTGAAATGACATACAATTTTTTAAGGGGAGAAAAAAATAAACATGCAAATAAAATACCAATTGAATAATTAACCATATGTCAATATCTTGAAATCAAAACTACACCTAAGTTATGTTTCAATAATTTGTTTCTCTACAGCAATAGCTGAAATGTTACAGTTTGATTAAGCCATACTGCAAGACATAATACAAAATGGAGTTTTAAAACACCAAAAAAATTAATTAGTTCATTGTTATTTTCACTAAAAATGAGGTTTTAGATAGTAGTATATTCGTGTATCTTACAACTTTAAGTTTATTTACAGGCTTGCAAGATCATTTCATTGTCTGATAGCAAGGTGTTGCAAGTTATGCTTTTTTTCATAAAAAAATGTTTAAACATCTCTCATCAGTAAGTGTTAGCATTTCAAGACCAGAAGAAGAAAGATTTCAGAATAAAATTTCAGAATAACATTTCATATTAGTGATATAAGAAAAAAAACCACAAACAGGGAAAAGCTTTGTTTCTGGTATTAGTAGAATAGATCTTTTTTGACCATAACCAAGTTCAAATTTCAAGGTTATTTTGACATATTTACAAACTGATAAAAAGAAAAACTTTTTTATTTTCATTCATTTAGTTCCTGCACTTCTCACTCCTCACACAAACATATCACATAGATTTTAGCTGAGAGCCAGGTCTTACGAGAAAAAACTAAAATCTTGCTGTAATGGTTTTCACAGGCTGAAAATCACAACCCTGACCAGCTGTAAAGGGGTCAGTAAGCAGTCTATGTGTGATCATTAAGGGAAAAAAATCAGTGAAAAATTTTCAGCCCCAGTCATTGTTTTACATCTGGCTAAGTTTCCAAGTATATCTTTCTGTTTTAAAAGAAATCTTTTACCCATAATACTACATAATTTTCTTTTCTTCTGTTACAGAAGGAAGCCTAGTTTCCAAAAACTTATGAGTATGAATGTTAAAATACTATATTAGCATGTTAGATATATGTTAAAATTCACCAGATTGCACACTAATATCTCCTGTGGCTTATTTGGACAATGCATTTGGACAATGGTCTCTTGCACAATGTTAAGAAAAATATTAGCATTTATGTCCAGACCTCAGCAAAAGCCGTTGGGTTCCAGCCCTGCAGCACATTCACAGCAAGAAATGTAAAGTTTCACATATTTATAGTCTGGTATATATTCTCAAAGAAGCTGCTTGTTAAACCTCCCTTATATCTTTTTGCTGACCTTACTCTTTGTGGGGTGATTATAAGGAAAAGAGGCCAGTTGAGGACGGGGAGAGGCAATAAAAGCTTCTTTGAAATCCATACTGAAAAATACCACAATGGGCTTCCGGAGCTGTAATGCCCAAACTCCACTACCCCACATTATGATTACATTGTTACTATGGACTATCAGGATATCAGAAAAAATACATAGCTGGAAAAAAGCTCTCTGATGACATCTGGCACATGGATATGCATGAAAAGTCAAGGCAAAGAGCAATGCCAAGATCTTAACAATACTATGTCCGAATGAGAAAGCAGGAACATACATACATAAAAGGATTAGCTTCCTTGCAATCTAGTTCTCAGCTAGGAATACGGTTTTTCTCAGGCATTCAACCAGGAACACAATGCAAAATGACTCCTCCAGCATGGAGACAGAATTTGGAAGTTTCACAGAGCAAAAATATACTCTGTTTCATATTGAAAACACACTGTGCAGAAAAACTATGTAAGTCTGTAGTGCAGAGAATTGAAATATGAGGCCCAATAGGAATTGTGACTTGGTTCCAAGAAAGTGCGGGTGGGAACAGGAAGGCATTACTGAACTTCATATCTGACTAAACAATGCAGTAAGGGTAATATTCCTTTGATATCTGCTGTGCTGTTAACACAAATTTCTCTTTTTCTTTTTTTTTTCTGTTCGCTTCCATCAGATTCTGTTACTGGTTCTGTTTAAAATGTAGGTTGCTGTACTGGCAAAACATAATCAGGAGATTGTCTAGTGAAAAAAAAACCCACACCCTGGCTGGTGGACATGAAGACTGGAAAAAAATTGACAAGTTTAACCAGGACATTTTTTCTTAAAACCTATGATACCTACATGGCGGTGATCAGAACCTGTACTTCATGAGGAATGACTTTCTCATGTAGCTGCCAATCAAGAATGTCTTCCTACTGTAAATTACTTTTTAACAACTGTTTTTCAAACTGCATCTGAAGAAAATAGATTCAAGTTTCCAAATGAGAGAAGGCACACCTTTGCACTCAGCAAAACTGCACTCAGCAGTTCTAGGTTCAGATTTCTGCTCTAACAGATTCAAAGCAGTAATATGAGCCTATACCTTGCATGTACTGAGTTCTGTAATTACCTACTTTGCTGCGTCCTGCCTTCTCCCTTGTTTCCAATTTCCTTCTTCTGTTTTATCATTTATGAAAACTACCTCCTATAAGACAGAAAATATCCTAATTTTTAGCACACTTACCCTCTCAAAGTGACATTTGAGACCACTAATAAGAGGAAAAGGAGATTAAATAGTCCTAATTCTTTTCATGTACTATGGAGACTTACCATGAAATAAGCAAAGCTGGACCACTGGAGTATTCTTCATGAGATAAGAGCTATGTCAGAAAAAAAGATGACTGTATAAATAGTTTTGAATCATAAACAAACCAATTCACTTTGTACAGTATGCAGGCATGTTGCTTGTAGATTATTTTTGCAACACTGGAAGGATTTAAAAAAGAAAAAAGTATGACTAATTTTGTCCAGACAGTTTTATATTTACTTTATACAGGTTTATTTATATAGTACTAAATCAAAGAGGATTACAGTTGCAAACGTTAATTTCTCAGCACATGGAATAGACAGGAATAATTTGATGTACAACCGTTTGATAAATATTTTACCTTTCTTGCTTCCTTACCCTTGTTCTTTTAGCCTCCTTATTTCAATCCCTTTGTCCATCTTTTTCTGAGGGCACAAGATATAATATTTCAATATTTTTTTGCACATAATAGTCTCAAGCAAGGTGAGTAAGGTCAGATTCACATGCCCTAATCTGGGGTCCTTGTTACAATCACTAGAGAGAAACAAGCATCCCCATAAGTTTCATTATGAGATCACCATGGCTAGGCTTCGCGAACGAAGATTTGGGAAAGGTTGTATCCACATTTGTTACAAGAACGCTGGTGGCGAATAAGGCCAATGTGAGATAGACATGTCTGATTGCAAAAGGCACAGCAGAAAGACTTCTTAGGAGATATATTCTGCAAGGCACGATTCTTTCTGCATTGTCTTTTCTCCTCAAGAGTGATCCTGCATGCGTTCTCAAAGGAAGCAGCAGCGTTATAGATGGTGTGTCTCCAGGCCTTCCAATTGGAGGCCAGAGTAGACCAGTTATGGTGATCAATATGGCCAAGGCTGAGATGCTGTTTCAGAGAGTCCTTGTATCTTTTCTTCAGGGCTCCTCTCTTGCAGCAGCCGGTGGCAAGTTCACCATAAAGCAAGATCTTAGGGAGGCGGTGGTCCTTCATCCTGGAGACGTGTCCTGCCCAACGCAGCTGTGTTCTCAGCAACATGGCCTCAATACTTGTGATAGCTGCTTGTTCTAGAACAGATGTATTGGTCACATAATCTGACCAGTGGATGTTTAGGATTGTGCGGAGGCAGCGTTGATGGAAGCATTCTAAGAGACGCAGGTGGTGGCAGTAGCTGACCCATGATTCAGATCCATATAAAAGAGTAGAGAGCACTATGGCTCTGTAAACATTGATCTTTATACTTTTCTTCAAGTGTTTATTACGCCATACTCTTTTATAGAGTTTTCCGAAAGCTCTATATGCCTTTGCTAACCTGTTGTCTATCTCTCTGTCAATCTTACCATCGAGGAGATGAGGCTGCCTAGGTAATTAAACTGCTGGACTGATTTGAGCTCTGATTGGCCAATGGTGATTTGGGGATGATGGGGGACTTCCTGAGGTGCAGGTTGATAGAGAACTTCTGTCTTCTTTAAGCTGACTTCCAGCCCAAAGAGCTCAGCAGCCTCAGCAAAGCAGGATGTTAAACGCTGCAGAGCTGCTTCTGTGTGGGTGACAAGGGTGGCGTCATCAGCATAAAGCAGATTCCCAGACAAGATGATTTAAGGTCTTGGTGTGGGCCTTCAGTCGCCTTAGGTTGAAAAGGCTTCCATCAGTACGGTATTGAATGTAGATACCATCCTGATCATCGAGGTCTGCAGTGGCCCTGTGGAGCATCATGCTGAAAAGGATTGTGAATAGAGTTGGTGCAAGAACGCAGCCTTGCTTCACACCATTGGTAATTAGAAAGGGCTCAGAAAGTGCATTGCCATATCTGACTTGGCCACGCTGATCCTCACGAAGGATCCTTAAAATAATCATTTTAAGGAACTTGGGGGGGACATCCTAAATGTTCCAAAATCTGCCAGAGACCCTTTCTGCTCACAGTATCAAAAGCCTTGGTGAGATCAACAAAGGTTACATAGAGATAGAGACAAAGATCCACTGAAGGTATTGGTGTTCATTAATTAAAGCAGGTGCCAATAATGACTAACATACATTTAGACATCTAGATGCTTGGAGCTCTAAAGTGAGGTGAGATTAATCTCATTGACAGTGGCCATGCTCAAAAGGCAACTTTTAAATGATTTTCCTAGCCTTGCAGATCTTTAGGGTAGTGACAGTTCCAATCACTCAGGGAAAATGCCACTGATTCACCCCAAGACCTTCTTTCTCTATTCCAAGTTTCTAACTCTGGTGACTGCTGCAGCAGATGGCAGGCCTGCCCAGTGCACCAGTTTGTCTCAGGTCTGCTTTCAGCACTGACTGGGACCAAGTCCTCCTGGAATACAAGTGTGTGATTGTACAGCTACGGGTGGGGGGGAAGCCTGGGGAGAAGCAACAAGAAAGGAGTCCTTTCTCCTGTTCTTCATCCCATACCATCAGCACATCTGCTTTCCTGTGTGCTTCCTTAATACTCTTCAACAAAGCTAGCTGAAAAGAAAGCAATACCATTGTGTGACACTGTTTTGACTTTTCTGTGAGTCAGTGGCTACTGAAAAACTTCATATCTACTGCAGAGAACTCTTCTAAGTGAAAAAACTGATAACTGAGAATGCATTAACTTACAATTTGTGGGTCTGTTCTTGTACTGTTCCCCAAGCAATTACTGCTGAGGAGACAGGATATTGGGTTAGGTGGTTGAACCAATCACAGTCAGTGTGATGTTCTTAATATTAACGGCAGCAGATCTGTAGAGGTCTCATGGCAATTGCTGGCAGCAGAGAAATGATAAAGCTCAGGACTCTCTGGCTTTCTGCAGACCTGAAGAAAGTAAATGTTGACGCAAAAAAAGCTGCTGGTCACTGCTCACTCTCCTCTGTCTCCCTGCCAAGGGTCTTGTTCAGCATTAGCCACCCTCACCAGTCTCAGTCACCATCTCCTGCTCCAGTCAATCACTGTTTCTGCCACAGGTTTCCCATCCAAGCTCCAGCACTAGCATGCTAATGCCAGTACTGAGCTCCCAGGCCCAAATCACTGTCTTCACTCCACCATTCTTATTTTCTCAGTTGTAATTCCAGCATCCAAAGGCCATGACTGCTTTCTTTCCACTTTTACCAGACTGCTCCCACACCAACAGGAGAGCAGCATTTACAAAAAACCCAGACCAAACAAAAACAATCCTGTATTCCTTATATAGGAGTATAGTGAACTGTCCTGCAGAGGTTTCTTATCTATGGGTTGTCAGGATAGGTGAGCACAGATAATGTCCATGGAGTCCTTAGTCCTTCTCTAGGCTGAACAGACCAAGGACAGCTAAAACTTCCAGTTGCCCTTTATCTGCAGTCCAAGACTTCTCTAGTGGGAGTCTATGAACCTACTGTGTATAGTGGGATTTGTATACCATCCTTCTTACTTTTATTCCACCTCTAGTCAGAAAAGCTAATTATTACATTGTTTGTTTAAAAAAAGTCTACCATTACAATTTATCCCTTTTTTTGTCTGTCTGTTTAAATCTAACGTATTTACTCTAAGGAAAAGATGAAGACCCAAACCTCAAAGCTATGGTCACATTAGAGTTCCATCACAGTGATATTTTTCAAATATACATTTATGTCTAAATTTGAAGAGCTATTGAAAACACAGAAATTGTCACAGACCTAAAATCATCTCTTTTCTCACCATCTCTCTTTCCCTAATCCTGCCTTCCAATACTCCTAGCTCCAGTTTATGTGACCGATAAGCCTGAAGCACTACATTTTTTCATGGTAAAATTATTTATTTTTATTTTAACAAGTTCTGAAAACTAATCAGACATTTTTATTAGAATTTCTCAAAATTTTTGGTCTTAAAAAGGGCCCTCAGTATTAGAAATTTCAGCCCAAATAATTCAATATTTGCAAACCTATAAACAACCCAAGCCGGGGTCAGAAAGTTATACGTCAGGGTCTCTTAACAGACAACATTACCAGCCACTACTAAAATTTTATGAGATAGGATTTGAGGCTGAGATTTTCCCTAAAAACAACATGATGAATAATCAGGTCTGAGAAGAGGAAAGGGAAATCACAATTGTTTCCTTGCTGGAACTGATCCACTCATGATAATTTATGCTTTACCCTTCATTTCATCCAATGATATCAGCCTTCCATCAGTCCTATCCACCACAGCTTGAAAAATCCTGTTTCAAGTGAATCCCATTCAAACCCAAATGGTGAGGCCAGGTGCTCGACTTAAGAGCAGTAGCTTTAAAATTCCCAACTTTTCCTTTCAGTTATTATCATTGTTGTTATCATTATTCAAAAACTAGTTCTGAGAAATACTTTAAATAACAGAGGAAAGCAAAAATGCTAATCCTCTTACATAACACAAATCCCAGATGGCCTTGTGTGGAGGGGAGGAAGATGCCGTAATAGCAGTCACCATTATCAACTGAGCTTGGTGACAGATGTTAAAACGATGCAAGTGCTTGTGCTCACTTGAAAAACTTCAGTAAGTCTTTTTTGTCATATTCCTCCCAGAAATATTCATATATAAGTAAAAATTCTTGTGCAAACAAACACTAATCTTCACTACAAGTGTACAACTCATTTTGAATAATATTCAAGTAAAGCTGCTAGAATCTCCCCTTTTGCAATTCTGCTCCTTAGCTATGGAAAACTGCCACAATAGTACTAGTGTCCTCTAGCTCTCAATTCCCTACCTCTACATCAATCTATGAAATAATCAAATAGTAGCACTGATTACTAGTGATACGTAATGATTAGTTGCCTAAAGCATCATGGATTTCTTTTACATCGATGTGGAAACAGCTTTCTTTCTCTGGCAATAACTTGCATCAGGTTAATGGTAGGTTCATGTGACATAAGGAGTGCACAGGTACCCATTTCCCTGAGCATTTTGTCACAGGAATAACCTCGTAGTTAAAGATAACAGGTCTGCAGTAGAAGGTGGAGGAGGTACTCATCTGCCAGGAGGCATCATTTACTTTTAAAAAACATCCTGAGAGCCTGCACAGAAATGCTTATTTAGCAAACCTACAGTGCAGGAACAAAAATATTTCTGTGAAATAGTTTCATTCCCCAGTTTCCCTGGTCTTTGTTCAGAGTGTGAGAGGGCTTGCTCAGACCTTGTCAGCTCTCAGAATAACATCGTCAGGAACTGGGCACCAAACAAAACCAGGCAGAACTTACCGTATATGATGTTACAAGTAAATTTGGGAACAATCTGAAGTCAACAAAAGAAGCCTCTTTATCTACCTCTCTTGGACCCTCTCCCATTCTCATAACTGTGAAACCATTGTTTCCTGTCCTTTTCCCAGGGATTCATGAGAATGACAGAAATTTAACCCATTGCACTTCCCCAGACGCAGGTGCTGCTGTAAAACAGCACTTGTTGCAGGTGTCAGTCTGTCCCAGAGCACCAGAGGGGCTGTTGCCCCACAAGGCAGTGGTATATGTTTGTTCAGCAGCTGTTCTAAGAAAACTAGGAACTGTTTCACAGCTATCCTGCAACTGCCCCTAAAAAATATCCATTCACTGTGTTATTCCATGTCCACTCCATCTCCCCTGATGCAGAGGTGAATGTAGAGGTGCTAAGCCATGCATACTAGGGACAAAAAACATCCCTAATCATCAGTGGAGGCTGAACCCTCTTTTTTCTTGCCCTTCCCTGAAGCAATGAATATCTAGGGATACCAGCCTTCCTGTAATGGTATTGGTCTGCATCTACACATGCGCAGAGAATAATTTATTGAATATGTCTATGAGAATCATATGAGAATCTGTATCAGTGGAGAAAACATCCAAGAAAGCAGTTTCACTAGTGCATTAGACTTGGCTTGTAGAAATGAGCTGTTCTTGCATTTAAATCAGAGTTGCTTCCCTTCCTATTAATTTGCCTGCCCATTCCTATAATCATGAATCAAATCTTCCCAAACACCAAGGTGGGAGCAGAATTTAGGAACATAGCAACACAACGATTCAGTTAAGGTATGCAGGCTACAGCCCTTTTTCTGCTCTTCTTGTCTCCTATCTTCTACATCTCCACTGGCTTCTGCAAATAAACACAGGCTGTGCGGTATACCTGGTAGGGAAGGGATTCCTTCAAAGGCTCAGCAGGATGATGGCAGTGGGCTCCTTCACCTAACCCTACTTGGGTTTTCAATCACAAGGGTGACTTTAAAAAGTAAGGTTGTACTCAGAAAGGAAACAGTGAGGTTCCACCTATTTATCTGAAAAGCCCAGAAAAGGTTTATGTTCAGCTTTACTTCATCTTCCATTGCAGAGCAATCATTTATTCAAACCACAGTTTAAATATCTCCTCAAAGAGTTAACTTATTATAAACGATCATGAAAGAAAATGCCCATTTATACTGAAATTATAGAGAAGTCTCTTGTCTTTATCAAGTCTCAAGTGTATTTGCACTTAAAAGCTTCTCCCTACCCCCCTCGCCAACTAGAAACAATAGTGCAGGTGCATTGCCCTTCAGTGAACAATGTATTTATCCTGGGAGGCAGGAAGTTGGTTTCACACCTGTTTCTTCTTTTTATTTGTTCTTGGCCTGGCTAATTTGCCGAATGTCATGATTGGTACAGCTGAGGCTGTCAGAAAGAATTACCACTTTGTAACATGACGGCCTAATTCTGGCAGTTCAGATTTTACAATGATTTGCCTTTTGTTCTTTCTTTCAGTAGCGGTCTATTTTCTGTGCTGCATATAAACTGAATCTGATCAGTAGTAAAGAAAACGTAACAATAAATAAGCTGCTTTATTAGGTGACTCTCCATTTTGGATATTATATTGGAAAGGTTCTAAAGACAATGAGGGTTAAGACTCTGATGTGGTAAAAAAGGGTCATGCCATGCATTGAAATAAATATTATTTTGCAGGAATTCATGACCTAGACTTGGAAATTTTTTTTGTCAGAATTCAAGGACCACTGGAAATTGAGAGATACTCTGCTGTTATATGAATATTAAAGAAGTAGCAAGATGTGGCAGATATTTAGTACCCACATATTCATCTAGGTTTTAATTTTATGACCAGTGCTTAATTTTTCACCTAAACCAAAGTGGGCACTTTCAGGAACTGCATTATCCTGTTGGCAACCACTTTAACTCTGCAGTTCACAGCTAGGAAGTTTTCTCCACAAATAAGTCAGGTCAACCTGAGAAAGAACAATTTATGCAGTTAATGCATACATTTATGCAATTAGTTTTGCTTTGATTTAAACATTTAAAGAGAGATACAACTCTCTTAATATGCCATCCCAACAAGGACACCACTTTCCAGGCTTCTCTGTTTACCTCTGTACTGCAGACCTTTAGAGAACCTCCATTGTGTTCCAGTGTGTCCACATTTCACAGAGCATGGGCCACCTGCAGGCAGAGCACCGCCACCACCCCACAGCCCTGCCAGAAATCACCACCCTGGACTCATCCACACCACATGTATCACCTGCAGTCTGGGATCTCAACATTTATTCTAATCTTGTTGTGGTAACAAAAAGTGATTAGCTGCATCTTGGGAGGATGGGGATGAAGAGAGGGGGAGCAGGATTGAATTCATGGCAATATGTAGCCTTCCCCCTAAGTCATCAGAATGACTGTGAGATACTTGTCAGCTCCTCTGCAGTACAGAAGCATATTCTAAAAACTACAGGACAACAGTACCAAGATCACGCCATCTTTTTAAAACTTGTATGGGACATATATCACGAGAACTCACAAGTGAAACCACATCTTCCCATGGACACATAGGCATATATGCACATAGACAGGGGGCTGCTGGTTTCAGGCTGTAAAAGGCTACCTGGACAGCCCTTTGCCAGGAAATGGTGACAGCTCTGGCGAAGCAGCAGACTATTTTCTGCACCCCTTCTTAAGAGGGTCATTAGCTTCACTAATGCAGCTATATCAGACAATTATAGAGATGAGGTTTACAGTTCCAGATTAGCAAATCTTTTACTGCTTTCATTATCAAGCAGCTTCTGCAAAGGCTGTTCTCCATCTGCTTTATCCTTGACAAGATTTATGACAACTCAGGCATCATTGCAATGTTCCATAAGAATACCATATCCAGCCGCTCCAAGACTATGAAAAGAACAGATTTCCCCTGCAATCTTAGTTGAATCTATCTGGGTTTATAATAATCATATAGTGATGCTTCAGCACTGTAGGCCAGTTGTATACATTGTCTTTACCACTCATGTTCATATTGCCAATCTATTTTAAATTTATGGTACTTTCCTCCTTATGTAACTAACAAGGATCAACACAACTTCTTATGTGAAGGAAAATATCAATATCTGCATCTCCAGCCAACTTAACCCAAGACAAGAATTTTTGCCTGCTGCTTTTCCCTTTTGAACATTTCACTCTTGGAGAGCATACACCAATATTTTGAGGTTCTGGCAGACATTCATCATGGTACATTTGGCTGTCCTGGGACCTGATCAGTGAGAATAGTTCACCACTTGTGTGGAAAACACCATCAAGATGCTTTCTACACACTTGATATGAGAAGAATGTCATATAAGTTACATCTGTGGATTCACCGTGTGTTCTTCACCTACCCTTCAACATCATGACTTATGAAAGAGTAGTACTAAGATTCTGGATTACCCTTTTTCCTGTTTAGTCCAAATCCTTCTTCCTACTTTAGCAAGTTCTCCTATAGACTTTAGCCTCACCCTTTTTTCCTCACAAACAATAGATTCCTTTCTCTCTATTCATATAGAAGGACATAATTTCTGGATTGCCCTATCACCTGACACTTAAAATACATAATGTGAATTTGTATTTATTCTCTCCCGGTTTCTTCACAAACAGCAGCAAAGAAAAGGAACTCAGACGTCCTGTTTCCTCTCCTTGCACTCTTTTTCCTCCACTTTCATAGAACACAGTACATCATATATAAACCAAGAAACATATACCAACATTCACAATTTGAGAGTCCTGGAGAAATGAGAGAGAATACTTTCTAATGTCCTGCTACATTTTTCTACCCCTGGCCAGGTGTTCTCTATTCACTGAGCTCCATCTCTTTTCCTGGTTGGAGTGAAAAATAGGATCAGTACTGTGTGAAAAGCTTTTCTCCACAAAGGAACACTGGCATTTATGTATGGTAGAGAGTAAACTCATTTTTGCTACCTGACACAGTCAAAAGAACTGCCAAGTGTTAATAAATGCAGAATTTTCTTGTTACCATCCAAAGAAAAATTATTTTTAAGTTGTCAAGTAAATACATTGCTTGCTATTTAACAAGTGAAATATACTGGCCCCATGGAGGGACTGCTGGGCAGGAAGATCTTAGCAGCTTGTACTGGAGATTGCCCAGCTGCAACATCTCTTACTGAAGGACAAGCTTACAGACCAATCTGTCCTACTGAAAGGAATTCAGGAGAGGAGCACTTCAGTCACAGTCTTTAGCTAACCTGCTTTACTGGGGTCCTATCAGCACAGCTGCAATTTATTTGGGTCATTTAGAACAGATTAAGTGCACACAGAAGCCCTTTCAAGGCCACAGATGGAGACAGATTACTCAAAGGAAGATAGGCATCCGACAAACAATCTAGTACTAATGCATATCCATAAAAGAAGAGCAAGCAAGGGAATCTCTAAATTTTGGGCTGCCTTTCCATGTGCTTGAAGAAATGTCTGAAGAGACAAAAAGGATAACAAATAAACAATTGGGACAATTGGGAATCCACCTAGGATTCCCAATTTGATCGAGGTTCAGGAAAAAAGATCCCTTATTCCTTCTAACTTTTCTCACAAAAGTATCCCAAACTGAAGAAAATGTTATAAATTTTCAGTCCCACCTACTAGAATAATTTCCAGAAACTCTTTTACATGTCTGCTTTAGTACTAGACCAGCTGCAGATGGGTACCTATTGGTGACATTGAGAGTAGTGTGTTAATACTTCTGGTCTATCTTCAGCAGGTCCAGTCTACCTTGGCTTGGACATACAATAAAATCCCTGCTGAACTAGCTCCCTAGTGCCCATCACTGCAGAAATACCTGCCACCAAAAAAGGGGAGCTGTGGTAACATTGCAGAGTCATGAAAATCTGGCAAAGTCTTACCCAAAGAGTTATTCACCATCAAAGATGAGTTTTATCACTGGTGTACCTCTCTCCATATCTAGTTGGAGTCCTAGAAAAAGACTGGATATTCCTCATGGAATTGTTGTCTGTCACTCCTCTCATCCTTGTCTTTCATGATTCGGATGGTGTTATCCCACAGCTTCTAGACGACAGACAGGTCTTGACAATGCAAAAATGTTTATCTGCTACCTGTTCCATTGCTGGAGCATAGCAACAAAGTGCTCCTACACTATTATAACGGGAAATACTGGCTGCTGAAGTGCCTGCTTCTTTTGCAGAAGTAAGATTTCGAAAAATTGCAATGATAAAACCTTGTTAGATGGGGCTAAAAAACTGAGAACCTAGTAGAACTTCAGTACAAAACTTAGTCTATAAAAAAACCTGAAATAAACTGAACCTGAAATCCCACAAATACTTCCAGTACATTCATATTATATGGAAAAACTGAACAAAACTGAATGAAAGAGACCATCCTCAGAGATTCATAGGTTGTTGAGAACTAAAACGATAAGAAAGATGGTATTCTATGTTCTATATCTCAAATTCTTTTTCTCAAAGAACTGTCATCTGAACATTCCAGCAGGGGGCTGTATAGCAAAATAACTGCTTAATAGAAACAGCAGTAGTGATCCTAGAACCTGTTGAGGTCACTTTTGCACATGACTTGTTGCCAAGAAAACTGTAGAAATAGAAATCTTTTTTAAAAAATCATTTCAGAATTAGATTTTAAAGAATAAACTGAGATAGTTGAAGCAGATTATTTTCAAAAAGCAAAGTTAAGAATTTCATTGGCTGCATACAAGAAGGGAGGACTGAAATTCTTCTGGAAGAGTCACTAATACTAATCTGAACTGGTGAAAACAAATCTGTGATTCAGTCCCAAGGAAAAAATTAACTGATTGAGAATTATTAAAAATTATTAAAGTCCAGGGATTAGTTTCAGATAATTCTTGTATTCCATATGTATTAGTACCACAAAAAGAACAAGGTGTAAACTCTTGTTTAGTTCATGGAAAATGGTATTTATCAGCATAGATAAGGTGAATTTAGGGCCAGAGGGGACTGTTTTGATCCTGTAGTTTAACTTATATAAAGCAGGACAAAAAAATATAAAATTTCTGCTGCGAGGGAAATGCTCTTTGACTGTACATATTTTGTTTAAAGACCTACAGAGTATTTAAATGTCAAAATTATTCTTCATGGTAATAATTATTTTTAATGATATCCCACTTCCTTCTGAAAGAAATAATAAATTAAGTTCCCAAGGATCTAGTGACTTTGAACCGTTATATAGCATAAGATATTACACATTCTAAGGAACTGGGTTAAAACCAAGAAGGTTTGCATAAAAAGTTCATGGATTTGTGCTTTTCATGCTCGATCAGAGTTCATTCAGGCCATAAGTTTCCATGTAGCTCAATGCTAGCAAGAGCTCAGTGGGGCTTATCTGTCCTTTTTTACCATAAAACTGTAGGACAGGCAGCAGCACTGTGCAGTTTCAAACACTAAATTTGGAATTTGTTTTCCAAAGTTCTCTTTCAAGAAATTATGAGGAAGTTCTGTCACTCGCCATAAAGCAGTACAAAGAAACCCTTCTCTTGTGACCCTGTGTTAGGGCAAATAATTAGGGAGTCTTGTCATTTTAGTTTCACAGTACCAGCTGCAGTTTGTTGCCTCTGTTTGCAGAAACCATTCAGCCATACTAAACAGCAAGAATGAGAGGACTCATCCTGTGGTTTACCTTCATCTGTGGTTTTGCTCCTTTTCAGATAGGATGAGTCTTAAGAACAGACTGACCACTCCTTTCTGACAAGGAGGGGTGTTTATTCTCAAAGCCCTGTTTAACCCCTTTTCCACACAAAATACTTCCTTCCACTGTCTTGTGAAGCACTCTGAAAATTCTAATGGGAATCTGTAGGCAAGATACTCTTTAGAAATAATGAAGTTATCTGCAAAGGAGAAAAAAAAGAAAGTCTTCTTATTTGTTTGCTGAAAGAGGAGCTGTTTATTCAGTACATTGTCTCTCTCCAGGAGAATTGAGATAGGATTACCTTCACCCCAGTTGTGCACAATTTCTGCCTCATGTAGGTTAGAGCCTAACTGCTGTAGACGGCATCTACAACTCTTCTCTTTGATGTCCGTTCATTGCGTGTCTCTTCTTACTGAATTTGCATCCTGATACACTTTTGGCAGGATGAAGTGGTTCAGCTCTGTGATAGATCCACTATCTCAAGGCCAGGTAGAGATTCTTTGAAGTGGAGAGGTATAAATAGTGATGTTCATAACACAGAAGAATGGAGGATCAGATAAACAGCATATGTTCAATTGCTCACAGGCTCTGTCATACAGAGCTGGAGATGACATACTATTTGTTTTGAATTCTCGGAGTCAGGAGCTCTTTCTCTGACTAAGTCCTACCTAAGCTTCCTGTTCCTCACGCTTACTTCCTTTGTTAAATCAATTTGTAATACCTGAGAGGAATAAAGTTTTAGGGCTGAAAATACAGCCTTTTTTTTCTTTAAGAACTGTATAAAACCAGAATCTTTTCTCACTTGTTGTCTGTCAATAATTGCTGTCTAAATGCATTCAGTTTACATGTAAAGAAACATTAATTCAAATTATTATGTCTACAAACTCCAGCTGGACTTAGAAGATCATTGCCATTTGTTCCCTGTCAATATTAATGAGGGCTTCAGAGCTCCAATGAGCTTGGATACAATCAAGTTGGTTTTGACTGAGATGAGATTTTCCTCTGCTTGCTATAGATTTCTGCAGATATAATTGAATGGAATTAGCAAACAGTTCAGCTATGCTATTGCACAAGAATCCATCTCCATCTTTCTTAAGCATATTGTCTTGTCAAGACTAAGATAATGGTACACTGAAATGTATATGTCATCCTATAAGTGAATTTAGAAGATAAAAGCTGATCAACTCAAGCTGATAAAACTAAATTGCTCCACACCACAGTTGGATCACAGTTTTCACTAAATGCAACCACAAGTTGTTTGTGTGTTACAATTGATACAAAAAATTATTTTGTGAAGTTGAAAATAACTTCATCTTCTTGCTGGGGTCTTTTTGCATGGTAATGGGCTTCCTTACACTCTAAATTTAATTTTCTTATTCTAATTTTCTGAAAAATAGAAAAATTTTTAATGATAAAAAAATCAGATATAAAAGAGTAGCACATTTTACAGAATTCAGGTTCTCAGCATATGAAGCCAGAGAGGTAACTCAATCTATCATGCTGAGACAAATGTCTAAACAATCCCATGCATTATTGAACAAGGTAAACAATTCTTGAGAGCAGACAGGAGGTGCAAAACCATAGCAACAGAATGCCTGGACAATGGGGTACAAATGCAAGCAGAACTCTCCAAATATATTGTTTTGTCCTCTGCCTAATGTAAAATTCTACTTTAGCTCCAGAGTATTTAAAATTTAAATTATTTTGCTTGCACTTGCCATGTCATCTCTTCATTCTTCGCACGTGTTTCCTTCCCCCCTTCTGGTTTCGGTCAATATTTAGTGATGAGATGCTCTTCAATCTCGAAACCAGGACCTGAACTCAAACCTATTTCCCTACCAGAAAGCCCTACCACTGCTTTTTCTCCCATCAGACCTGCCACACACCACTGTGTACTTCCAGAGCAGGTGGCAGGCTGCTACATTTTTATTCATGTGCCCCATATAATCAACATAGAGTGAGAAGTGCCAGCAAAGACTTTCAGAGGAAAATCTTGTCCTCCTCAGTTTGTCTAGTGAATTGATGATCTGGCAGATCTCAGAGATATGTGCTTTTCACCAATTCCATCAGGATTTTAGGCAGTTATGTCAAGAGGACTGTTTTGTTACAATGTTAAATTTTATATGCAAACTGTCTGTCTTAAGCTGCATTTACATTAACATATTGGTTCAGAGCAGTTGTGCAATCTTGAAATAACTCTCTCAGTCATCCCCATTTATTGCACACTGGCTGAGTTCACAGAGAGGTTTTAGTGTTTACAAACCCCCCTTCTAGGGATGTGCTATAGATGCACACCAAATGGGCTGTGGTACTTTGGGGGGATATAGGAATCTCAACCAACAATTGGTTCTCTAGTGAACTTGGAAACATATTCATTGTTGGGTGTTTAGTTCAGGACACTACACTAAATCTAAGTGAGATAAGATGCCAAAAGTATGTACAGTACAGATATAAAGATCTCATACTGATTGCTTTAATCTATATGTTCTGCTGAGTTAAATTATTTGCAAATATAGAAATATCTTTCTGCTAACTGAACTCAGACTTTCTTGACCCCACCTATCATTTAACTACTTCTGCTTTTCTTCTATTGCTTCAATCTAGCATGCAGCTCCCTTGATGTTACTTTTCCTGTAATAGCATTCTTTTATATTTTTCCCACCCAGAATCTTTCCATTTTAGTAATTTAATACATTAACAGTTACCCAGCACATTCTTGACTAGCAACAAAAGTGAATGTAGCTGTCTACAACTGGCCCACTGTCAAGGCTCTCCTTATAGTTAATAGAAAGAAATAGGCATTTTAGGGTATGATGCATCTTAACCTACAGTAGACACTGAATATGGGTCAGATGAATCCTGTCTCTAAAGTACCTACTTCTCCTTATTGAGTCTAAAGGAATCTTGATGCGACTAGATCAGATTTAGATCTCCACACTGCAGCCACCTAAGATCGGTAGTTTTCCAGGCTGTCTTCTATCTTTTCCAGCTTGTTTTTCATTTAATAGAGTGACAGCAAAAGCCTGGCAATCTGGATGAAAGTAGATAAAACAAGGGAACTCAATTACATGCTTTTCTGGGGAAAGAGGAGACTTAGACCCTGAGGAATCAGTTTCTGAACATGTTTTCTGTAGTAGGAGAATGAGTGGATTCATTTCCAAGTGATGTATATTCTAGGTGATGTTTGTGTTAACTTCTTTTTCTTGATTCAGATTAAAGAAGGAACAGCTCAAGCTTAATTTTTACTGTTTTCAGATGAAGCAACAAGTAGCAACATTTATATCCCACCTAGATTCAGTACTGGCACCCTCTTCGATAAGCCAACTGTCCAACTGTGTGAATGGAAAAATAGATGAAATCAATTAAAGTAATCAGCAATCATTGCAATAATTAATCACTGAAAATCAGAGTATTCACCTCTTGAGGAAAAGAAATTACTTCAGATTTACCCAAAGGTGATCCAGGGCACTATTTAGATGCAACTCTATGTCACTCTATGAAATGAGAATTGGGTAGAGTGTGGGGATTTGGTTTCACACGCAGATTGCATTTACAGGGCGTGTTGAGTACTTAAGTATTTAATAACAAAGCAATTAGTTATTTGCACAGAGGACAATAAGACTCCTTTGGAAATATCCATCTCATTGCCATTAAAAACAAATGAAGTGATTATGAACACTGTAACCACACAATTAACTGATTAAATCCACACTCTTCTCTATACCAAACCTGCTTTTCAATTTGACTTTTATGATTAAAAAAATAGGCTTGTACATGATGACTCATATCTAAGCCTTCTGAGCATAAGTGAAATTTTTAATTAAAAATGTATGTTTCAAGATAAACAGTTTTCTCAAATATAGGATAATGAAAGAATATTCTGACAGAGGTGTAGAGCTCACAAATATGGCTTTAGGAAGAGGGAGAGGTAATAAAATACCAGACAGTGCTTAAATATTTGAATATTACAAAAATAATTTATTGTAAAAATACTCTTTTTCCACAGATATGATTTAATTTTGTAAATACAGTCAACAATCTACAATTTATACAAAGTAGAAGGGAGAGAGGTTCTCAAGTTGTTAGCATAAGTTTCCATGTCATGCATTAAAAGTTATTTTTTTGTTCAAATGTATTTTGGTGTGAATAACTGAGATTCATTTTCCTGAAAAAAGCACCTAAGGAGAAATATATTTTATGGTTGTTGCATAAAGGAAAAGAATTCCATTTTTAGTATTTAAAGATCACAATTTCCTCCCCCCCCCGCCCAAAACATTTCTAAATGTTGTATTTCCATACAAAATAGATGTTGACACATTGTTTATACAGAACAATGCCTGGATATATAAGGAGACTTGTTCATGCAGTAAAATACTTATTGTTTTCATGTCTTACTATATGTTTTAGTATAGTGGATAATTTAAATAAAGACACAGTTTTAAAGGTGTTAAAACCTAGCAAGACACCAAACTTGTTGAGTGAATGAGAAACACATTCTAAGTCAGCTGCGGGGAAACTAAAATTTTAGAGGTAAAACTTTTTTCATATTGTATTCACTATAACAAAAAGAAGAGTCTTGTGATTGCTTTGCCTAAGAGCTTCAAGACTGATTATATGCATTTCACAGAAAAAAATCATCAAATCTAGCCATGAAAGATGCAGGATATGAGAAAAACCTATCTCCTGACAGGGCAGGATATTCTTTGCTAGAAGTATATTTTTCATGCATCAGTTTTAAATTTTACAAGCAGCATTAATAGAGATTGCCTGAAACTTATAAGTTTAAAAAAATTTAAAAAAAAATAAAATAGCCAATAGCAAATTGCTTGAGATATCTGATAAAATAATAAAATAGTTCAGGCTTCCTCTGTATGGAAAGCAGGCCTGAATTCCCAAACAAAGTGAAATACATAAGTGGATTTTCAAAATGTGTGTCAGAAGAATTGATATTGGTTGAGGAATGAGAGATTTAGAAATATTCTGCTGAAGAGCAGTTAGTCTTGTTTTCTGATAAGCTGTCAGAAAACAGCTTTATATTTTGAGCTTGGATGGGCCTAATAGTTTAGTCACCATGTCAAGCATCAGTAAAACTTCATTCTGTCAGCAGTAGACTTAGAGTGTGCCACTACATTTTAAAATGAAGAGTTGGCGTGAACTCTGTAAACCATAACCTCAGGCTCTTCCTGGAACTGTGATACACCCACGCCATGCAGCCTTCACCGAATATCATGTTAACACTCCTCCCCCTCGCACGGCTGTTGTACTGTATGTGAACAGCAACAGTCAAATATAAGACTAAGAACCAGCTGCACCCTATTATTCAGTTCACTTTCAGATTTGCATACTTACCAAATATTGCCTCAGTGGGATATTCGTTATTTCTAGTATTTTACTTACCGCCAGTGCAAAATTTCTCACTGAAATAGGTTTTCATCAGAAAGGATGTTTATTCTTTGAAAAGGCATTGGATTGAAGATATATATTTCTTCCCATGAATTTAAACTGAAGCACAAGGGAATTTGGCCTGGAATTTCAGAGACTACGGTTTTAAGGCAGCTCTATCATGTGCACTACTTTAAGTTCAGGAATGCAAGGCTTCCAGGGAACTTTCATACAGAACCAAGAATCTGCATCCTAGAAGCCCCACCTTTCTCTCTTTCACCTAAAGAGCGTGCTGGAGCTTAGGGACCAAAAGCTCATGTTAAATTAAAAAAAAAAAAATTCTGTTTCTTGAAAATCTGTGAAAATGTAGCCTTTTTTTTTTTCCTGGAAGTATAGTAGGCTTGGGACCTCATTCTCTGCTTCAATAATGAAAATTCTTTGTTTGGAAGATCTCTACCTCTAGGCCAGGAAAAGATACATTTTTTGATTGGAAGGCCTTAAAATGAAACCAAAAATGTTACTAAAATCCCTCAGACTGTACCCGGGGAGCTACAAAGTTTGCTAGATTACATAGTTCACTACACTAAAGCAGTACTATAAGCTACATTATAAAGTCAAGACACTTCCTGTAGCAAAAGAACTTTCTTCGTTGTTGTTGGTGGGGGGGGGGGGTGGTTTGTCTATCAGAACAAGAGGAATCTGCAGACTCCTGGGACTTACAACTTTTAAGGCAGTGACCTATCTTTCAGCACTGAGACCAGTAGTAGCTGGGATTACTTTTACTTGTTTCCTTTCTTTTGGGGGACTGCTAAAGATACTCATACACTGATAGACCTGGAGGTCTCCTATGCCATCATGACATCAGCTCTTAGAGCTGCTGGTAGGATTCACAACAGAACTAATCACCTTCGGCTTATATCTGCTCAAAACCTATGAGACTTAATTTGACCACTGAAATAGTGATTTTTTTCTTAGAAAGACATTAGGCTGGGGATGAGTGAAAATTAAAAGAAAGCAACAGCAAGAAAAAAGTGAAGCCATGGAACAACTGAAGAAAAAAAAGTGAGAGAAAAAGAGTAGGAGGAAGAGAAAACAGATCCCAGTGACACAATAAAATAGCACTGTTATAATGCCAATCCATTACCTGTGACTCCCTATTAGACAGGATAGTCACATCTATTCTTGCAGATGATGCCTTAGTTTTAAAAAATGGAGTTGGGCTTGATAAAGTTAATCGCTCTAGGGGCTGAAATGAATTAAGGATATAGGTGGCTTAAGAGAAGTAAAAATAAGGATTCAGTATACTACAGCACATGTACAGAGGAGGGAAAGGTCAAGAGGAGACTCTGCAGTAGCATCTGTAAGGGATCATGCACTTCCCAAGTGATGCTAATGGGATAGCTGCAGTCTCCTTTGACTCCCTGCTAAATCCAAACGTGGCAGAAATACAATAAAGGCACTGAGCTCTGATGCATAGTCATTAGAATCATATCATAATAATATCATCATATCAATACATCAGTTCTGCAAGATAATGCAAAGAAATAGGACAAGTAAAACAGGATTCCCTTGGGTTGCAAATGTAATGCTTCCATTGTTCATTCTGAAACAGTGTTAGAGGCCTGCAGTTTTGGTTTAATCATTTTAATCTGAATATGGCTCAAGATTTGTAGATCACTTTAGACACACATGCATATATATAACACAGGTGACACACTGCTGAGAATTACATGGCCATGGGAGGCCAACTGGCCGCATGCAGACTAGGAAACAAATGCCAATAATAACACAAGAGCTCTCCTATATGTGGGAGTGACAGCTCACCAGATGCAACCCCCGAAGGGAAGACCCAGGGAAGATGCCCAACCTGTTTGAGCTATGGTGCCTCTAAGCCAAGAGGTTGAGACTGGCCTTTCCAGAGCAAGAGTCAGACTTTCATGGGCCGACTCATCTTCTGAGATTGTCTGTCCCTCCTGATTGACTGCAGAGGGAGCCTATCATCTCACGCATAATTTTTGCCTTATTTCTGGTAAGCAGCAAAGGCTCTATAGAAGAACTAATCACAGAAGAAAGCTTGCATTAAGTATAAGCTGACTCAGTTTAAATGGAACAAATCTATGGATCCAATTTTAATTCAAGAAGAAGACTGTAGAAAATTAAGGTAATTAGTGAGTGATGTCAAGCGGACTGAAGAGCTCAAAGCCTCATGTGTGAGGCTTGGAATTTCTTTGTCAAATTCATGAATTTTCCTGTCATTCATTATCCAAACAAGGAGAAAACATGTTACATATAAATGGATAAATACCTGAAAAGGGATATTGGAGGAAAGCAAAGATTCTACAGTCAACTAAAAAAAAAGACTGAAGATACATATCTTGAGATATATACATATATATATAGAGAGAGAGAGAGAGAAAGTGAGAAAGTGAAGGGACAAAGTGAGAACTGTCATAGTGTAGCTGAGTTACACATAACAGCAAAAATTAAGACAAATACCATATAAGTAAGAAGAGATAAAGAAAAAAAAGAGTTCCTCGTCACTGAGAGCAGAAGAAAAATTAAACAATCTAGATAAAGTCCAGGTAGCAAATGAATATTTTGCCCAGTTTTCAATGAAATTAATCTGGAATGGGAAGAGGTTTTAAGAAAAGAAGGCAAAGAAAAATGAAAGCATTGCAATTAAAATTATATTCAAGATAACACAGAACTCAGAGTTCAACCTGAAGATGGTATGGAAGGGAGGAGAAACAATACAAAATATCCAAAGACCTGACTCAAGAAGGTCTTGTGTCAGTTTAATGTCTGGGATTTTTATAGAATTGTTCAAATCAGGTAATACATAAGGGAAGACCAGAAAATAAACAAGTAATATTTAAGAAGAAAAAACTAGAATTCCATCAGTGGGGCCTCGGAAATGTGTATTGTTTATATTGTAATTAGAAAGAAATAATAATTTTCCACAGAATTATACTGAAAATGGTATAAATGCAGTAACAGTTTACCAAGAAATATTTTTAAAAATAATGACATATTTCTTCCTTAATTTTTTTAACAGAAAATTCAGAGTTAATCTACGATATAGCTGATTTAGCCCATCTCCCCAGGCTTTGCCAAGTCATTTAATCTTCTTTTATATCAGCAGTTAGTTAACAGAGAAGCTGAGTTTTAAGTAAAAAATGTACAGCAAAGAAAAATGGAGCTAACTAGGAGAAGGCAACGGTTTGTACTGAGGGTGATTTGAGGTACAATATTCTTAAAGATTCTTAAAAACCTGTGAGAGAACAAATGATTGAAAACTTTCACAAATAACAGCACAAAAATGTGGGAACCTACAAGTTCAGTTTGGGTGCTGACATAAAACAGAGACACCATCAGTATGGAAAAGAACTGGAACACCACACATTAGATATGTTATATTGACCCTGAGGACTGAGCTAATAGAAATTCATGAATTAGCTAATTAATACGACATATGGAAGCTTCTGTTATTGCAGGTTCATAATAAGTATAATTCCCATAAGTCAGGAGCTCTTAGGTGTTAGTGATAGCAAAGAGGAAGGTCAGTGTGATCGTTTCAGTATTGATTGATCAGGGATTCATCTAACCTAACTTCAGATGTCTACAGTGTAGACATATTTCCCCTCACTGCTCCATCCAGACTGCTTTTGCAGTCAAAGGAGACAAACAGGCACTTCTAGACATTATTGATCTGACCTTCTTCAGATCTTTACTTCAGAATTAGATGAATCAGTTATTTCTCTCTATTGATTATGAGAGAAGTCTAGACACGTGCATGAGTTTGGGATGTCTACATTGTCAATATGCTTGAAATGAACTAGGTAAGTAAAGCCAATATGGAAAAGACAAATGCAATTTTCTGATATGTTACTCAAGATCTTTCTCTGAAGCAAAGAATTTTTCTTCATCTACTAAGCACTATGAAAAACTTTGTCTGGAATACTACATAAAAGCTTAGTAATTCACGTTCCAGGAAGATACATTAAGGTTTTTCATAAAGAAGGGATAATGGGATGATCTGGGAAAAGGGAAGAATACTATATGAGATGAGACTAAAGGAGCTTGTATCGTTTGTTTAGCAAACCACAGCCTAGGATGAAATATGATCGCTCTCTACAAAAAAATGGTAATGGCAAAAGCCAGCAAAGGAAATGATGCTGCCAAAGCTAAAGTCTGTGGGTACAAGTATCTGATATTTGATGGATATCTGAGTCTGCGACTTTCTTCCTTTATGCTCGTTGCATCCTCGTCTGCTTATTCACTTCCAGGACCTCATTGGGAAGAAATCAACCAGTTCGCACCAAAACAGAATGCAGGAACCCTCAAGCATTCCCAGCACATACATGCTACAGTCCAGAGCATGCAACATCCACTCTCTATTTCATGCCATGGAAATGCCACTCTGTGTGCTGCAACACAGTCCTCACACTTTTAAATATGAAAAAAACAGTCATGTTTTAGATGTATGTGAGTACCATGCGGGCAATATGGTGTGGATTGGGTTCATCTGCTCCTCCGCTCTACAAAGGACTAACCTTGAATATCAGCCAGTCTATGCTACTTGGGCCAGGGAACCAGAGATCATTCTACGAGGTGGGTGTGCTTAGCAATGTCGCCGTAGCTGGTGTTGAAAACAGATGGGTTTATCAGGACCATACTATACCATAGCAAGGACATGAAGAGATTCATGATGGAAATAAGATTGTTTCTAACCACCACAGGAATGAAGCCAAGAAAGAGTTTTCCCATTGCCTATGCGGGGATGAGAAATGAACCAGCTTCAAAAAGAAACTGATGTGTTTTGTGATGCCTCCCAAAGCAATGGATGATTTTTAGCCTGGGTCCAAGCTATCGTGTCCTTCTCCATGAAGCACCTATAGTTCCATCAGATAATACTTTTACCTTACTCGTTAGTATTTGCCAAATATTGTCTCAGTGGAATTAGTCAAGTACAAAATGGAATCTGATTCACCTTTGCATCATTCCCTTTGCAATGTTGTGTGTCTTTGAGTTCTGTTTTCCTACATACTATGTTCCCACTTGCTAGGAAGTTTTACAAAGAGCAGCTTTTTGAGTTTTTTTATGTGAAGAGCAGTCTGAGAGGTTCAAAGAGTCTCAGATGCCAACAAATCAGCCCTCACCTAATTAAGAGCTTGTTTACTCCAAACAGAATTGCTACAGTGATCTACAGACTGTTTCTGATCTGCTTGGAAAACACCTTTTCTTATGATACATACATAACACTTTTTTCAGGCACATATACTTGGTTCTCTTTTACATATAATGAAGATTAAAGCTCTGTCTGCACACAGGTTTTCTGAATATCTAACCATATGCACTTGTCTACATCTATATATACACAAAGACACATATATATGGGCTATATTAGCAGTCCATGAAGAAAGTAAGTAAAAAATATATGTCCTTTTTTTCTTTTGTTTCCCTTTTTTTATTTCCTTTTCACCATCCCTTTCCTCCCTGCTTTCTGAGCCATGTTTCCTGCAACCCCGGTGTAACAAAGTACTTAAGTACGTGCTTAACACGATAAACCTATTTAGCATATATAGAGAGCACATACTTAGCATGACTGCAGGTTCCTAAACACACACAGCATTTCACATTCTCCAGGGCAGGATAAGGAACAGTAGCCCTCTGCCCTTCCTCTTTTCACGTCGTCTACGCTGTCCTTCACAGCATATTCCCATCAAAGCCATGTGATGTGGGTGCAGTAACATGAAAGTATGCCCTTCCCTGCTCACACTGCAGCTTGCTGAACATTCAGCTTGCCAGTTACAAGAATCATCTGAGGCTTTGGGCTGAAAGTGGTGTCAGAGCATCACAGTGCCTTGCATTTACTCTTCGTAATGAATAGTGTCTGGTATTTACTTGCAACTGTCACGGACAAGCTACTACTAATGAAACCTGAGCTAGTGTCAAAAAGGAGAGGACTCCCTTAGTTTATTTATCACCTCATTAGCAAAATTAATTAACAAAAACACTTTACCGTGACAATCACAAATGAATCCCCAGGCTACCTATCTGTAGATTTTGGGATGAAACCTTTTCTGGAAGGACTATTTTCTCCAGAATCTGACGTTAACTCAAGCACTAGCACCTTTAAGGCTTTAATTTTCTGTGTGTTCATGAGGATATAGGGAAGCTCTGAAAACAATTGCAAGGGCTTAGTGTGTTCACTGTCTGCAACACTTTACAGATCTTCCTCAGAACTGTGCATTTCAAACACAAGGATAATGTTCAGCACTATAAAATCTTCAGGAACGATTAACTTCTAAATTTTGTAGTCAGAAAAATATTTATAATCCTCTACTGAATAAACGATAGCATGATCCTAAAACCACAAAAACAGAGAAGAAATTTATAGATTATGGATTCTCTGGGCACCCTTAAAAGCAAAGCTTAATTACATTAATAAAATAAAAAGGGAACTTGAAAGTAGAGTCAGGATTCACACAGTAAAACCAAACAAAAATGTGTTAATTAAATGCCAAATCAAACTAGTGCAATTTTTAATAAGATTTTAGGTTTTGCAATGATTTGCTTATTCTGCTTAACAAAAGGAAAGGAGTTTCACAGCATGGGAGCTGAGAAGAGAAACACCCTAAAACCGACATCATCTATTTAACAAACACAGCTAGAAAACAGTTTTTATTCAGCTAATAAATAGGTTTGTGTTTTTTTTTAACTACTGGTGAATGCACACCAGAAAGAAATCAAAAATATTTCAGTTTTACTGCCTTATTTCCAGCCCCTTGCCATTCTGTTCTGTTCCAAAAATTTTGGCAGCTGCTAAGCAGCCAGCAAATACAAGTGAGTGACGTTCCAGAGAACGGGATGACCTTGCCACCAGTAAATCCATGTGGACAGGTTGGAAGAAAGCTCATGTCTACAGGGCAAGACAGACAGATGACAGTTTTTTCCCAGGGTAAGACAACTCACTTGGTGGACACAACAGACAATCTGGCTACTGCATCTGTAATCCAGATGGTCATTAGTATTTGAGAATGGCTCACTATTACCGAGCCCAGTCTAGTTCATTTAATGTAGATGACCTTCTTTGCATCACCTCCAAACCAGACAGTCGCTTTTTGCCTAGAGGACCCCCAGCTTTAAATATGATGAGCATTAAAGAACACTACTGCATGCAGACCAGGCATTTAATTTGTGCTGGAATTTATGCAGTTTATAAAACGTACATCAGGAATAATATGCTGTATTCCTACGTGCATAATTTGAGTATAGAAAGGGGGTTTTTGTTTTGCTTTGTTTTTTTGTGAAACCATTTGAAGTTCAGATTTTCAAGAGATAAAAATGGGCAGGGTTTCTCTAAGATTATCAGCTGAAGAGCTGAATCTTAAAGCTCTACTTTAAAAAATATGCAGAGAGCAAGCTTTCAGAGGGCTGTAAGAACGAATATGAAAAGACTGTATTTCAAACAGGACCTGGTCTATTCTTGATTTTTAGATCATTACTATTTGAAATTAAAATATATATTATGTTTTGGGCAAATAACACATTGTTAGAAAATTTGGGAAGGAATTAAAACAAAATTTACCTCAACCTGTTCCCCTAATAGTTTTCTTTGTATGTAGGTAAAGTAGAAACAAAATTTGGAGACTAAAACTCTGAAATATTTTTCTTTGTTTACCTCTGATTTTACAGTTCATCTGAACATTTCAGTATTTTAGCAGATTTGAGAGGGTACCCTCAAAATACTTTATTTCTGTAAGTATTTGTGCATGTTTTTCTTCATGCTTGAAATGAGAGATTTTTTAAAAAGAAAAATAGTTGTAACTGGGTCAGTGTTTACAATTTACAGTGCAGATGTACCAGAGAGATGCTGCAGATGTCCAGAAGGTGACATCCATCTGAACAATTAGACGACACTTAAAGTGGCCTAGAATGGATACCCAAAACTTGACATCCTTGTGTTTGCCCATTATTTTAAAAGTGCTATTCACTGAATTTAGGTGAAATATAATTTTATGGTTAAAACTCTTGGGAAGAATATGTATAATTTCCTTCTAGTTCTTATAGATTTCCAGGATGACTTGGGGCAGGTGTCATAAAATATTGAAAGTTATTTTCATCACTAAGATTTACAGTGGATTTACATAGGATTCAAGAGACCTAAACAACTAAGCTGTATCTCCAAGGATGTATTTAGGCTGCTCAGAAAGGTTTAACCATGATTTTAAGTACTGTAAAACTTCAACCATTTGGATTATATGAAAAGTGAGTAAATGCCACATCATTTGCATGAGAAGGGTATAAACTCTCACTTCTATCTCTAGCTGTGATGACTGCTCCACTGTGGTTCACTGAAAGGCAACAGCTATACACAGCTCTTTTAGCTGATCCTTCCATACCCTTGAAAATGACACAAATCATCAAATTCAGTCCAAAATCAAGCTAGTGGCAGTCTTCTTCATTTTAAACAATTGACTTTTATCCAGAAAATTGGTCACACTATCTTCAAACTACAGACCTACGAATTACTGCTGTCCCTACCCAGAAGAAATCTCACTTGATTATATATTGGTCTTACTCTGTCCTTCCTGTTGAAAGTGGGCCACTCTCCAAAGGAATAAAAGACTCATGGCACCGGAGAGAGGAAGAAGAAATGAAAAGAGTCTGAATTTATAGCTCGCTGCCAGCAAAACCCTGGAAATGAGGTGTCCTAAGTTCTGTTCCCTGCTTTAGGGATGGCAAATGTTTTTTCGATTAATAAGGCGATGTATGAACAGTGTAGTATGAAGTCTGAGTGCAGCTCCCCATCTCTACAAAGCAAGAAGACTTCCCTTCTCCTGCCTTTTACTCATCCTGACATTACATTAACCTTTTCAGGATGGGACTTTCCAGGGCAAGGACAGCTCTTTGTAAAAACCATGTGGAAAGAGCTCCATGTAATGAGGCCTGTTGTGCACCAACAACGCCTTTTTCTCAGCTGCAGACTCATATATCTCTCCATTTGACGCCCAATAACAGAATCTCTCTGTATATCTAATATCTGTTCTAGAAAAAAACCAGAAAATACAGACTGTTGTTACCTCCTGTGTTGATAACCCTGTTCCCAGCAAAACCATGCAGCACAGCAGCACAGCTGCCACCTCCCCACGTCAGCTGGGCTCATTGTCGGGTGGGAATGCCCCAGGAGGCACAGCTGATGTTTGTGTCCAGCACAGATGGGCGTTTCCCTCCCTGCCCTGGTGTTTGCTGGAGTCCCCGAGTAGGGGCTGCTGCAGGGTGGAGCTGAACCATCATGTCCCATGTCCCCCAGCCATCCTTGTCCTCCACCATCCCTCTCCAGTGCCCTTCAGCTGGGGAGTTCTGCTGCCTTTCTCCATTGGACACTGGCACTAGGGTGATCTCCGCAGCCTTGAACTCCTTTGCAACAGATACCAAAACCCCTTTCTACATTCTTACAAGGTCAGTTCAGAAACCAGCAGTAGCAAGACAAGGACATTCCCCAGCTGTCAGGGTTACATAAAAAAAAACAAAAAAAACAAACCACAACCATTATAAAAATGAGTGAACTCCAACACTGATGGATTTCTTTACATCCTGTGACTACCTGTCAAAGTTTCTGAAGTTTCAAGAGGGGGAGCTAGTTAGCTAACAGAGTCCAGGCTGTTAGGGAAACTTCCCTTGGCAGCTGTCCACAGCTTTCAGATTTTAAGTGAAGCAGAATGAAAACGGAGTTCACAGCTTCAGATGCATCCCTGAGAAGCACTTTGTATAGCATTGCTGCTCCTGCTTTCCCCATAAACCTGACTGATTATTGAAGATATCACATAGTCACAGCATGAAAGCTGATTATGTCTTGACAAGCGAAAAAACATAAACAGAATTTTTAATCATGAGATACACAAATGAGCTTGTAAAAAGCTTCGAAATGTATAATATATGGATCTAAATAACCAAGGGAACATAACCATACATACAGAATGACCTGTGACTGAAATTCTTGCATCAAAGATTTTAGCATAATACAGAATTTCACATAAGAAATGTCAGAGAAGAAAAGTCATTCATATCTATGCAGACAAGAACTTTGCTCCTAGCAAAATGAAATGCATTCATTTGTCCTTAAGAAACATGGAGAAATCCTGGGCCTTTGTAGAATCTTGTACCAGTTTGCTCATTACATGGAACAAGTAACTTTTACAGCTCTTGCTGTTTCTGAGTTTTCAGAACAAAGCTCAAACATAGTCCCTTTGTGTGGTTTATCTCTTCATTTGCTATTCTTCTTTCTTGGTTATACACTCCCTACCCACGCACACACCTGTGTGCTCATCTGCCTTTTGAGGTGCTGTCAGTAGCAGAGCCCTGGCTGCTGCTCCTCCCTGGGCAAACACTCACAGAAGTGTGCAGCATGGGCTAAGGGATGTTGTATCCCCTGTAAGAGCTCACTGTGAAACGTCATTCAAGGTTTTGTGCAAGATCACTGTTCTACTGTACCTTTTTTATTTTTTTTCCTTAGATATACTCTTTTAATTGAAAACCGTTTGGCGAAATTGCCAGTTGCTACTTCAATGTCTGAAAGTGTTCAGCAGGCTACAAACGTTATACTGCATTTGCCCATCCAACTCTATCAAACTAGGCAGTTGAAATTGCCAATGACTTCTGTAACCCTTTTTCCCACCAAGCTCTTGTTCTAAACATTTAGACCTGGCAGCTGTGGAGATGTAGAAGGCCCGTGCTGTGCTGTGAAAGTCACACATGGTGACTCTTGTTCTAAACTCATGTTTATTTCTCATTCTTGCTACGAAACGATACCGTGACAGGTCAGGTCCCACCACATATAACTGCTGCCAAACACTCTATTCCCCTTTATTCCGTTTCTGACTCCAGCTTTTCTAAACATCATTTGATGGCCAAAACCATTTGCTGTGCTGAAGCAGGTAGGAAATCACATTGCTATTGTCAATGTCTCTCCACAGTTCTGCAAGGAAAATCTTCCACAGCTGATACATTAACTCTTGTTTTTGTAATACTACCCTCCATGAGGAGACAAATGTTCTGCTCCATGATAAAACTGATGTTATTTATTACATGTCTCTTGCTAAGAAGGAAATGTTGAAATCAATGGAATCATTATCATTGGTTTCTTTTAAGTCTTGACTTTGAATTGTAAAGCTAGGGATTCTAGGAGTACAGGGAAAAACCCAGAAAACTCCATGATTTCATACTCTGGAAACACAAACTAATTTTTCTTTCATGTTTGCATTATTTTATGTTTTTCTTTCCATTCTATGTTTTGAACCTTATGATGTAACTTTCTTTCTGCTTTACATGTCAACTGCTTTACAGATCAGCCTTCATCATTTAGACAGATGTCAAAAAGAGAATAAGAGCTGATTGTTACTCCCAAAAATGGTAATACTTTTTTACATGTCTGCCAACAAATCCCACTCCGGATATACAAAGGTATAAGAAAAGTAGATCAGTTCAGAATAATCTGGCCAAGGGTAGCCACTGCATTCATTGCACCCTAAATGCCTTTGTGACTCTCAACTGAAAGCATAAATGGTTATAAAGCTTCCATTACCCTTTAGCTCATTCACAAGTACTAGTCAGAAAGATTCTAATAGGAAAGGTGGGGTAGTATGTTATATGACATCTGCAAAAACAACAGTAAAGTGAGAGTGATTTAAATAAATTACATTAGTAATGCAAAATATATGTTATTCATTTTTAAAGTATTCTACCATTTGCACTTTATTCTTAGAGGCAAATAACTAAGAGTACTCAGTGATCAGCATCTGTTAGGGTGATGATGGTTTGTTGCAGACTCAGAAGATGTAAAACCACTAATGCAATTTTATTCAGTCTTGATGTTTAAATTTAAGACTGCTTGGCTCTCCTAGTGGATGACTAAACACAATTCTGCTCTTCATCTGTTGGTCCAATTCATGGTTGTATTGCTGTCCATGGGCACTTGTGTAAGTGCTGAATAAGAGACAGGAGTCTACCTTCATCTGACAGACACTTACTTACCAGACAACCTTTTCAAGGGTATTACGAATGCAGAACCAGAGGGAAGCAGGTATCAGCCAAACCTTTGCAGATTATCTTGCAAACAGATATACTGCTTTTAATCTCTTTTTCATAGCAAATTGCATCACTGTGGTTGCACACCATGGCTCACAGTTGAGAAGCAAACTCTCCCTGAGCTCTTTATGAGTTTAAAATAGACAAGTGATCTGAGTCATCATATTGTCTTAAACTTTTCTGAAGTAGAATTTAATATTGCTCTTACAAACACCAAGTTATTGGACTGAAACCAGTGTGTTATTTTCTTTGCTGTTAAGAGTTTCTTACTTTGGGAGAATAAAGTTCTCAATTTCAGCTGAATTGTTTCTTTCAAGATACAAGATAAGGCCCATCAAATCACATTGTTTTATAATTATTTGATAGTGTTTTCTGCTTTGATGGAGGTACTTGAAATACGAAGCTAGCTGTCAATGAGGGTAGAGACACAGCTCATCATTCACTGATGCCATGAATGAAGAGAAGCTGTATTTAGGTTCTGCAAATAAAGGGCACAATCCCTGCTCAGAACATGAAATCTCAGGTGAATTAGTTTGGTACCCAGGAGATAAAGATCTTTTGATCCTTTGGTATGTGAAAGGCATCTGAGTATCTGCTCCCAAGCCTCTCCTTCCAGGTCTCAAATCCTTGTGCTTGCCAAACGCAGTAGTCACTGATACGAAAAGAGTGGTGTTCTTTGTTCACAATGTGGTGTTTCAAGGTGATGTCAGCCCTGGCTTCAGCAAATAAAATTGATGAACTAAGCAGGGGAAGCAAAACATGACATGTAGAAAGAAATAAACTTTTAGATGATTCTGTCTCCATCTTGCTATACCAAATTATTCTTGAATTAATTCTGAGCCTGCCTGGCAGTAGCACGGAGAAGATGGGTTTGACAATAAAATAAACCAGAAGGGCATCTTCTAAGGCCAGGTTGCTCCTTTCCAAGACTGGGTGCCTCAGGAAGACCTGTTTGGAGTCATGAAGAGAGGGCTGTAGTACTCGCTCCAGGGGCGTCTCCTAGGACACACTGCTCCAGGGTTGTTTACCACCCCATTTCTCACTCCTACAGTACTCACCATGGTCAAAGAACAGATGCCATACCACGTAGTCCACTGAAGCTGATTCACTTCAGCAATTCCTAAATACTTATTCTATCTTGTATCTAGTTAAAGTTATCTTTTACCACCACATTATCATTTTCTTCTGTGATAAAAATAAAAATCTTAATAACAGCATTTGACTTGCCAATAGAATCTTTACTTCTTTATAGAGAATTTTATAACTCTTTTGTTTTCTTCCTTTTTTATTTAAATTCTGTGGCTTTTACAATTGTATCAGAATGGGATCCTGAGCTGAACAGCAGTGGACTTGATAGCTGAAGCCTACAAGCTTTGTGGGACTTGTTTACCAGGCATGTGAATTCTGGCAAAGAGGCAGCTGTAGAGTTTCAATTAAATTAGCAGATTTGCACAGAGCCCTAATACCTGACCTGAACTGCTCAGTACTAGGAAAATTACTGCATTCCTTTTTTAATTCCTTACTTTGCTCGGCTCTTAATATGAGCAGATAAGAAGAACTCATGGGCTACATTCGTTCCTCACGCACCCATCATAAGATTTCCATGGGGCAATTTAAAAGTCATTCTACAGAGTAGTTTGCTTGACCATAGAAGGAGCATGTACAAAATCCAGTCTAGAAAATTCAATTGATTTATGGTGGAAATCTCAAACATCAGGGAGTTAGGTATCATATGTTTAGATATCCAAATTCCTCTGTTCGCAAGTTTAGGCTTCTGACAGCCACTTTCTGGCCTCTGGGAGTTGTGAATTCATCACAACTAAATGCAACATGCAACTAAACTGTTTCACTCAAGGAACTTCTTTGTATGCCAATTGTCTCCATGCAGTTCAGGGTTGCTTTCTTTAACTTGGGGATTTATGCTACTCTGGAAGAGTCATGATCCATCACAACCTTTATTATCTCACTGACATATTTCCCCTATGGTTGCCTAGCCTTTACCTATTAAAGAGATGGCTGAATACCCCAAACAACTCAAAAGCCTACTGACATTTTGCAGTCTCCTTCCCACTGCAAAATCACTCTATAGGCTCAAATCATCATTTCTGTTTCAAGCTGAGCAGTCCTAAAGAGGATTGGGGGAATCACAGAGTCACAGAATCATCAAGGTTGGAAGAGACTTTTAAGATCATCTGGTCCAACCATCAAACCAGCACCGCCATAATCACCTCTAAACTATATTCCCAAGTACCTCATCTAGACACCTCTTGAACACTTCCAGAGATTGTGACTCCACTACCTCCTCGGGCAACTTATTCCAGTGTCTGAAAACCCTTTCAGTGTTTTGTTTTGGTTTTTTTCTCTAATATCTAATCTGAATCTTCCCTGTTGCAATATAAGGCCATTTCCTCTCATCCTGTCACTTGAGACACAGCAGAAGACACCAACAACTTACCTGGATACAAGCTCCTTTCAGGTAGTTGTACAGAGCAATAAGGTTCCCCCTGAGCCTCCTCTTCTCCAGGCTAAACCACCCCAGTTCCCTCAGCCACTTCTCATAGTACATGTTTTCTAGAATCGTTATCAGCTTCATTACCCTTCTTTGAACGCACTCCAGCACCTCAATGTCCTTTTTGATGTGAGGGGAAAAAGTCAACTCTTCAGGTGACACTGCCATGGCTACTACAAGACCAGTAGTCAGTCCTATAGCACATTCTGTATGTGGAGTATGAAAGGCAGTTGGCTGTTAAAGAAATGCCTCATGGAGCATGTTTGTAGGCACAGTACCACGTTTCCAGCTGCCTGGGTGGTATTGTGCTAATTGCCAGCTGGATATTGGACTATGTACACAAAAGGTGTCTTGTGACTGTCCACCAATGATGTCACATCTACGTCAATAATATTCTGTAAATATACAAAGTTTGACTTTTATCCTTTCCCTTACAATTTCCATTACATAATACCTAAGAGACTCTCCAGGTATTGCATTTCTAAGGCGATTAGTGCATTTCTTGAGAAGCTAATGTCACTTGGGCTCTGGCTTTGTGCCTCAGAGTCCCAAAACTGTTGCAAGTGTTAACCCTGCAAATGGCACTGCTTGTTGTGCCTGCTGCGTAATCAAACTGCTACCTACATAAATGTCTTTCATGTAAATTTCTTTAGAGTCACTCTAAACTGAGAAAAATATTGTGGAATGATTAGAAAAAAAAAGGATTTTCACCCTCTTGTCTCCTGGCAAAGAACATGGTTAACCTCCAAGTCAAAGTTAGTTTTGCTGAGAATTCACAATTAAAATCTTAAGTCTTCTCTGTGTGAAAAAATAATACTTATTTTCTTTTTCACAGAGTGGAATTAAATTGACCATGTTTACTATATATCCTTGTAGACCGTACAAGCAGACCAGAATCTGGAGCAGTAATAGTAAAACCTCAGAATAAAATAATGGGTTCACTAACGGAAGCACTGGATGACTCTCTATGGTAGCAGAGAACACATATTCCAATTCACTTACTGCCAAAAATATGTACATAAAAACAATGGGACTAACATGCTGTTTCAGCTCAGTTGTGGGGAAAAGATCTGCAGTTTCCTCATCCTCACAGCCACCTTTCTGCCCTGTCTTACTGCTTCAGCAAGCATTGGGTTTGCTGTGAGTTGCCTTGTCACAGGTGACAGGCTCTCCGGGGCAAGAGGTGCGAGATGAGCAGTTCTGAGGTAGAAGAAAACACAATGCATCATAACACCTCAGGTGTTTGTAAAGAGGCTTTGAATGTATTATAGTACAAGAAGGCAGCCAGGGAATTTATTAACCGTGATTTTAGAAAATTGCAACTCTGCTTTATAAGGTGATTTTTTTGTTTTTTGAAGAATAAGTCAGATCTGAGTTCAGTGTTCAATGACTGGATCCTCATTACAAACTAACAGTGCAACTTCATGTCATGAAAGAAACATTTTTCTCATTCTCCTCCCAAATCTCTCCTATTTCCTAAGCCTGAAGTTTGAGCCTGAAGGACACAAGGAGTTTAGATGTGGAGGAAAATAAATGAGCATTGATCTTGAAAGATTATTCCACACTATGTGTTCTGAAACATTGATGTTCTTTTTCCAATATTGTAATTTTATTCCTTTTAGTTTTGGGGTGACAGTCTAAATTTTCACAATATGTCTTTCACAGTGAGGAAGTACATTTTAATTTTAAAAATATTAATCTTTTAGAACTACAATCAGCCAAACCAACTGCCATTTTGTTAGATAAAACTCTCATTTTAACAAAGAAACAGAAGCTGAATACTTTTACATTCTCAGTGGTAACTTCCCAGGGTTCTGGTTTTCTTCAAACTCTTACAAAGCAGCACCATGTGCTTATTGTTGGATGCAATTCCATTGATTTTAACATATAGCATTACATGTAAGGATTACATCTGGTAGCAAAGGCTCAAAGGATTAGTCCTGGTGTTTAAAGAGGTGAACACTATTTATTTAAATATTTTTTACTGTATTGGGCTTGCATGGCAATGTTTTAGTAGCAGGGGGCATACAGGCTTCTCCAAAAAGCTGCCAGAAGCTTCCTCCATGTCTGACAGAGCCAGTGCCAGACAGCTCCAAGACAGACCCACTGCCGTCCAAGGCTGAGCCCATCAGCAACGGTGGTAGCTCCTCAGGGATAATGTAGTTAAGAAGAGGAAAAAGCTGTGCAGCAACTGTCAGAAGGGAGAAGTGAGAATATGTGGGAAGAACAAATCTGCAGATCCCAAGGTCAGGGAAGGAGGAGGGGGAGGAGGTGGTCCAGGAGCAGGACCTAAGATTTTCCTGCAGCCTGTGGTACAGACCATTGTGAGGCACCTTTGCCCCTGCAGCCCATGGAGGTCCATAATGGAGCAGAGATCCACCTGCAGCCCATGGAGGACTCCACAGCGGAGCAAGAGGATGCACAAAGGAGACTGAGACACCATGGGAAGCCCACGCTGGAACAGTCTGCTCTTGGCAACATCTGTAGCCCCATGGAGAGAGGAGCCCAGGCTCAAGCAGGTTTGCTGAAAGGATTTACGACCACACAGGGGACCCACACTGGACTAACCTGTTCCTGAAGGGCTGCACTCTGTGGAAAGGGACCCACTTTGGAGCAGTTCATGAACAATTACAACCCATAGGAAGGACTCACATTGAAAAAATTCATGAAGGACTCTCTCTTCTGGAAGGGATCTCGGGCTGGAGCAGTGGAAGAGTGTGTGGAGTGCTGTCCCTTCCAGGAAGGAGCAGTACAGATGTGTGATGAACTGACCACAGCTCCCATTCCCCATCTCCTTGTGCCCTTTGGGGGGAGGAAGAAGAGTAAATGGGAGTGAAGTTGAGCCCAGGAAGGTGTGGGGGGAAGGTGTTTTAAGATTTGGTTTTATTTCTCATTACTATGATATGATTGGTAATAAATTAAATTAATTTCCCCAAGTGGAGTCTATTTTGCCCATGATGGTAATTGGTGATCTCTCCCTGCCCTTATCTTGACCCACGAGCCTCTCCTTATACTTTCTCTCCCCCATCCACCCGAGGGCAGTGATAAAGCAGCTTTGGTGGGTACCTGGAGTCCAGCCAGGGTGAACCCACAATAGTTTCTTGGTCAATCACATTAAAGGAATCGTTAATTTGTATTTTATTTCCTTAATGCACTATTTAAAAATTATATTATATTCCAAGATAGTTCTAAGATAAACCAATTAAAGATAGTGAATCTAATTCTTCCCCTTATTTAGCTCTGCTTAATGCTCCTCTGCCAGAGATAATGCCATTTTGTAGGTGACAGCTATTAACTACAGATGTACAGGGATTTGGAGTAAAAAGAGCCTTCCCATTACTAGCTTCTGGTATTATTACTCTTCTGCCCTTCCCTCACACTTTTGCCATGCAGATCTCCTACGAAATGTACTTCAGGAGCACAGTGTTGCACTGGCAAATTTATCACTCTGTGTTCTGTACTGGATTTTTGTGGTTCAGTGCAAGTGGGTATCCCAGCAGTTGTAGATGCAGAGGTCATCCTGATATCCTGGCAGGCATGCAGCATTGCCATATTACAGACAATTCTAGTATTTTGAGGATAGCTAGAATGCACTCACCTTACAACTGTAAATTCCCACATATCCAAGAGGTTACTTCCATCCAAGGAAGGGTGGAAGGTTCAGCTGGCCAAAAAATTATGATCAAACATTTTTACTTTTAAATTTTCAACATCTCCTGTAAATAGTGGCCTTCAATAAAATTCTGGTTGCCCTGCATCACCCAGACACCTGCATCATTTGTACCTCATATGCAGATTTATTCTATTAACAAACAAGTCCAAACCTCCCCTGAATCCCAGGGTAAACATCTAGACAAGCTGCCTTTAACACCAGTTGTTCAGGGCTTCCTAAGGTTTGGTAGGCCTGGTGCTCACATGAGGTCCAAAGTCCTAAAAGTCAGCCAACAAAGGTGCTTTGGTGCCAATTACACCAACCTCTTACCTGTTCTCTAGGCAGAGTCACTCTTCAAGAGTTTCTAAATCTGTGTCAGCCAGGAAAATGCAAATGTTTCATTCTTTTCCCTTCTCCTTTTTACTTTGTCAGCTCTATTACAGACAAAAGCAAGCGAGATTCGTTCTTGGTGGAAAATCTAATGATCACAACGTGCTATGTTTTGATAAAGAAATTAGTCTTGCTGGCCTAGTTTAGTTCATTTACTTTATACTCTCTTCCAATTTGCTACTTTACTGTAAATTAATATATAATCTAAGTATCCAAACATCCTTCAGTCTCCGTAATAGTCTATGCTGATAAACTGAGACATTAGAAGCTTCTTTCTGCATAACAGCTAAAATAAAGCAACTTCAAGCATCAGTACATTTGTAAAAGTAATTCTCAGATCTGGTACCACTCGTTGCAGGAACTGCCAACACAATTTGCATAGAAATAGAAGGCATTATGTGTCCCTCATAATCCCAGTAATACACACCTCAGTAGCAGATTTCTAGGGAACATGGAGGAGTTTGTTCCATATACATAATACTCTTTTCCATTTACACAGACCAGTTTCCTTATCAAAAAACAGGCTTGATCAATGTGTGAAATCAGAGTGATCTGTATCCTAATTCCTCATGGTTTAGGTAAGGCAGTGCCTGCTTATTTTATTAATCAAATTGTTTTTTTTCTCTGCTAACAGAGGTACTATATTGGATGCAAAGAGCAGAGGACAAATGTTAACTTCATGAGACGTAACAAACAGAAAATAACAGAGTGGGGCAGGAGTGAGGATATGTGACATACTTCTGCAACGTCCATGAGAGCAGCTGGCAGCTCATGCATTTCAAGATTTTACAGCAGTTTCTGAACTGTACTAAACTGATCCCATATTTTTTACAATTTAGCTTTCAGAATTCATTTTCAAAATCAGATACAGGCAATGTATTGCCTTGAAAGCACCTTACATAACTGTTTCAGTAATGACTGCAGGTAACTAAAGTGAGATCCACAGTGACTCAAAGCAGCTAACAAGGAATCCATTTAGAATACCATCTTTCCAGTTTCACAAGCATCCATGGAGCTATAAAAAATCTGTACTGTAATATGCTTGTCAGGTGACTAATGACCAGAATTAATTTGTTTTCACATCCCAAGATTCCTTTTCTGTTTTATCAACATTTAATTAAAACCATTCAAACCCCTTTGTAGAGTGCAAGTAGCTCCACAAATTCAACTACTATAAAGACTGTGAAAACAAGTAATAATGAATCTGGTTGTGCAGTGATATTTGTCACAGCACTGAGATCTGGTCTTGATTTGAGCCTCCAGCTTTGGACTTATCTCTGAAAACAGCAACACTTTTCAAGATAGACTTGAAACATAGGTGAATTATCTTGTTCAGCTCAAATGAAAAATGATTGCTAGCATCTCTGGCCTTATTTTCTGTTGTGAATTTCAAAATATTTTTTTTGTTTTATTTCTTTACAGGAAACAATTTCAGTTTAGATAGAAGAGTGAGAATAATAAACTGGTTAGGTGAGGAAGGTCTCCTGGTTCCATTCAATAATCATCCATGTTATGAGACTTGTGATGTGATGCAAATGTCGTGACAAAAGGTTGCTGTCCAACTTTTTCTTGGTGGTAGCACTTAGGAAGGTAAATTTTCTCTCCAGAAAACAGTTTGATATAACAGCTCTCATAACCTACTTGTCCCTGTGTGCTACCCGTACTCTAGCAACATGGTCTGATCACAATGAGGATCCTGTTGTCTCAGTAACGTAGAAAGAAAGCCTTTGTTCCACTGATTTTGTGATACAGTGATCTAAATAGAAATCATTTTCAAGAGCATCTGAGTCAGAATAATGAAAATCTTTTCTCTATGAAAAATGTGAAATATTTTCTCTACCAAATATCATATCTAATGTTCCCACAATTTCCTTCCAAACTCATACATTATTCCGCTCCTGGAATATAAGTGCAATGCAATGAGAATATAAAACTGATTAAGGAATGCCTTGAATTGTTCCCTACAGAGTTCTGCAGAGCTGCCTTCACATGTAGGCTCTGTCATTTTACGCTTCTCTTTGTGTCTGCTGACTCGCTGTTCGCAGGCCAGGCTGCTGTGGGGCAGGTTGTTCCTTGGGTGCCATAGAGCAGTGGCTGCTGCTCCCTCAAAGCCCTCGTATTATCCATGTAATTAGTTCATGGAGACCGATTAGGAACAACATCCCTAAGCCAGGGTAACTTGAGTTTGTTTTCACTCTAGCAGATAATAAATTCAGCCAGTTAGGGCTTCTAGAAATTGGGATAGTTTTGATCCATGGGCTATGATATAAATACAGGAGCTTAATCATTGACCTGTACATGGAATTGTTGCTTTAAGACTACAGCAATGCTATTATGAAAAGAATGAAGAAAGAAGTGAGTAATAAAACCATGGAGACATCATGATTTTCCCACAGTGAATTTTGTGACTTCTCATTACAGGCTTATGCAGAGGAGTGAAAAATTAAATCATTATATTTTAATGTTTTGTGTTCTTAATGTTCCAACATTAAGTACAGAGGCACAGATACAACAGAAACGTCACTGAAGCTGGCACAGTGCTTCAGTCAAACATCAAGGTACTTTTAGAAATAATACAACTTGTATAGAAATATGCCATAGGCATCTTTTGATCAAACAAAATTTATCTAGACATTTATCTAGTTACAAATACTTCTTTTTTTCAGAAATGAAATTTTAACAGAAATTGTAGGCATCAATTTTAATTCATTTCTTCAATATCCTTGTGTGGAAACTTACTATCACTGGGGTTATTGATCAGTGATTTCTTTATCAGTCCACATGTTTGAAAAGAACTTGTTACAACATAGCAGAAAATACAAAAATACATGACATGGAAAACAATCAGAAGTAATGGTAACAACTTTGGCATCTTTTCCCAGACAGAGGTTTTTCTTCTGTATGAGACAGACTAGGAAGTTCTGACGGGTTTTAATATTCAGATCAATCAGCTTCCTGAGGGTTAGAGTTAACCAGGAAGCAGTTGCTGAGGAGAAACTGGGATGCCATTTGTCTGTCTGCATGGTTTCATGTGGGCCTCTCCAGCAGAAAGAATTGTGTAGCGCATGTGGCTATCAGAGGGTTGGACTGAGGCAGGTCCAGAGCAGCTTCCCAATGATCCTGGTTGGGAAAGAGGCTGGATGTCAGGATGAGATATCCTGTTTTGAGAGTAACAATAGGTCACAACTGCAGCTCTTATTAAAGAACACTGCTGAATTGATGAAAACTAAGTATTTTGCTTGTTCTGGCAAAAAATCAAGGAGTGAAAGTAAAACTGCACTCATACACCATTCTATTGTTCTGTTTGGAAACCTTCCATTGCTTAACAACTCTTTTCAATAAAAGGTGAGAAATTATGAAATAGGATCCCTATCTGAGGATTTGATAACACTCATTTAAACCTCAGCTCCAAAAAATCTACTGCAAAAATCCAGGTGAAAATTTCTTTTGTGAGATCTTTAGTTCCACAATCATTATCACAATAACTTTCAGCCCGCCCACCTGGGATTCCTGAAAGAACTACCAGTATTTTATGCTGAAAGTCCCTTTTATAGAGATCATTATAACTTACATAATAATGAACTAATTTAATAGAATTATTCTGCACAGTAAGTCATACCAAAGCTAACAGTCATATCAAAAGGTCTAACTTCTGTGTCTCTGATTATTTTTGCAAAATCCTTAATCTGTGCCTGACAGGTTCACTGTAATTTTGCTTCTCTGGGGAAACCTTTATCTCCTGTACAAGTTCAGGCTCCCCATTTTCATTATCTGTACAATGTGCTGACATACGATATAACCAGCAACCACACAGAATAGCAACACTGAATGGCGGGAGAACGTCTCCCTGTTTATATTACACAAAGGTTGATTTGATGGGCTGAAGCAATCGCCTCTGAGAGCAGACATAAGAGCAGCCTGACTCTTTCAAGTTGACACTTTGCAAATACCATGCAGGGCTTGCCACGACTGCATGCTTTGTATCAGTTACGCCAGGAGATACAGTAAATGTCACTCCCTAAAGCTGCACATTACTAAATTAGTCCTGGTGTCAATTGTTATCTGGCAGAGGTCAGTTGCCAAGCCAGTGCTGTATTTTCAAGGGTTTGCTGTTTTGCAGTGAAACAGTACAGGCCCAAGAGGGCTGAGGAACTACAGATGCCGCCGGCGGCTGGAACACGTGAGGATTGCCAAGCGGCACTATTTCCTTTTGTGCTGCCTAATAAGGCAACTTATGTCATTCCCCGGGCACTTGCTTACAAACAGAGAACCAAATTTGTCCCTCTGTTGTACTCTTCTATAAGCACTGCTGAGTGTAACCAGTGGCAGAACCTGGTCCGAAGGGCACAACTGCAAAAGCAAGTACAGTGACACAGCCCAGACAGAAGACATACATTTCCCGATGAGGAGATTTCTGTAAAGTGCTGAAGCCCTACCTTTGTTGCTTGATGAACAAAGTGTGTTACGACTCAGGAGTTTCTTATTCTTCTGCACTTCAACTGTTGCAGAAAATAAACTTGTCTGGAACACAGACATAAAAGCATGGTTTATTATACATTTCATATATACAATATTGTTTGAAGGAGATCGTAGAAAAAAATAGCACTGGCCATCTTTGAATGCTGTTTTCGTAAGATTTGCTTTCTGAGCATACAAAGCCATCCATATGACTAGAAAAGAAAAAGTACTGCTTCAAATGACTAGTGTTACTAGTGAATATTTCTTAGTTTATGTTTAACTAAACTAAAATTAATTCAGAATTACATCTCATTTATTTGTCTCCATGTTGAGTCTTAATTTCTTCATTCTCCCACATTCTAGTTAACTATGGCTTCAACTTAACATCTTAAGTTTTACGAGACAGATTCGGAAGATTTGCCCTCACCTCGTCTTCATTGAACACTTTTGCAACAACGTAGAAACAGTCACAGACTCAGACTCCTCTCCTTCAGCATGATATAAAATACCTGTTGTAGGCCAGCACAGGATAATCTTCTCCCTGTGTTAGGTCTCAGTCTTTATACTTACAATTAGGATTAAGTCTTCAAACTGTGAAGTTTGGGGACTTGTAAATATATATTCAAACCCTATCTGTAACACTGAGAGTGGGGAGTTGTGTTTTCTGTAAAAGCCCTAGACTTGGCAAAGAATCTTAGAGAAGACTTAGCTGCCAACTAGGAAATCACAGATGTACAATTTCACCCTCTCTGATTTAGACAGAAGATAATGGGTCTTCGAAATTCAAAGCCTCTCTTTAGCCACCGACCCTCTTCTGATTTCTTCTCCCCTTTTCCCCACTCTCATATATCCTTAGCATCTGTTTCATGCAGTAGAGCTGTTGTTAGCAGCGCGCACAGATCTTCATGTCCAGATATGGCTTCTGGGTCTGGACCTTTTACGATTGCAAAATAGACCCCCACTACAATTCATATGTATTTTCCTGTCATAGCAAAGAGGAGCAAAAGGCTGGAAAAGGAACAGATTAACTGGTCTGGGAGAGAGGACCATGAGGCTGTGATGCTTGACACAGAATAATGGAAGGCAGCCTCAGAGCAGCACATTCCCACCTTCCACCTGGATGCTGCAGGCAGCTGGCTGTAGAGTCTTGAAATGCTGATCTTCTGTGGGGGGCTTTATTGTCCACTTAGTGTTTCACTAGCAAATATGACAAAGATATATGAATTCTATTTCTTTCTTATATGGTGTAAAACTGAGTTTACTGATACCAAATGAGCTGCTCTGAATATACGTCAGTGCAACTGAGTCAACACAATGAAAGGAAAATATCGTGCACATAGGTAGTTTGTTTGGTTTTTTTCAAGAGTGTTATAGAATAGCTCATAAAATATCTGACCTAAACAATAATATCTTTTGAGACATTTATGAAAAATAGAGAACTTTTTGCAGAATAAAACATCAGAGTGTTACAAATCTTCAGAGACACCCACTGCCTTCTTTCTGGAACTGTTCCTGCTGCTTTATCTCAGTGCTAGGATTTGTGACTGATACTTGCTAGGGTGCCAAATCTATCATGGGGATACCCTTGTCAGGGAGAAGAGATGGAATTAGTGGTATTATGAGAACTTGTGCCAAGATACAGATGTCCTAAACAAAAGGAGACTTCAAGAAGTAGTATAGACAGGTAAATGGCTTTGTCTGACTACGCTACCATTCACTTTCTCTCCAGACACCTTCTCCTATATGTATTTTCAACTAACAATGCTTTGAAAACTACAAAATCTCATATTCTTTTGAAATATTATTTAATTTTAAATAGACCGAAGGAAATAATTTAATTGTAAACAGGCTGAAGGACATCTCTGCCACAAAGCACCTACTGACAACTTCCTGAAGTTGTCAGGTTTTTCAGAGCTCTTATTGTACATAAATATGGAAGAAATGAAAGACTTTGCCTATTGTTGAAGATAACGGAGTTTTGTAATAATCATTAGTAGGCAATGGGCCATTAATTTCTTCTTACTTATTCTTAAAAGAGAATAGCATAGCCCTTTTATTGTGGCACAGAGGATTAGGACACTACTCCCATACCAAACTTCCATACTTTTATTAGCAAGTTGCATAATACACTCATTTCCTTGTGTTTTTCCAAGCAATGCAAAGAATAAATGTTTAGAAAGGGGGGGGGGGGGGGAGGGGGGGGGGGGGGGAAGGATTTTTTTTGCTTATTTCAAACTATCTGGCTCATCTGGGCCTTCAAAATCTAAATTAAGTTCTCACAGATACAGTTTTTCAGAATGTTTCAGCATATCTGCACTGAGACAGAGACTGAACTTCCAGCACAGTAATTTTTGAAACTGGATCTCTGCTCAAGGAGACAGGAGAGATGGAGATGTCCCCTGACCACTCTTGGGGGAGGTCAGCTTTTAGGACCTCACAAAAATTCAGAGATCTGTAAAGAAGATTACAGATTGGATTTCAGAAAGTTTGTCCTGCACTTATCCTAAGCCTCCAGAAAACTTGTTTCATAATTATTATTTGATAATAGGAACTTTTATTAAAGGATTTCAAAACAAAATTTGCATTAATTAAAATATTTGGATTTCTGTCAGGTCTGTGAGATGATATCGGTGTAAATCTGTAATGAGGAAAAAGGTGTGAACACGGGGGTTAAAATACTCGTGCCAGGTCAGAAACTAGGACTTAGTGGTAGAACTTGGAATATAAACCAGACCTCTCAACAGCCAGCACTTCACTTTAGCCACATGTTGACTCTTACATGTACTGGGTGGCCAAAACAGCAGGCAATATTTCTCTCTGCTTAATTCAGCAGTCAAGGCCTGTGGCAGGGAGTAAAGCAGAAATGATTTTAATGGGCCAGATTCCCTCTCTAGTCAGTCTAAAGCCATTTACTTCTAGAAGTTATCCTTAATTCATCCTGATGCAGCTAATAGAAGAATCAGACACAGTTAGGATAAGGATATTTCAAATAAACTTTTAAAGTCACTATAAACTACCCTTACACCTCATTTGTAGGGATTCCATGCCTTTGAGAGATGAGAAGGGGTTGACATTTCTGGAGGGTTTTTTGGCAAAATTTCAGGCATTTTGGTTTGTTTTTTCAACTACACAACTTAAATCAAATTCAGTTTGGTTTTGCAGCTCTCAGTCTATAGTAATACAAACGTTTTTTACACTTTCCTAGTTTCCCTCCTCACTTCTGATATTATTAAACTAACAAAATAATATCCCATTTCCATTTCAATTATTCTTGTCTTGCCTAGCACTATGAAAGAATAGAACATGCAAAGAGGCCCAGCTTTACAAATCTACATACTATTTAGAAATATGAACTAAATCGACATGCCAAAAAATACATACAGTAGGAACAGGGAGCAAAGCAACTCCTGCATTGCCAAATGCAGCACAGCAGCACGCCATTTGTGAGTCATTCATCATTACCAACATGCATATACAAACATGCAGAAAACTGGTCTTCTTCCTTTGTAGTGATGTTTTGCTACCAAATTCCCACCTGTGGTGGGAATGTGTACTGAAACAGGCATATTTCTATCATAAGAAGCCTTCTTACATGTTGAGTGTATAACAAGACTACTTCCATGAACATGCAGTCTGGCTGATTTTAATAATCTTTCAGGGTGCAGACACTGATTCAGTGGTCAGTAACAGAAAGCCCCAGTGACGATAGAAAATGTGAAATTCTTCAATTTAGACATCTCCATACATCAAGAAACAAATAAGATTCGCAGTGTTTCTTCTCATTCACTTTTGGACGACATCATGCAGTAAATCCTTTTTTCTTCTCCAATACTTCTCTTTTTTATTTATTTTCATGAGTGATCACAGAGTAAGTGGCAATCTAACCCTTGAGATACTGGCAATCTAATCCAGTACTTTCATGATTTGTCATCTATGTCAGATCAATACTGCGAATGTTATCTAAACCTATTAGACAAATAAACTCAATAAATGCTTCCTTAGTTCAACCTATCAAAAACTTGCCCTCATTTCAATTACATTGTGTCATTAGTAATGTAGACCTTACTAATTCTTACCTTTTGGAAGGTAAAAATACCTTTTGGAAGGTAAGAAGTGTTGCCTCTGTGTTTTCTATGTTAACCTCCCAGAAGCTCATTCCTCAGCACTGAACAATGGTTGTGTCTCTGACTGGACATAATTTATCTGTCTCTCATAAATATGCATTTGAGTATGAATTTGAGAAGATTTGGGTTTCCTCCACACAGTTACACTAAGTCTGTGGATAGTTGAAAAAAATATCACAAAAATGGCAGAATGGTTCTAGAAATTTCCTTTCTTCCTGCCTACCTGCCTTCCTGCCTTTCCTCCTTCTTTTTTCACTTCTTTTTTCAAAGGTGTCTTTTCACTGTCAAAAGTTGCAGAACCTTACTCAAAGGATGCAGCTGCATGAGCAATAAGAGAGAGGAATGACCAGCAGTCTTTCTGGCCTAATTGTGCTTCACTTATGAACTTTTTCTTTTATGATGCTGTCTTGGTTTAGGAATTGTATTCACCAATTTAGTGCTCCCACTGACACACCCCAGATCAAACGCTACTTAGCCATTTCTCCTCTCATCTCCCCCTGTGACAGAATGGAGAGCAGAATTTGTACAAAAAGGTGAAGATCACAGGTTGAGGTAAGAACAATTTACTGGAAACAGCAATGAAATAAGAAAACAAACAGTTAACAACAACACCACTAATAACAGAATGTACAAGACAGGTGAATGATTCACATGCAATTTCTCACCATGTGAAACCCAGCACCACCCAGCCACAAACTCCATCAAACCAGAAAAAACACTACCACCCTCTATCTCACTGCCTATGACATGGGATGGTATCGAATAACCCCAAGGTCCTGGCTGTGCCTCTGCTGGCTGCTGCAAAAGTTAACAAACAAGACATGGAAATACAAGAAAGACTCCAAAGGCAGAGATAAGGAACTCTCTTTTTGCCACAGTAAAGACAAAGTGATTTAACCTGTGATATTTGCAAAGGGGAAACTGTTGGGATCCGAAATTCTGCTATCAGCAGAAAAGGAACTGATAGGATTATGTAGCAGGCCATGGACAGTAGGAGCTGGGAGAAACTCCTTATTCTGAGGAGCCTCGTTACAAGACTTGTTAACATTCAACTATGTTTGATTGTCCTGTCTCCTTCAGCAATATATGGAAAGACTTTGTGATGATGTTGTCAGATGATGTAGAAACCCCTTTGTTCTCTCCCCTCCATGTAGTCCTCGCTACAGGAAAATATTAACCCCTTTGTGTGATTGTAGCAGAGAATTGTGTAATCATCAAGTTAGCATAATTCGTCCCCTGATTAGCATAACCCATCCTCTTCATTAACATGCCTGCCTCCAAGACTTCATACTGCAAAGCAAGTGTTAAATAAAGAATTCCAGCTTCTACCCCCGATCTGGGATTGTTTAGTTTTTGACCTTCACAGGAAACAGATCTGACGAAAAGGGAAAGAAGTTGGCTGTCAAATTAAAACCTACAACAAGTAGCGGAGTACCTTCAAATTAGGCTGTTTAAAAAACTGAAAACACCACAAAAATGTACCCCTATTTGGAACTTTTTTATTTTTAATAGAAAAGACTGTTTCAAATACTGATTTTGCATGGAGGGGTTTTCAGTAGGGTGAAGTTCATCACAATTAATATCAACTACTTTAGTGTGTACATCTATATATATCATAAAAGGCCAACATTGCAAATTTTTTCTGTTCACAATTAAAAATTTTTTTTGGCATCCAGGAATACAATCACCAGAGACTCTTCCCATTACTCAGATTTAATCTAGTTTTATGAGAAACTCTACAGACTGTACAAGCAGGACCCCAGCCCAGATGACGATAGTAATCTTTTCTGGACACAGAGGAAAGGGGTCTACAAAGCCAGTGTGAGCTAGAGTCTTTCTTCATTTCCTAGTCCATACTCAATGGGGCACAACTTTGCTGCTATATCTCTGTGTGGAACAGATCCTTTAGCTCCAACCAGTAGGCACCCAGACTCTGAGATATCATGTTCAATCCCGAAAGACGACCCAACCAGAACTTTTAGTTCTGTAACTTGTCTTATTTTAGGCAGGTCTCCTGAGCTTCTATCTCAACAGGTGGCAGTATCTTTCAGATAATTCCCTGTTCCCAGAGGTGAAAAAAAAAATGAATAAAGGGTAAAAATAGCAGTGAAGAAGAAGCACAAGCACTGAATAATGCAATGCTATGCAAGAAACTAATCTAATGTACTGGAAGCAATTTAGCAGTAACAGAAAACCAACATTCATGGGAATTTTTTTGCAACCCAAGGTTTCATTTAATATAATTTTGGAAGATATTCCATTTAGAAGGTTCAGAACTCATGAAAAATATATGAAATTGACTTAAAGGACAGATTTTATATCCAAAAGATGTCATTTAAAAAGCTTACATACGCTCCATTTTATTGTTTTAACTTGTAAAAAAGGAGGAATTTGAATCTGTGGAATTATAATTGTTGTGAAAAAAAGTCTGTTTGGAGACTACTTTTTTTAATGTTTAAACTTCTTTAAGCACTTCAAAGAATTTTAAGTCATATATCAAGAAATGCCCAAAGATAAATTAAGATTATTCATATTTCACTTTATTCTGGACAGAACAATCCCCTCAAATCCGCAAGTCATTTATAGTTATTTCTGGAGCCAGTTTCTGTTATGCAGGAGATATTGTTTCATTTTTAGATGGCAGAGTTTAAAAAGAAGAGTAATCATCTCTCAATCACTCTGTCATTGCTAATTGTCTCATTCCTTTTTGGTTTGTTTGGGGGGTATTTAGGGTTTTTTATTATTATTATTATTTTTAATTGCTCCTTAAATTTCTGAGATTAAGGACTAATATACAATGCTTTTCCATAAGTCAGAGAAAACCTTTGAATATGCATCAATTAATGCTTTGCAAGTTCATAATTTGATTTCACAGTACATACAAGTGAAAAATTGTAGACTAAAATTAGAGAAGTTTTTCGAACCGCAAAGGGCACAGTATTAAAAACTACACCCAGTGTGGTGGGTTAACCTTGGCTAAGAGCTAAACTCCCAATCAACCACTCACGCACTCCCCACCTCATCCCTCACATCAGGACCACGGAAAAAATAGAAAGAAGTGGAAGCACGTGGGTTGAGATAAAGACAGGGAGATTCCTTAGTGGTTACTGTTGTGGTAAAACAGACTTGACTTGAGGAAAATTAGTGGCAATGCTGTGTTAATGCCTGGATGGGATGATCTTAGAAGTTTTCCTGGCCTAAATGATTCTATGATTCTGTTTTTTCAGAAGTGTCTGATGGAATCAGCTGTGTTCTCTGGTGGAACCATTGGAGCTGGCTGGAACCAGCTGGAACTAGCTGTGTCTGGCATGTGGCACACCTGACCTCTCCTCACAGAAACTCCTGAGATCCCAGCTGCACAGGAATTCAGCCTTTTCAAAATGAGAATGACCTGCCCTTCTGTGATTTAAGAATTCAACACAGATGATCCAACACGATTACTTTTGGCTACCCATAGATCAGTCACCACCATTTTCCATTCTTGCTTGTAGATATGTGTGTATGCATAATTATAGTATTAAAGCTGGTATTATTTGCATTTATTCCTACAGCAATTGCTTTGACTGCACTGCACCGCCAGAAGTAGGTCCTAATTCAGCAAAATGTAACTACTCCAGAATGGCAGTTACATATGTGTTTAAGCACACTAAAAAATCCCACTGAAGTGGGATGTGTTCAGATGTTGGCCTGATATGTGTCACTGGCTAAGGGAAGGTTGTCCTACTGGTCTAGTAGCCTCAGTTAATAATCCTAGTGCTGACTGAAAATAAAGAGGTCTTTTGTCCAGGTGGCTTATGCATCTAAGTTTTCTTCTTTCAACAGAGCTTTAGAATGTCTCAAGAGGCAAAAGCTTCCTCATTTTGCTCATGAGTGAAATTCTTCTGGCATATAAGGGTATAATAGCCACACTTTCACTTTACACAATGCAGAGTTAACACCATATCAAAAAAAGACTGCTGCGAAGAGCCATAATTTTATTCTTATCGCTGCCATTAAAGCATGCAAATTGGGTCTCAATGTGCTCATCAGGGGGTCACTCAAATTATTAGACCTATAACCTTTCAGCAGGAAAGAAGGTAACAGAGCAGCATTGATTTGTGAAGATCCAAACCACACAATGGCATTTAGCATGGTCATTACTGCAGGCAGACCTGTGGTGCTTGAAATGACTTTCTACTAGACCAACAGTGAAGGGAAACTGTCAGCCATCTAAGCCTGAAGGAAATGGGTAGAAAATGAGAAAATCAAGGTGAAATAAGATCGGTAATGGTGTGTATTTTCTCTTTGGTGAAAATGGTTACTCCTACTGACACTCATGAGAGATGCATGAGTATATATGTCCATGAATTAAGGTGCAAAATGTTTCCGGGCCTCATTACGCAGAATTACAGAATTGCTGGGGTTGGAAGGTATCTCTGGAGAATCTCAGAGCAGGTTGCACAGGATAGCATTCGGGTGTGTTTTGAATATCTCCAGAGAAGGAGACTTCACAGCATCTCTAGGCAGCCTGTTCCACTGCTATCAGACTCAGTATTTTTCCTTCGTATTCAGATGGAATTTCCTGTGCATCAGTTTGCATCCATTGCCCTTTGTCCTGACTCAGCATCACTGAAAGGAGTCTGGTCCTGTGTCTTGACACCTGACATTAAATACTTGTATGTATCAATAAGATCCCCTCTCAGTTGTCTCTTCTCCAGGCTAAACAGGCACTCTCAGCCTTTCCTCATAAGAGAGATGCTCCAGATCCCACATTATCTTCGTAGCCCTTCTCTGGACCCTCTCTAGTAGCTTCTTATCTTTCTTGAACTGGGGAGCCCAGAACTGGACACAATACTCCAGATGTTGCCTCACGAGGGCTGAGTACAGGGGCAGGATCACCTGTGACCTGCTGCAGTGCTCTTCTTAAAGCACTCCAGGATACCTTTGGCCTTCTTGGACACAAGGGCACACTGCTGGTTTATGGACAGCTTGTTGTCTGCTAGGACTCCACAGTCCTTGTCTGCAGATCTGCTTTCCAGTTGGTCAGTCCACAGCCTGTACTGGTGCCTGGGGTTATTCTTCCCCAGGTGCAGGATCCTGCATTTGCCTTTGCTGAATTTCATTAGGTTCTTCTCTGCCCAAATCCCCAGCCTGTCCAGGTCTTGCTGAATGGTAACACAGCCTTCTGGTATATCTGTCACTCCTCCCAGTTTTCTATCATTAGCAAATTTACTGAGGGTACACTGTGTCCCCTCTTCCAACTTGACCCAGTACTGATACCTGGGGAACACCACTAGCTTCAGGCCTCCAACTGTGCTCTGCACCTCTGGTCACAAGAAGCCTTTGAGCTCTACCACTCAACCACCTCACTGTCCACTCATCTAATGTGTATTTCCTGAGCTTACCTATGAGGATTTTATGGTAAACCGTGTAAAAAGCCTTGTTGACAAGGTGAACAACCTTCACTGCTCTTCCCTCTTCTACCCAGCCAGTCAATCCGTCATAGAAGGCTATCAGATTGGTCAAGCATGATTTGCCCTTTGTGAATCCATGTTGACTACTCCTGATAACCTTTTCCTCCACACGCTTAGAGGTGACATCCAGGACGAGCTGTTCCATTATCTTTCCAGGAATGAAGGTGAGGCTGACTGGCCTGTAGTTTCCTGGTCCTCCTTTTTCTGCTTTTGAATACTGGAGTGACATTGGTTTTCCTCCACTCCTCAGGCACTTCTCCATGATATTTCAAAGACAATGGAGAGTGGTTCAGCAATAACATCTGCCAGCTCCTTCAGCATGCATGGGTGCAACCCATCAGGGCCCATGGATTTGTAGGCATCATTTTTGCCTAAACGATTTCTACCTTGATCCTCCTAGACCAAGGGAAAGTCTTCCCTTTCTCCACTTTCTCTCTTACCTCCAGAGTCTGGGATTCCAGAAGGATGGTCTTAGCAGTGAAGACTGAAGCAAAGAAGGCATTCAGTAACGCCACCTTCTGTGTATCCTTTGTCACCAGGTTATCCACCTCATTCAAAAGCAGGCCCCAGTCTTCCTTTTGCTAGTGATTAACAGTGATGTACTTGAGAAGCCCATCTTCTTGTCCTTGACTTCCCCTGCTAGATTTAATTCTTAATAGACCTTAATCCTTCTTGTTGCATCCTTCCATACTCTGACAACATTCCTATATTCTTCCCAAGTGGCCTTTCCTTTTTCCCATGTTCCATAAACTTCCTCCTTCTGTCTGAGTTTTGCCAGAAGCTCCTTGTGCATACATGCAGGTCTCCTGCTCCCTTTACTTGATTTCTTATTTATAAAAGATGAACTTTGTGCTTGGAGGAAGTGATACTTGAATCTTACCATCCTTTTTGGGTCCCTCTTCCCTCCAGGGCTTATCCCATGGCTATCCCATGGCAGTTTCCTGAAGAGGCCAAAGTCTGCTCCCCTGAAGTCCAGGGTAGTAGGAGCTTGCTTCACACTCCCCTTGCTGCCATAAGGATCTCAAACTCCACCATTTCATGGCCACTGCAGCCAAGGCTGCCCTCAAGCTTCACATTGCTCACTAGCCCTTCCTTGTTGGTGAGAACAGGGTCCAGCATAGCACCCCTCCTTGCTGACTCCTCTGTCACTTGGAGAAGGATGTTTTCATCAACACATTCCAGGAATCTCCTGGATGGCTTATTCCCCGCTGTGCTGTCCCTCCAACAGACATCAGGATAGCTGAAGTCCGCCATGAGGACCAGGGCTTGTGAATGTGAGGCTGATCCTATCTGTCTAGAGGGCTGCCACCAATTCATTAGGAGCTTTTAAACTGTGCACAGGTGAAAATTTATCAGAGGGATACAAGAGTGACCACAGGCCTCCCTCATGAGCACAGACACCTAGGACACGCATTCCCTGAGATTTCCTCTGCAGGTTGAGTCATCGTTGCATTAACTCTTAATCATGAAACGTTCCTTTCACATTGCATTGGTGTGGTAGTCTATGAACTGAGGAGAATCAGGGACAAAAGTCAGATGTATCTGATTAAAGGAATTGTACATATTGCAAGTTTTTAAATGTATAGCACTTCTCATCCTAAAGAGAGTATCCAAAATAAACTCAAAAACTTGTACTGCAAAGTATTTCTCACTCTTTTGATTACAAAGGGAGCTCAAAGAGATTGCTTCTGTTGAAGATCCATATGTTTTGTCAGACTATTATCAGCATTTAAAATGGTCAAATGTGTCTCATATGAGACGAAGGGCTCTTACCACTTCAGATACCAGCTCTGAGCTCTAATCCTTATGTTTTACTGCCATAAAAAATGTTACAGCTACATACTTAAAAATAACTATAGTTTTTTAGTAATTTTCAAATGCCCAAAGAAAATAATGACCCAGGAGAGGCAAGTCAGGACAAAAGTCCCATTTAAAGGTGATTATTTGGGAATATTATATTACTGAAGACAGGAATTATTAGTTACCGAGCAAGAATTAGCTACTGAACAGGAACGAAATTTGCTAAGCAAGAGCAGTGATATGGAAGGGGAAATAAATATAAAATGAACAATGGCTTAAAGAAAGTTTACAAAGTGAGAGGAAAATTAAAAAGAAGGATAGATTAATAGCGGTCTTGTAGTACATTCCTCTCCAACCATTTCTGTATATAGTTTTGCATACATTCCCTATTTAGGCTTCAGTCCCACAGATAGATGTGAGAATAAAAGTTGACTCAACAGGAATGCATTTATGTTTACACTTCATTACAGCTTGAGGATCTGAAGAAGTGGGAGTGACCTACTTCTCACTGTTTGTAAATAGTTGAGGTTTGTGAGTGGTAAGACTCAAAAGGAAAATGTATGTTTACATGGATGGCAAGAATCTAGAGTCAGGACAGCTAATGCAGTTATTGAAATCATAGCAAATTTCTTCTTCAGAGCCTTACTAATCTCTAACATTGATTAGAAGGCCTTAATACAGCACATAATATATTCTGTCTGTCACTGTCTTGGAGTATGCTTAGAAGCAATTGCTTTCAAAGACCGGAGTTTTGGTCAAATGACTCAATGCCTGATCCAGTATTACAATTTTAGGGATCTAATCACCTATGGTACTTTTACCCACGCCTTAAAAGGGGCTGAGCCCTGGCAATTACCACTAAAGTCAGAACATTCAGCGTTTGGAGAGTCCACACCATATCAAACTAAACCAAAGCTAAGAAACAAAACGATACATGCAAAACCCAGGAATGTACTTCACCGTGTAGGCAACAAAAGTTCCATTCAACTGGGAAAGATCTTCAGTGGGTTATCTGTATTCCAATGTGTTTTAAACCTTCCTTGTGCTTGGAAGAAGAGTTGGCAGTATGCTGCATCTGCAGTACACTGTTGCTGAATGCTGAAAATCAAACACAGACGTTATACCCTAGCCTAACATCCTAACATTTGTTGTATCAGCTGCCCCATTTACAATTTTCCTGTTTTCTCCCAGAGCTGGGAAAACAGTCCTTCCTTGTCCTGTTGTCTCACCACCTTCAAGATGTTCAACTCAGCAGGCAGGTGATGTAGAGGAGAGAATGAAGAGAGTGGGAGCCCAAGCATGTGTTATCACTGTTTGTAGCTATAGATCTGACACATTCCCTCTCAGAATTTCTCCACTTACCCACGCTCTTCCCAAGGAATCTTAAAATCCAAACTGCTTCCAAACATAGGGAAGTATAGATGAGAAATACAATCATATTCCCAACTTCACAACCTCGAGTGAAAGTACCATCTAGAGAAAGGGTGTTTACTAGACAGAATCCTCCTTTGAACTGTCATGAGTACATAGATTTACTTGCTTGTAGTCAGGCTTTTAGTCTTCAAGACTGATCAAAACCACACTTTTTTAGTGTAAAAGTTAAGAAATGCACTTGGAAACAGGTAACAAAATGTATACCTTTGCCATCAAACTTGTTCTAGAAATCACCCCTCTTGAAGTTCTGTGCCGCCACTGACCATACTGGTGTTTTGTAGGGAGGTTTAACTTTGAGAAATCAGCATCTTCGTGAGATTTTACACACTACTTCTCTTAACATTAATGCTGAGTTCTTTTGACAATGAAAACTAAGAGTGGAAGATCCTTCTGTTGATGCTTCAAAATAACAAAATTTACAGAGGTGATGTTGTACTTTATTGCAAGGCCACATTTTTAGATTTGAAGCTAAAAAAATCTTTCCTAGATGGGATGTTAAGTTTGATATCCTCTTACAGAAGTCAAATTCTTCCCATGTCCTCCCACAAATAGACTTCACACCCACACGGGTATGTGACATGTACCCACACTCACTCAGCTTAGCAGTGCCAACATGCACCCTATTACCTCCTTCAATTTCTACATTTTTAACATTTTTTTGCACCTTCACAGAAGGATTTGACTGTTTTTCAAACACCAAAATAGCTTTAAAGTGGTGGTTTAGTGTGCATTCTCGTTAGGATTCAACTGCAATGCATGGCACTTTCTGCAGACCCAGATACTAAAGAAACATTATTGAAATAAATAAAATGGAAGAATTTTTATTTGTGAAGCAGAATTGTGTAAACTTGGCTGGATGTTATCTAATGAAAATGTTTCTCAACTCCTGCTTGTTTTTTTGTTGTCGCTTCTAGAGCTGTGTCGTTGGTACTTCTACTCTGGAAAGATTTAACCTGTTCATTTATGTTTCTCTAAAGCTTTAAAGTTCAGAGTGGTGGATCACAAGACTGGGTGAGTTTTTCCATAATCTTCTCAATAAAAACAGACTCCTTATAAGACCTGATGCCTCTGTGATCTTTGACTGATGAGTATTTGTACCCTAACATTTAACTAACTCACCAACTGCATGTCCTACCATTTATATTTTGTACTAGTAGTGAGAAAGGTGTAAATTCTCAAAGGTGCATTGAGGTTTTATATCTCACTCTGGCAGTTCCTATGTATATCACTTCATCTAGCTGAAGTGACCAAGTGTATGTTACACTGACTTCAAGGATATGGAAATTACCTCATTGAATGTATGTCAGCTGTGCTCCCTGATCTCTGAGGAAATACTGAATAAAATGTAAATATGCCTGCGGTGTCTGATGTCAGCCATGATCTGCTCTCCCTGATTTAGATTTCTATATTTCATTTGAATTCACACTGCATTAACCATATGTGAGGAGCGCATTATGTGAGGATTTAGGTGTTGCTTATCCTTCTTTTTTTTAGCAGTGGAGTAATCCAATATTTTATATCACTAGTTTCTCTCCTGCACTGTGCTTGTTCCAAATTTATGCAGATGTGGAAAGCTGAATAATTGGTCAATGCCTGTACTGACATCCATGTCTCAGAACACAGACTCAACCTACCTCTCAAAAAATGGGGACAGAAATAGGAAATACGAGGGTGTCCCCATAGAGAGAAGAAAACCAGAAGGAATTTGGGCATTATACAAGTAGACGAGTGACATGAAATAATTTGAAAATTCTTTCATCAATTCGTTTTCTCTCCTTCAAAGGGAAAATAATTGTTTTGTGTTAACTACTTTCATTGTATTTCCTGTCAGATTGACTTCACTTAAAGATTTGAAGTAAAACAACAGTAGACAATTGAGTTCTGAAGCAGAGCTGACTTTAGTATTATTGGGACAATATGTCCAAGTGGGTCTACTCAAGTACTTCTTGAAATTCACCAGTATTTCATTTTCATTAAGAAAAAGGAGGTGGCAAAAATTATGCCTATTTAAACAGTCCCATTCCTATGTCCTCCCATGAAGGTTTCTTGTTTGTTTACTTTAAATATTTTTGTATGTTACACATTATAAAAAAAGCTAAGATAAAATAGAACTATTTTAATGTTGTTTAAACAGAAGGTTTTGAAAGAAATAAAACAGCTTGTACTATTTCTTTCAAAAATAAATGAAATTGTCAGGGTTTGTGCTGATTCTTAACACAGCCAAGTTTTGAAATTATTAAATACAGCATTCCTACTCCTGGTACTGGATTTGTCATGAATTTCAGCTTGATTCTGCTTTTGTTGCTGCTGACCACACAGGGCCGTGTTGACCTCAACCTAATCCCCTTTAGCAAATTCTTCCACTGCAATATTTTTCTCTTTAGCTTTGTAAATTCAAGTTCCTGCTCATTACTGTTCAGTTATTCTTTTGGCTGAGCATTGCATAGAACTTAGAGAACAAGACTGTTTTAATTCCTTTTTCCTCTTTCCAGTCAGATGGCTGCCTTAAAGCAATCTGTTTTGATGAAAAACAGGGTTGCTTTTAAGATATGAGTTTTTCTTTTTTTCCACTCCCATAATTTTTGATGGCACCTGGGGTAGGGAGGCCTGTTGCCTGCAAGAAGGAATGTTATATATGTGGTGCTTGTGAGAGAGGCAGCACACAGGAATGGAATGTGGAAAATTGTCTTGTCTTGCTTTTCCTTTTCCCATTTACTTTTGCTTGCTTGTGTCTACAGCCCTTTCCTTCCCTCAGTTCTTTAGTAGGGTTTGGGGTTTTTTTCTTTCTTTTCTTCCTTCTTTTTTTTAGACTCTTTAGAAGAACTTTTAGGAAAGCTAGTGCAATTTATGCTAGCAATCATCCCGGAGGGGCAGGGACTAATTGTTCTAATTATTACTTGGGGTCATATGGGGAGATTTAAAGCCTGGAGCCAACTATAAACTAGCAGGTTAAAAATTAGCATTTTTGAATTTGAGAGGCGGCTGATAAACCCCTGTGTTGCAATGTTCTTTACTAGGAGAGAACCTGATAGAACAGGTGGAGCAAATGGAACAGAAGTATGTTTCTATTCACCTGATTTTTCAATAGGAAAATAACCTAATGAGACATGGTTGCAAGGAGATTCTACTTTGTTTAGAGAAACCATTTTTAATAGTAAGACTGCCTCATGAGAACAACAATATACAGAAGATACAAAAGGACTACCATCACTGTAGCAACATGATTTGGCTCACTGAAGCAGAACTAATTGTAAAATCAGGATCAAACTCAGAAACAGGTAATAAAAGTAATCTGAATGTCCAAAATAAGGATCAGTAGTTACTGAAGTGACAATTCAGTCATTCATGTAAGGTTTTTGCTACAGTTCAGCAGCCATGTCCAGCAGTGAAAATTTGCTTTGGTAAAGTTTTAATACCTTTAGGTTGTTCTTAAACTTTTCTAAAGTCTTTGCAGAAGTCTTTCTAGATGTTGGCATAATATCTAGTACAAATGAAAACCTTTTTGAAGACTCTTGTGGCCATTTTATCATTAATACAAATACTCATAAAAAATACAGACTGGAAATAAGTCCCTTGAGGGATCCCCATTCACCCTTCAGGAGTAAAACTGTAACAGTCTCAAACACTTAGGGAAAAAAAAAAAAGAAAAAAAGAAGGAAAAAGAAGGAGAAAAAAAACCCCACAGAAATAAAGCAGGTAAGAACTCGTTTTAGTTATTTCTGTTCGGACATGATTTTTCTTTCTTGTCTGGACAAGGTCTAAAGGTAGGTTTACACCAGTTTTGATTAATAGATTAAAACACATCCTGGTTTTCATGCCAGAGTTTTCCCTTGTATTAAGTGACAGAATGCATCCTGACATGGCAATAGGTTGCATATGTGAAATGGGAAGGAAAATTTATCTTCCAGTTTCTAATCCCTACTGTAAATCTTGTAAGCACATGTACTCACCAGAACTTTTTTTTTATATTAAGAGATAAAGAAGACTTAGCTGGTACCAGCAGGTACCAGTAAATGTAGCTTAGTTTACAGTCACCTCATTCATTAATAGCTGACTATAATGGTGGGCAGTGGGCATGAGATTCTAATGGGAAGGCAGATTGCCTGGTCTTGTCAAGGTTTAGGAAATGAGTGAGAACTTAGTCAAAAGTGTAACAGAAAAGCTGTTATGTAGGTTATGTATAATCACCAGGCTCTGTGAGGTGTTGATGTAGATTATCTCAAGCCTTCACCTCACATAAAGTGGTGCTCACACATTTAATAAGGAGACTTGATTAAAATGCCATAAACACACAGTTCTGTAGGAAAACAGAGGTTAGAGCAGCAGGAGGCATTAGAAGCAGCCAACAGAAAACTATGGGGGTGTTTTCTAAAGGTTAGAAGAAATCACTCCTGAGTAACTTCATCTTCCCTATACACATGGGAAGGATATTTTGATATTTTAACATTTCAGTTGAAACAGGCAAAAAACAAAACAACAACCAAACAAGACGACATCTGTCAGAAATGCAAGTGACAATTTCCTGTCAACAAAACATTATCTGAATTTTCATGCTTGGAGACTTTAAGACTGGTGATGTTTGAAAATAGCCTCACTCAGAGATTCAGTTGATTGTTTTCAAGCAGTCATAGAAAATCAGGCAGAAAAGGACATGGTAGAGTCATCAATTCTCCTTTCCCTGTCAAAAACAAAGAGCTACTGTAGCTACATCAGCCCTGACAGGGACTTGCAGGAGCAACTGCTACATTGAGGCAGGAGAGTCCCAACCAGAACTTTGCAGCTCTCAGGAAAACCAACTGAGCCTCACCTGCTGTGGTGAGCACAAGTAGAACACGTGTTTACTCCAGGCCTGTCACACCACAAAGGCACAGAGCAGCGAGCATCGTGCTGCCACGGCCCGAGGGGAAAGGGACAGGGACGCGGCACCACACAAAGGACTCAGATACAGCTGAGGGTCTGGGTGCAATACGAATTTATTAAGAGAACACAGGGACTTATATAGGTAAGTCTGAGGGGTGGATTCATAACTAGGGAGGTGCATGGGACTGACAACCAAGGGTGAGACAGGATTGGGAGACAGGGAAAAGGTGGGTGTGACTTGTGGGTATCCAGGGGAAGGGACCAATGGGGGCTCCCTCTGCACTGCGGCAACCATCAGCCAATCAGTGACCGAGGAGCGGGAAAGCCAGGGGGGAACAGGGGAGTAAACAACTTTTGGAGGGAAAATCTGAGGGACAAAGGGGAATAACATTAGGGTACATTAAACTTAGTATGACATCAATGATAAACTGGGGAATAACAGTCAGTCCAGTAAGATATCAGTCCATTCAAGCTCCATAAATGTCTCTCCATGCTTGAAATCTTTCCCAATCGGATTTCTTATTCTCCTCAATGTGCCTTTGGGACAGCCCTTGGGGGAGATTTTAGTGGTTGTCCTCAGGCTTGCAAAGACAGGCAAGTGTCACCTTGAGCTCTGTGTAAGAAGCTGCACACAGGACAAATTCATAAGGTCCTTTACTAAGTATTTTTTTGATTTTAATGTTTTCAGTCATGTAACCACTAAATATTCTAATAATTAGTATTGTCTTGGTAATGAATAATCTAGGATGTTCTTGCTTTATAAGAATTTGTTCTCTTAAATCTCCATTTTGTGCATACATATACATGAGTTACTACACACACATAAGTTACCACAAAAATTTCAGCTGAGATCCCCAGCAACCAAAAAGCATTAAAAAGACCACTGAATTCATGTGCAAGCTCTTCTTAAAACCCACCAGTTTTAAAGATCACATAGCCCTGACAGTCAATTGAGTTTTTATTTCTCTTTCTTTAGTTTACCTGTTTTTCTTTCTGTTTTCCTATTCTGGCATCAAAATCCCGTTACCTGCTTATTACAGATACATTGTGTCATTTGGACATTGAAAATTATATTAGTGCAAATTTGGGCCCATGCAAAGGAAGCACCAATTGAGGGTACAGTCCAGCTCTCCCTGTAATTGCTGTATCATGTGGTAAGAGATTGTGCAATGCCCTGTGCAACAAATCTGCTACTAGTACAACTGCATTGGAGTGCATATTCTCCTTCACTCACAGATGCCTTTGTTTCTTTTTCCAGAGCCAAGACATGGGTAGTAAATGGGCTGCACCATCTTGGGGGTTGGGACTTCTCTTAAAGAAGAAGGAGAGGAGCATACTTCTGCCTTGGTCACAAAAAACACAGGTTTGCATGCTCATATCCCCAGAAAAGATGGTGTCCTGTTAGCGAAAGATGGAGGAATAGGACAAGGGCATCTGAGGTTTGAGGGGTCCTATATGCTGTGATTCTCTGAAATGGTAAAGAAGCCCATAAGAACAGCAGATTCAGACAACTTTGGAGTGTGTGATATTTTTCCAGGGAGTCGTTTTATTTATCTTTTTTGTAGCAGAAATCCCTGGGTGAGCCAAACCCATTCTGGACTATCCGATCTTTAATCTCATTAACTCCAGCCTTTCTCCAGCTGCATCAAAGAGGACTGAATTCAACAACAAAAAGCATTAGGCCCTCAGCGTCTTATTGTGCTCTACTGCACAGAAGAGACTTAGATATGCACCCTGCACCATTACACCCATACCAGTGGGAATACTCTCAATAGGCTTTAATACATTTTCAAATGTTAATTCTCAAATTAAATATCAAAGTATTAAACATGAAATGAATAATTAAATAGGTTCTAGTGTTTTAACAGAACAAGCCCATATAGACAAACAGCATACCAAACTAGAAAATATTCAGACACAGGTGGTCTCCTTTACAGATTTTTGTCAGATTTCGCTGTTAATCTAGGTAGAACAGCCTTGAAGAATGAGCCATGCAATTCTGCCTTTAAACTCCTATATGGTATTGGAAACAAATTTGCCTGTTTCCCATCTTAAGTTGGTGTCTGTCTCATTTGTACACACAACAAGCTCTTCAAAGTACAAGTACTCTTACTGTGACTCGAAAAAAGTAGTCTCTGCCTATGAGATATAAGTATCTCATAGATCCAGGAAAAGTGAAGGATGGATAGCCAAGCCCATAATTTAATGTTAGATGATCTTTGGTTGTATGATTTCTTGCCACATTACAGTTGGATAGCAGAAAAGTATATGACATGCCAAACCTGCTGGAGATGTGCTCTCCGCAAGAAAAACTTTTCTCATATGAGTTACAGAGATACCAACAGGAATTTATAAGCACACAATTCCACCCATCACAAATATATGTTGGGATTGCCAGCATAGTGTGACCTGCCACACAGAAAATGCTTAAGGACAGGGTGCACAGTAGCCTCAAAGTTAGTAAATTTGCAGAGAAAATTAAATTGTGTAAGGTTTAGATGAAGAGCCCATAAACACAAAACAGTACTAATACATTCCAGCTGGTCTGAGAATGCAGGCTGAATGCACGCAATAACAGGATAATTTTATTTTGAGATAAATTTCACTCCAGCTTTTACCACAGATTTATGTGGGTTTGGCATATATGTTCCTAACTGTACTTTTAACTTCAAAAGTGGATAATGATCAATTATAGAATCCTATACTGCTGTGGGGAGGCAGGGACAAAGGGTTGGGGACAATGTACTGAGCAGTCCTGGCTTCAGCAGCCAGCATCAATGGCAGTCACAAGCACTGTGCTCTGCCTCTGTGGACTGAACCTGTGACATAGAAAAGACTAGTGAAAAAGTCCACAAGCCCGTGGATCTTTATTAACATGGAGCTTATGTAAATTGCACATTAAATAGGTTACAATACTTCCACTTGGCAAGAAGAGAGCCAACCATCTGGACTGATGTGATTAGCAATGTTCATTCTAATATTCTTTGACTAAAAAGCACAGAGTTTTCTGGAAACAGATATACATGAGGAAAAAAATGGAGGATTTCTTTAAGCTGTATTAATATTGGAAGTTGTGCTGTGTAATTCCAATTCATTTGGGTAATGAGGTGTACTAATTTTTAGACTCAATCTAGTTTAGACACACAGCATGCATATGCCCTGTAATAGGAGTGTTTATTAATTATATTTAATTGTCATCATTTTTCCTAATGATAGTTGTGTTCACCCCTGTTCATTTTTGTTTCTGAAATGGCGATTAGTGAGAACAGGGGACATGGATGAATAGGTAGCTGGAACTAAGGAATTATGGGTATCTGCAGGAGAAAAATCAGCCCTTAGCAATCCAGCCGTCAATACAGTCATCCGGGGCCATCATGCTCCAGTGATTGGGAAAGGAAAGCTTGTCCAAACCCATTGTTGCTCTCCTGGTGGCAAGCAGGCCAGTCATACGGACAAGCTGAGTGCCTTTCATATATGGATGTCTGTACCATGAGCACAGGCTTAATTGGAATTTTTCAATTAGCTGATTGAACATTTTTATGGGGTTAAGTAGTGACAACCTCCACAGCACTTACAGGAGGGGCATTACAGCTTACAGGCCTTAAAAATGCCACCAGTAGGTGGAGAACAAGTGACATGAATCATGTACACATGAGCACACATGCACTCGATCTTGGCACGTTGCTGTAACATGCAGAGTTGCATTTTGTCACCAGGATACCAATCCCATAGTCCTTTCCAGTTGCAACAGAAACATCACCAAGTGCCATGATGACTCTTCATGAGATTGTAGCTTGTATGTTTGCAAAAGCTGTGTTAGAGCCATGATGTAGCCTCCACACATGCTAATGCCCATCTGCAGTGGTTGTATATGTAAGTGTTCTTCAGCTTCTCTGAAGGTACACCATGTATGTTATGCCCAAGTTCAAGACAGGAAAAGGAGGAGAGCTGACGAATACTCTGTGCATCTAATACATCTTTGCACGTTCACTTGCATTTTCTGTTATATCATGATATAGTGAGAAATACTTCCCAATTTCATGAGATAAAACTGTGGTAGAGGGCAGATGTGAGGGCTCTTTGTTGAAGCCCTCTCTTTCTTAGGGCTGGACTTCATAAATTCAATACATACGTGAATACAATGATGAACAATTTAATTGCACAATAAGCTATGGGAGAAAACTGTCTTGAAATCCATCTAGTTCTGTTTACTTTTTTTGAAGTAGCAAACATTTTCCTGTCAGAATAACTGACACAGGCCACATCAAGACCTCTCCAATTCTGAGCCCACACAAAGTCCCTATTTTTCATTTTCTTTTCTTTTTTTTTTTTTTTTTCAACCCTGTGTTTCTGGGAGATTAAGCCCATTAAAAGGAGAAGTGCTGTAGACTACTTTCATTTTGTGTAAGGCTGGGTATTGTTTCCTGTTCTTCCGTCCTGTGGTAAAATGCAGTAACCATGACCATCTTGGACTGCATATTTCTATGTTGCAATTCATTCCCCTTTTGCTTTCTGAGTGTCTTCTATGACAGTGGAAAAAGTGCTGCATCTTGTGGTGCTGCAGCTTTTCTTCATAAGGCCTTCTTCCTGAGAGAAATTCCTGGGCCTTCCAGGAATGTATGTATATACAAAATATGTCATATCTGAAGACTAATAACTGGAACATGTCGGGTAGATTGATAAATAATTTTTAGTGAAAAGATATCTTTTACTGCAAAGATTTCAAAAGGGTTTGAAAAGTGACACATCCTTCTGACACAATGTGACACAGTATCTGTCCATCAGCATGTTCAGTCAGACCCACCAGCCAGGACAAAGGACCACTTGTGCCAGCATGGAATAATTCTATCTTCCTCTCTAGATCAGTGCTTGCATTTCTCTTGCCAACCTTAACTAGATACACAGCATTTTTCAACTGTTCCACAAATACTTTGAATCAGAAAGATGCTGGGTTGGAGGGGAATGAGCAATCGAATTTTGGCAATTGAAATATACTCCCATCTTTGTTCCTCAGTCAGCAACATCCTGTTAACTGTAGTCATGATGACTTGTTTCACATTCCAGTTGGGATGTCTAGTCCCTTCGTTACAGGCTTTTGCTGGAGTCTGAGACCACATGCCTCGTCATATGCAATTGGGAAGCTGTCACATATATCACCCAACAAAAGCATGGTGCCCCTGGGAGAGCTCCAGAAACACTGTACAGCCATGCTACCAAAAGCCTGCAGCACACTCCTGAAAGAACAGCTCCACATTTCAGGAAGTAACAGATTACAGAATGATTCTTCCATTAAGATTTATGCTTAAAATAGAGGAGCCGCAACCCCGCACATTGGCAGTTTTCATCAGCTGATTAAGCATGACAGATGAAGCAGACTTCTGACCTCTCTGAGGGGAAAAGGGGAAAAAAAAAGAAAAAAGAAATGGCCTCTTTTTCACCTCCATATTCAATTGTGCATTTCCTCAAACAAATAAAAAGACACTCTTGCAGCCGAATCAAAAGGCCACACAGTTAGCCATGGCCACCTGAAATTGTTCAATCAAGAAGGAAGATGATATTTTGTGATTTGTCTGTTCATTGCTCCTGGGGTGGGCCATTGCTCCTAAGTGAAGAATAATAACTGTCAATTATATTCAGATCATGGAAAGGGCCCTGGCATTCTTAGGCAACCTGTTATTAAATTGTTAGCTTTCCGATGTCTACCTTATTACTTTAAACACACATACCAGACTGACTTTAAATATACACACTAAATCCAGTAATAAATCTTTCCTAACCCTAGGAACTTAATTTACTGAGAGCAATCAAAAACTTAGGATGTATGCTCAGCCTTTAACTTTTAATTATTTTTTTTTCAACTTTGTGAAGAGTTCTGCATATGCAAGTTGCTTTCAGCAAAGTACCCTACAAAATTGCTTTGTTGTGGAAGTCTCCCGGATCAAGGTATGATTTTTTAGAGGACAGGAACTAATATCTGGGGAGAAGAAATTGTTCTTATTTCTTAAAAAATATTAAAAAAATGTATTGATAACATGGAATAAATATGTTACATATATACTCTTTTAAATTTTTTTGTCTACAATAGCATTTAAAGAGTTGGATAGAGGTTGGTTTACTTGTGACAGCACATGTAGCATAGCTCATTATTTCTGAATTTGCCTTCATTTCTTAGCATAATTTAGTCATAATCCTGTTATTTAAATTTTGCTAAATAGGTTAGTTGATATTAGATTCCTTTTTTACAAGCTATACTCTGGTTGAAGGAGAAATTAATTCAGGGATGTCTTATGTCCAAAGTTAGGAAGTAAGTTACTCTAGACTATTACGGCAGTTTCTTCAGAGTTTGCAATATAAAAATCTATGAATTTCTTACATTTAGAGAAGCAGTATTTAATTAGAATTATATATTACTCATTAATTAGAGCTATATATTACTGCAAAGTGAAATAATAATCTACATTACAGCCTTCCTGATTTTATACTTGAAAAATTACTAAATGTTAAAAAAGAGATTGCAATCTTTGTCAGGTTACCTTCTTCCTTACTTGCATGCAGCAGAGCAATCTGCATACTGTTTCTGATTTTTGTGTGGATTCAAAGGTGTTTTGTAAAAGACTGATGATATGGTATGCCTTCTGAGATTTTGCTTGAAATGAAAATAAAAAGGAAAAATATTGTTGCTTAGATTAAAAATGCTCACTTTTATAGGTTTCCTAATCCTTTGTGAACTCAATAGCCTAAATCCAGCTCTGTGAAAACTTTTGAGTTCACCAGCTTGTTCTTAGGCAGGAGCAGCTTCTTCGGTGGAAAGTACCCATCAAGTTCGTTGATCACCCTGGGGGAGATGTAAACCCTCAGAAAGAGGAAAACTGCTCACAGAAAATTTTGACAACAGAAGGCAGAAACTTTGATTCAAATTTTGAAGTCCTAGGGAACTGGCATAGAATGAAGCAGGAAAGCAACATGTTCACACTGGCTCATGAATTCCCAATTCCCAATTCCTTTCACTAATTCCCAAATCGAAGAGTTTTTTAGTCGCAATGTGCACTTCAGAACAGGGATTTGAACAAAAATCCCTTACCTCTTGTTTCATTTTCTTTCCCTTCTCTTCTCCACCAAAGGACTTTATAAGGTCCCTGATCATCCCAGAGGGGAGTGAAAAATACACAAATATGTCTGCAGAGTTTAACTGGAACAGAACAGCAGCTCTACATTCAATTTTAGGCAGATGGCATTCTGGAATTGTTCATCTATGTGAAGGTTCCTATCTGAAACATCTGGATTAGGAGTGTAGTTACTTTGAGCTTTTCTGGAGGCAATGAAAAAGTCAGCAGCAGAACAGAATACTTGCAAGTGCCTATACCTCTTCCATGCTTACATTGATTGAACATAGGGAGGAGATCATGCAATTACGTTTGTACTTTCATTAAGGTATCCTGTGGTCTCCCTCTCAGGACAACTCAGCCCTCACTCTAGTTTGTCATTCTCTCTAGAGAACCAATGTCATCTACTGTTTATCTAGTGGGAAAGTAAGCACTTGGCTAGCCAACTAAACACAGCACATTTACTCTTTGCCAGCCGATGTCAAGCTCTATTAAAAAATGCAATAATTCAGGTAAATATTTTCAGATGTTTTTTTATGTGGGCTGGTTTATTCTATTAAGTAGAGTTTAATCGGGCTGACTGTTTCATTTTTAAATGCAATAAATTAATCTTGAAAAATCACAAGGTACATATAATTGTTGCCAGGTCTGCAACTGACAAATAGAAATGGGACTTTTTCTTCTGCGGAACATTCATCTTCATGTGATGGATACAAATTACAAAAATTGCTCTTTAATGGAATGGAAATGGCATCCTTTAAAAATTGAAAATACAGTATAACAATATTGCTTTACTGAGATGTTTAAGTTCAGTTTATTGAACTGAATCATCATGTTACATTTTGGCTCCATTTAAGAATTTGCATTAGCTGGGCTAGTTATTGCATTATCCGGTATTCTTCATGTTCTATTTTATGAAGTGAATGTCTAGATATTCCAAGATATCTGAAGCAAAACTTTGAGGAGGTAACTTGGCAGGTCAATTGAACATAAACAAAAGTAAAACCTGGCCAGAATTAAATCTTGCAGTTCCAATTCAGATTGCTTAATCCCAAAATGTTTTGTTAGTTTTCCCTGATAAAAATCCCAAAATCTTTGCAAAGTCTGAATTTTCCCAAAAGATTTTCTGTCTGTGCTGTATGTAAACCTGAAGCCAGTGAGAGATCCAAGGAGAAACTGAAGTGACAAGGACAGCGTTTTACTTACCTCTTAAGTCACCTTATTTGCTAAATAAACAGACTGAGTGGTCAGTTTTGAGACTCATATTGTGTAGGGATTCACCCAGTGTTGCCTTCTTTTTGTCCCCGGTGATCAGAGGTTTGGAGCTTTAGAGGCTTTAGGGTACTCTCATCAAAGCCTATTGTTTTCAGAGGTCTCAAGTATTGACTGATGAATTTACTGTCCAGGAAGGACAGAGGTCAGAGTCACAGTTGGAGGCTTAGACATTAGCTCTGACAATGCTTTTGTGACGGTGTGGGAATGGGCTGACTAGCAAAAAGAGGACATTGTGTCTTTGTCTATTCTTAACTTTAAAAAAAAAAAAAGGTGTCTTGTAGGGCTGTTTCAGATGTTTGTAAAATAAGACATTCATTGATTGTTTTGGAAAAAATTATGCATGATCAGAGGCAACTTGAATTCATGAAGACACTTCAGATACAGAAATACTCTCCACAGTGTAACTTTGCTCCTCCTTATAGCTGTGACAACCCAAAGTAAAGATCACCTTGCTTCCATCTTTCTTTTGGGAGACGCAGGCTGTGTCTGCGTAGGCCTACACCTAGGCTGTGTAGGCCTGCCTGTTACCTGTTTTTTCTTCTTTCAGAAAGAAACAGTCCAACTTCACTAAGCAGTCTCATAAAAACTGATAATGTTTGAAACAACAGCTTTCCACTCCAAAAGAAATACCTCCTACTATCTTCCCATCAGATAAAGAATCTATACCTTCCTTCCAGGACACCCAATGAACTTTCGTTGCTTGAGAGAGGGGTAAAGAATTTTTCATAACAGGACACAGGGGGTTCCTCGTTGCTTACGCCAGTTCACATCTGTACCATCATGTAAAATCATATACATCCACAATCTGTTCTGAGTTGCATTTCAGCAGCAATGAAATGGCCTTTCCCTCTCCTCTTCCCCTCATATCAAGAACCTAAATAGCTAAGTGCACATTCTGTGTCCTGGGCACCTCTTCATGGAAGATGACCTATATTGTTGCACTTTGAAGCTCAAGTATTTAGTGCATTATCAGCCTGAAAGGATGTTTAAGTTCTGTATGTTTAAGGCCCAGAACCCAGAAGATTTATTTTGGTCCCTATTCAACTGCAGTCTTCTTATGTGGCATTAGACAAGCCATAGAACCTTTCTTAGCTCTGGTTTACCACCTATGAAAGGAAATATTTGTACTTGCTCCTCTCAGAGAATTTAAAGATTTTGAGGCACTGATGTACTACAGCAACAGAGTGCATATTAACCCCTAACCCATGCATTTAGGGAGATAGATGGTCCCCCATTTTAGCTAGGTAGACCAGAGAATCTGGCCGCCCATCAACACAATCAGAACAGGAGAAGACAAAGCTGGATGATGTATGAGGTTCTTCAGTGGTTCTGGAAATCACAAAAAACTACTTCACGTATGCCCATTCCAGACAAACTTCGGGTACCTATTTTAATGCCAGCCAAGGCAAATTAGCTGGTCAATAAACCTTTGCATTCATGATTATTCCTACTAGTAAGCCACAGATATTATACCAAATTAATCGGAAAGAAGCAACGTTTGTCCCATCAGAATTCTCTATTTAACATAAAATGCAATCCTTATATGTCTTACCAGGTACAAAACCAGGAAAATTTGAATGCAAACAAGAACATTTGTTATCAGTTAATGACTGTAACTATTTGCTGCGCATCACTCTTCTGCCTCTCATGGAAGTTTCAGGCATATGATGAGAGAGTCAAAACGGCTCCAGAAACTTTAGCGATCTGTCACATACTGCAAGTGTGAACAGTCAAAATGATCAATGTTTGAACATGCCATGTGATGGTAATTGACACAACAAGGAAAGTTTTACCCATACTGAATAATTGAGAATAATCAATATATTGGCAGGACTGATTCACTGCTGATCCACAAACAAGGAAAAAGCCATATTCCTTGAATCATTTATTTGCCATGACTAGATCTGTCATATCAAACTGCAACGCTGCAATAGCACTTTATAAATGAGCATTGATTTCCATCAAGCATTTAGTAAAAGTTTACAGCACAGTTAGGCTGCTGACATGTGTTGCTTCAGAAACAAAGCCAAATGCCTATTTTTCAGACCCCAGTCACAGATCCCATCTTCCAACTGGAACAATGGAAGTAGGTATAGAAGCAATATGCCAAAGAGCACCAGTTTTTAAGGCAATACAAGGACTGATGTGACTAGGTAGCTTGTATACCTACCTCTAAAGTTGGATTTTCTTGATTTATTACAAGTTCAGAGAAGATGAATAGCACATTTCACTATATTTCTTGTTAAAATATATAGTTGGCCATACATAATACAGCTATTTGGCAGAATATATTCATTGTAAAACACAAACCTGTCTATGGTTTCCTTACTTTCAGGTGTTCTGTTTTTCCTCCTTCCTGACCATTTCGACATTTCTCTCAGCTTTCTCCACATGTAATGTCACAAGCAGTGTTTGGTATCAATTAGGTAAACTATCTTTTATGTATGTTTTTCATAGATACATCACTGATTAAACAATTTGTTGTAAAAGTAGCTCCTTTCCCCTCTTCCTTTACACTGATGTATTCAGCACAATCCATTTCCTAATCACTGTTGTCATTTATCTTTTCGTTTTACCTTGTCACCTACTTAATTCCACTAGAGGCATTTCTAACATCTCTGTCTAATAATCTCCGCTAACAATGCAGAACACTATTAGCATAATAAGCATTTCCCATCTGCACAAATGAGACTCCTTCTCATCAGTCTAAAAACTAACCACTGTATGTAAAAATATCCAGGAATCATTAGAATTAAACAGAGAACACATTCCCCTGCTTCTTCCCTTTCTGCTCCTGGTGATAACTGCTTCAGCTGTCCTTGTAATAGTAAAGTCTGCAAGGATGTCCAGGCTCACTTTAGGGGTCTAGCACAAACCATGGACTCAGCTCAGTGAGCGGTGTAAAGAGCCACACTGTTCCATGGGTGAACACAGTTTTGCTGTCTGGACCATTGTCGTGGTTTAGGAATGGTAGTGCCCAGTTCACTGCACCCACCAAGACTCTTCAAACTACATGCCACTCCCCCTCCCTGCTCTAGCTGGAGGGACAATGGGCAAAGACTGTGGATTGAATAAGAAAGATTTATTGGAAATGAGATAGGAAAATGAACAGTAACAGCAACAATATTACTAAGAAAAGGTATAACAAAAGAAATTATTCACATGGACAAACATCCCTGATAATAGACAATACTGGGCAACTCCCTCCACAACGTTTTCTCATCTGGAAGGAACACCTTCTCCCCAGAAGAGAGAAAGTCCCTTCCCCGCACCACCCCCCCCACACACACACCCCTCCCCCAATGACATGAGGTGGTATAGAATAACCTCTGGCTCCTAGCCATGCCCCCTCCTGGTTACTGCACAAAATTAACAGTGTCCTGGCCGGAAACAGAACAATATATACCTTTATGCCACTCACTTGAGGATGACTCAAACCTGTAGGAGTTGAAGGGAGACTTGCCAGGGAATGTACTTGGACTTTGGACCTACCCTCCCATCTGCACAGGTACATAGAAAGATGCTCAGTGTTTGAATAAAATGAGGTGGCATATTACTGGGTTTATTATCTTTGGAAGCAGTTCCATCAAAAGCAGAGGCATAGGGGTTAGCAGAACCTTATATCTGTGTCTTATAAGCCAAATTAATTCCTTTCTTACAGCATCAAACTCGTGTGACAGTCATCAGACATCACTGGTCACATCTCATCCCACATTTCCCTGGATCTTTAGTGTATCAAAGTCCTTGATCTCAGGAAAGAAATACATTGTATAAAAAAAGATTTGCCTATACTGGTAGACTAGATCTGGATAATGTAGACAAACCCTGACGTGTTCATCTCTTTTATTTTTGTCTACTCTCTGGCAAAGATCAGGCACACCTGAGGAAAGAGTCTGTGCAAGGGTCTGTTGGCAGTCAGGGCGAGGCCACCCTACTATGGGGTAGACACTTCAGCCGTGGGGTTACCACACCGGTCGATGACAGGCTTGTTTATTTGCTGGTACTGATGTAGCTATTGATGTGGGGGTACCTGAGCATACCTGAATTTGTGTCTAAGGTATGTTCCTCATGCTTCCAGTGCACAAGGTACAGGTAACAGACACAAACTTGGCTCTGCCAGGCCTCTGGCCTTCTCTCCCCCCAGAACATGATGTCATTCAGCTGAGGAGACATTGCAATTCATCTCATCATGACAAGTGTCACTAAATAATATTTGTGGATTATTAAGGCACTAGAAAACGTGACTGTTGATAAACTAAGGCTTTGTGTCATACGCCACATATTTTCAGACCGAAAGAACAAATTTTAACTAGAGAGACTCTTCAAACAGTAGGTGGAAAACACAAGGATTTAAATCAGGAATTGGATAATGCTAAGCAGCTTTCATCTACTTTAATTAGAGATAACGATTTTCTTAATCATAAAATTGAATTTATGGAAATCGATTTAAAAGTGTGATTTTTTTTAAATTTTATTTTATGTATTCAGAACATTTCGATACTATAAAACCTAAAAGCAAATTTCTTCATTGCTATGTAATACTATATTTCATACCAAGATGACCCACACCTCAGGTTGGAAATAGCTGATTAATATAATTCTTAACAAGAAAAACCCAAACCTACTAATTAACAAGGATCAATCAATTACTTATTGGTATCAATAATTACCAATTTATAGATCATTTGTCATCAGATTTAAATATAAAGACAAAGCATGAGATTTTCCCACATCCGTTTATCTTCAACAAATGATGAAAAATATTATTTCCTTAAAATGTAAAATAAAGGCTACTAGATTGGTTGTTGGAATTGTACTTCAAACACCATGTCTTTATCAGTTTCCCTTAAGTGCCTCTTTATTTGAATATACCTGAACTCTAAGACACCAAAGAAAATATTTTTGTTTCTACAGGAACAGTATGTAGAAATAGTTCCAGCTTTTATACACATTGTCCTTATAGTCTGCTGTGTTTGTGATCAGGTACACAAACACAATGAGAATATATCTGTTTGTCTTATATATGACACTTGTGAAAATACTTGTTATGATAAAGAAATATATTGTGTGTCTGTGTTTATGCATGCTTGTGTTGAATTCAGACATTGTTTTCTTCTTCACTTGTTTTGCTGCTCAAGTGCTGAGTTATTTGGATCCGGATCAAAGCCCTGCTTGACTGGCTGCAAGGGAGACAACTGCTTGGGCAATGAAGTCAACAGGACATTTTTAAGTATTTTAAAGCGTTTGTGAAAAACATTCAATATACTTTTTCTTTAGTGTCCCCCGATAGAGATATATGACAAAATTATAAAAATATTCTGAGACTCAGTGGTATAATTCTTCTAAAGATATTCTTGTTAAATAGCCACTGATAATTGTTCCCACTTTTTTATCCCTTTCATTTTCCTACATACATATATCTATATGTTACAGCTATACACAATGTTTGCAAATATGTATGCATGTATAATTTTAGGCCATCTATTACCACATCATATGGCATAGATTTAACTTTTCATGGGGTTTTACTTTGGAAAATCATGAATCCAAGGATTCTCAACTGGATATACAAAACAAATAGATGTCTAAGGACTTCTAGAAAAGATCTATAAATTAAATTGGGTGATGTGACAAATTCTCTGAATAAATGCAGGATTTAGTGTATTGAACAGTGTTATGTATTACAACATTATCTTCTCTATAGGTTGCTAATGTTTGTATACATATAAGGGATTTTTTTGTTAGTTACATGTGCCGGAAAGAGGAGAATATTTTTATGGCTTTGCACAGTAGACCTCCACCCCCTCATTTACAATCACTGAGATGGAATGTGGAGATACTGACTTCAGTAATATTTGGATCAGGCCCTCCGATTGTAATTGGACATGCTGAAATCTCTGCTAAAAAAAGTTTCTTAAGGCAAAAGATGCACTTCAGGGGACACGACCTAAATATGGCTTATAGGACTTTTAGGAAGGCAGAAGTTTGGATAAGAGAGCTTCTAAGACACATGCCTTTCTTGTTCTGAACAATGTGAACGTTTAATTTTTCCTACACATCTCCTCCTCTTCTACTGCCTGTCAGATAAAAAAAGGCTCACAGATGGTTTTGTGGGGGAGATAAAAGACCCTCTTTTAACCTCTACCCCACCCCCCAAATAACTGCATATCCAATGTGAATTTATCAGAAGCCTTATGTGAGTTTCAAAACTTTTGCCAAGTCCACATTTTCTGTTTTACCAAAAATCTAATTTCAGATTTCATTATTTTAATTAACAGATCACAGATACTACTTTAATTAATTATGCTCTAAAAAATTAAATCAGCTAGATGTGGGTGTTTGCTTTTCTGCTGAGCTCAGTTGAAATTACACTATCAGCACAAATGTTCACTGATGGAGAGGACCTGTACACTCTTATAACAAATGGGATCATTCTTAGAGCATTGTGTTGGGTTTAGCTGACCATATCTCTTCCAGGCTTACACCAGGGCAAGAAAACTTCCCTTATGAATTCCACAGCTAAGTGCCTAATCCAGCTCTACTAAATTCAAGCAATTTTAAGTTCTAAATATTACCACTGATTTCAGCTGAAAGTTGAAACTGATTTCAAACTCCCCTAACCACATTTCCCATCTAGTGTGTGTACATTTTCCTTCAAGCAAACAGAACAGATGTCAAGTTCAAAATTCTGAAGGTGTTTGCCAAAATTTAGGCAACATACAATGTTACAGTGTTGCACTATATAAGGTACAGAGAACTCATCCCTCCATCAGGACACTCATCTTTGCATTTTTCTTGTATTACCCCAGATCTAGGCTGATGTGATTAATTTGATACATAGTTATTCAGAACTGGTTTTTTTTTTCATGACCTAATGAAAACATTAACATTTAATCTTGTTCTGTGCTCATTTATCTCTCTCCCAATTGTGTGTTTTACAGTAAGGCTCAAAAACCAGAGACAATGGGTATCCCGAACTAAGGATGTCAACAGTTGAAATAATTCTTGGCCCACAGCAAATTAATAAAAAAGCATGTGAGCAATTCATACAGGAGTTCTGCAGTTGAGAACAACAAAAGAACCTTAGTATAATCAAAGCAGTTTAGGTTGGGGGGGACCTCTCAAGGTCATCTAGTCCAACCTGTCACTCACAGCAGGGCCAGCCAGACCAAACTGACCAGGGTCTTGTCTAGTCCAGCTTTGAATCTCCAAGGAAAGCAATCTGACAGCCTTCCCATGGAAAGTGGGCTTTCTAGCACCACATTCACAGAACTACAGTGGAAGAAACTAGGACACTGGTAATATCTCACCTTTTACTTTTCATGTGACCCATCACAGTCTGTCATGTCATGTGATATTTTAACCTAAAGGTCACCCATTCTGTGGCCAAGTGCACCAAACAGAGGTTTTATGAAGTCATTTGGACTATATATGTAATGACTGCACTTATGGCAACTGGATCTGATGACTCGGATGGTCTCCTGCAGGTCTCTCTTCCTAGCTGAATCTGCAAATATTAACTGCACAAGTAAACCACTAGTTGCATGAATGATGGCTTATTTTTCATAATCTACAACAGTATATTTTTGCATGTGAAATTACCTGCTTGTTACAACATAGGCATGTTTTGCATACATATTTTATGAGAGTTGCCTTTGAAAGATGGTCTTTGGATAATCTACACAGTCCTCCTGGAAATCCATATAAATTACTTCTGTTTCAAGGGTAAATATGTGCAAGTGAAATAAAGAGATCCTACCCTTCCTACAATATTTCAGCTTCGCACATGTCAATCCAAAACATGCATTTTGCACATGTGCTTATTAGAGAAACCACACAAAAAATGAAAGCAATGATATGCATATCCTGTCAGCCTGTTCTCTGTGTAGGCATGCAAGAGATAGGCCTTCACTGACCATTAAGAGTTGAGAGGATTAGGCCACACCTAATTTGCAGATTTGTTTCCACCCACAGTTCCATTCTCTACCATAAATTATTCATATTGGGAAGGAATTGAGAAACAGTGTAAAAGAGGAATATGCAAGAAATTAAGGAAGATAAATCAAGGGGAAGTTGCAGAATAAGCATAGTATTTACCAAGACCTGGGCTGCTTAACCTGCTCCCCAGGCTCCTTCATTTCAATATGACTTTGCAGCCACTGCTGACAGTTTTTGGTTTAGTGTGGACCATGTAGATAGTAAGTGGGAATGTATAGGAGATACTACCAGGTGATGGAGGAAGTCAGCAGAAAGAGGAAAGCAGTAAAAGATAACATGTTCTTACATTCCTCTGCCCCACACTGAGATACTTTATAGTTTCTGAATTTTGCATAAAATATTTTTTCAGGTTTTCAAAGAAATCTTTCAGAATCTAGCTGCCAAGCGAATAAGGTAAATGGCACGACCAGGAATGTCCATAAAGCCTATTGCCTTGCAGCCATTCACTGTCTGACGAGGGTCATAGCCCTTCAGCACTGTTATTGCTTCATGAACAAGAAGGTGGCCAGAAAAAAGTCACTCAGGCCTTCCACTCTCCAGTTCTGCACCTGCAAGATAATAATACCTCACTGAGAACAGTAAAGAAAAAAAAATTGATTACAATGAAAGTTCTCTTTTACTTTTTTCTGCAGGGAAAAAAAAGAAGGTATGGTAGACAAATGTCCTTGGCCCTGAGTAAAAGTTGAAAGAAAAGGAAAATCCTTTTTTCATGAAAGATTAAAACTGTGAATAGCATTTCTCCCTGTCTTTCCACCACCACATTGAACATACCTTTCATACTCTTAACAACTTTGTGGTGACAGGCAAGTCTTACCTTTGTCTGTCCAGGGAGTGAATTCTGAGCACCACTTCCTCAGTGACCTCCACAGCAGGCCCTGCTTTTTGTCACTTCTCTCAGCAGAAGAGAAATAGAAAATGAAGTTCCAGCATAAGATTTCAATAAACTGTTGCCTTAGTGTCCAAAGAAATTCCATAGCATGTCTCAGCTGCAGGAAAGTGTTTTCTACAATCTAAGATACGGGAAAGGAAGGAAAAGGGACTTCCTCTCTTCACACATATAGCGATCTGCATTTGCACAAGCAAATTGTGAGTCCCATTGACTCTGTGAGATAGTGCAGATGACTGAGTTTTCCAGAAGCCTCCTGCCCTTTTTTCACAATGTAGGATCCAATATTATTACTCTAATCAAACTGTTTACGAACATCCTGCTAGTGGTTGTATTCCAGAAGCCTTGACTTTAATCTCTTTCATGGCCCAAACCAACACCCACTAAAGTAAATGAAATAATTCTCTTTAGACAGGAATGCTAACAGCACTGAAGGTACCAAGAAGACAGAGTGAAGGTGGCTCCCCTCACTCCATAACACTTGCGTGGCAATGCTGTGTTAAACTTAGCATGCTTTCAATTTCTATAATTCAAGCTATGTTTATGGTATACCTCCTCAGGAACAATAAGATCAAACTAAAGTTTATGTTCAACATAGGTAATATTTCATATTGCACATAAGTGTTCAAAACATGATTGTGCTCTTATATAGCTTCTTTCCCTGCAGTTTTAACCTCAGATAAATGTGTGACTACAAAGTAACAGGGAAATCCTGCACTAATATTTTGATTCTGAAGATGTATAAGGAAAACTGTGGTGTTGGGGGGGGGAACTGTGTAATTTGGAAGGAAAGTGCTGCTTAATAGGAAAATAACCAAGTAGAATCAAGTCCTACAATTCTGCAACAGTTTTTCTAACCGTATGAATGTCCAGAAAGATATTAAGATATTAATCTTTCTCTCCTTGTTATTCAAGGTTGGGTTAGTCTTTTGATTCATAATCTCCAAAATATCTGTTCCTTGTTACTTTCTGATCCCTAATATTTTTGAAGTATGAAATAAAGCTGAATTATGAAAACATCTAGAGACATCAAGCTAATCAATACTCTGTAATGAGGGTTGAAATATCTTTCTTCAATCGTTTCAAAAATTAACAAGAAGCCTCTAAAACAAGTTGCCTTGATTTCTTTTTTAAAAAGTAAGAAAAAAAGGGATGTAGAAAGATCTTATTTAGCCCATGCTCTTTCCTCGAGGATTTTTCATAAATTATTACTCGAAGAATAGAAATGCCAGTATACTTTTCAGAAATCCCACAGAGAGTTGCAGTATCTTTTATTGATACACCTGCTGTCTTAAACTATAATCTGCAATTTAAAACATCCAAGATTTAGTCTGTAACAGCGTGATATTTTCTGAAGTAATTGTGTAATGTGAACTGTCTTATTTTGGACCCCCAATGAGGGACAATGAACTGATGAAGGGATTGGACCATCTGACTGAGTCAGTTCATCTTGGAGAAAAAAAGCCTCGGGAATCTTGTCAATGTATATATCTGACAGGTGGGTAGCAAAGAAGAAAGAGACCAAGAAGTCTCATTGATGCGCAGTGAAAGAGGAAATCAGCACAAACAGAAATGCGAGAAATTCCCTAGCCAGCTTGCAGCAGTGCTCAGTCACCCTCATAGTAATAAAGCATTTATTGATGTTCAGATGATACCTCCTGTGTTTTAGTTTGTGCCCACTGCCTCTGGTCCTGTCTCTGGGCACCACTGAAAAGAGCCTAGCTCCTTCTTCTTTGCACCTTCTTTCAAATAGTCCCACACAATGGTGAGATCCACCAAGCCTTCTCTTTTCCGAGCTAAACCAGTCCCAGCTCTCTCAACTTTTCCCTATAGGAGACATGAACCTGTCTCTTCATCATCTTTGTCATTCTTAATCAGACTCTCTCTGGTATTTCCACATTTCCTCCCCTTGTAGAGCAGAACTAAGATCTCAACACAGTACTCCAAGTGTGGCCTCACCAGCACTGTATAAAGGGGAAGGATCACTCCCCTCAACCTGCTAACCACACTCCTCCTAATGCAACATGGGACACGAACGCTGGCATGAAACTGCAAAAGCTTGCTCAGTTCTATGTCATGTTCAACTTCATGTCCACCAGGACACCCAGATCCTTTTCTCCTGTGCTGCATTCGAGACAGTTGATCCTTAGCACATACTGGTTCATGGGGCTTCCTCTTCCCAGTTGCAGTCCTGTTAATGCATGATACATAGTCAAAACACATTAATAAGCAGAGAGTAGTGAACTAAAGGTGGTCTGAATGCCATTTCCTTAAATCGACACCTCAGAGAAATTGTGTGTATAAGGTTTTCCCAGAACACTACAAAGGTAAAAAAAACACTCTTGCTTACTAATTCAAGCTGACACTACAAAAACCAGTTCTCTCTGTAATCTGCAGCAGCAATTGTGTAAGCCAAGCAACACTAAACATGCTTTAGCTGTAAGTATTTGTGTTTCATAGCACTACAGGTAACTTGAGGAAAGCCAGCACATTTATTTAATTATGCTAACAAAGAATCTGGACAGTGGTGATATAAATATAAGCCTTGTTCCAGGCTGAGGTTTATTTAGAATGGTTGAAGATAGAGCTTTCCTTGGTTACTGATTTTTAAGAAAAACAAAAATATCTGTGGCTGTGACTAGTATTCATTCCCCTTCTGCTCAGTGAGTATATAGATGAGCTGACCTACAAGGCAAGAAAGATATGCATGTTTATCCAGACTTCTGCCTGTAAAGGTATTAAATGAAAGATGTCTCATATTTAAACAATCACATGCTGCAGAACTTCCAACTTATGCTGTTTGTTAGTAGTAATTAATACTGGGATCACCTGCTTCCTGACAGTCTCCGGCAGTTTGTTAGGAATTTTTGGTATTAATATATATTTTAAAGGTTGAAAAGTCATGCAATTGGTGTGCATTTCATAGATGTGTGGATATATGTTTAAAAAAGGAGTGAAAAATCCTAGCAAAGTGAGAAATGTACAAAAAAAAGCAGAACAAAGAAAATGGTATATTTTACTGTGTTCTCTACTTTTTTCAATCTTCATTCATTCCTACTTCATTTTGATTTACCTGGTTCATACTTTGCCACGAAGAGATATCACTAGTTGTGTGCTTATAAAGACTTAAAAAGATGAAATTTGTACTCCAGAAAGACAAAATCAGTCAATTATTCAGATGGAACTATTACACAGTTATAAAGAAATGTCTAAAACACAACCAGATAGTAAAAAATAGATTTATTTAATTAAAAAGCATTTCTATGTTTAAATGTCTTACTCAATTTGTGTCTGTTACTTGATTATTCTACTTATATTGCATTTTTATCTGTTTCTTTAAACCTGGACAACAATTGTGTGCCATTGCTGATAATGAATTAAAAGAGGGTATATATATAGATACATATATGTACATAATGAAAGGAAAACAGATATTTTTCTTTTTAAATTTAGATGTCTTCTGATATGGCTTTGGTAGGGAAAAAGTCACACCAAGTACAAAGAAGCAAGAGAACAAACAGGCCTAAGATTTCTCTTTGTGTGTGTGATTGAGGGAACTTGCAAGGCAGGTAAGAATCTGCTTCAGTTTTATAACAGTGGGATTTGCAAGTTGCAAGGCTGTTTAATAGAGAAAGCTAAAAGCGCCCCTGTAAGGATTTAAATGGCAGTCTCATCTGTTCTACTAAATACACCTTTCTTAATTCTGTGATTTTGATCACCTGCTGTTCTCCAATTAAACTCAGAACAAGTAAAAGGGAATACAATGTATTTGCATGTGAAATGCAGCATAGTAGCAACCACAGCTTTTTTAAGAAAAGATCAATTTGGGAAGAACAATGTGTGTCTGTAGTGTGCTGCAAAGATTTCTTTATTCTTCTGAGTTGAGAAAACAAGATACTGGGAGCTTTATTTTCTTAATGAAAGAATTCAAGGATGATTTGCTACCCACCTGAGACTCTGAGTGGCACAACGAGTGAAAGGTAGAGAAATACAGCACATATTAAAAGCAGTTTAAAGAACTGTTGATGAAAAGGACTAGTTCAGAAGTTAGAAAATACAGGTTATATTCTTGGCTTTATTGTCTATTTAGTGTGGAATGAGAAATGGTATTTTGTGTCTGTCTGAGTTCTATCTGTAAAATAAGGGGTTTCTTTGTTTTGCAAACTACTTTGGTCTAAATGTGCCAGAAGGTCATAGTTACTGATCTATTTCAGTGATTTATAGAGAAGTTGCACTGTTCTTAATACACACTTGCTTTGTTTCACAAGTTTAATATTTTACATCCACAGAACTCAGAAAGGTAGAAAGGGCATGGAAATAATATCCTTGTTGTCACTGGAGAGGGGACTAAGCTGCAAGGAAGCGAAGTGCCTGCCAGCAGCCATCTCACATAGCAGCTGGGCAGTCAAAAATGGCAGTTGGATCCCCTGGTATCCAATAAGGGTCCCAATACATTAGATCATGTGTCTGTCATGTAATAATAACATAGCTCTAACACAAGTTAATGCACAAAGAAGGATTCCATCTCATTTCGGTTCTGTTTTCTTTCGGATAACATCATTATCTGGGCTTTCAGTGTTGCAATTCACAAAAAATAAAAAGTCTCTTCAAAATGCAGGGATATTTGCAAAAGTAGTTTACAGCAGCACAGGAAATAAACACATCATTTAAGGCTTCCAAAAACTGTGAGGTGAAAGGAAGCTGTCAGGGCACTGTGCAGCTGGCAGCAGGGAAACAGGTACGAGGAAAGAGGGCAAAAAAAAGAGGTGGGGAAGAAGAGTGGAGGGAAAAAAAGAGAGGAAAAAATAGAGGGGGAAAAAAAGAGATGGCTACAAAAGTGCTGACCAGATTCCAGCAAGGTGTGTTTTGCAAGGAAACACTTAAACACTCACTAAATTCGGTGAGAATTTTGCCATTGATTTCAAACTAGTTTTATTAGGTACAAGTGCTTTCAGAGAGTGCAGTAATATCATTGTGTTTCTAATCACAAGGAAAACATTTTGTTCTGAAGTAATAGTTTGAGTTACACCTAGATAAAAATCCTCCAAGAATCTATGGCCCATCAACAAATTACAGATTTTTCATAAGTCAAACAATTCAATCATAGAATGGTTTAGAATGGTTTAGAATGGTTTAGAATCATAGTTCCAACCCTCCTGCCATGGGCAGGATTACCTTCCACTTGACCCAGGTTGCTCAGAGCCCCATCCAACCTGACCTTGAACACCTCCAGGGATGGAGCATCCACAACCTCTCTGGGCAACCTTTTCCAGTGCGTCACCACCCTCACAGTAAAGAATTTTTTCAAATACTTAATTTTAATCTACTTTCTTTGCAGTTTGAGGCCATTCCCTCTTGTCCTCTCACCACATGCTCTTGTAAATCCCCATCTTTCCTGTAAGTTCCCTTCAGGTACTGGAGGGATGCAGTTAGGTCACAAACCCAATTCTCTTAGCCTTTCCTCATAGGAGAGTTGTTCCACCCCTCTGAAAAACTTTATGCCCTCCCCTGAACTTGATCCAAGAGGTTGGTGTTCTTCCTGTGCTGGGGACCCTGGAGCTGGATGCAGAATTCCATGTTTGGTCTCATGAGAGCAGAGTTGAGGGAGAAAATCCCCTCCCTGGACCTTCTGGCCACGCTGCTCTTGATGCAGCCCAGGACACGTTTGGCTTTCTGGGTTGAGTGCATACTGCCAGCTCATGTCCAGCCTCCCATCACCAGCACCCCCAAGTCCTTCTCAGCAGGGCTGCTCTCAATCTGTTCATCCCCCAGCCTCCATTGATACCGGGGGCTGTCCCAACCCAGGTGCAGCACCCTGTACTTGGTCTCGTTAAATCACATGAAATTTCCATGCGCCCACTTCTCAAGCTTGTCCAGGTCACTCTGGGTGTCATCCCATCCTTCAGGTGTGTCAACAGCACCACTCATCTTGGTGTCATCTGCAAATTTGCTGAGGGTGCACTCGATCTCTCTGTCTGTGTCATTAATGAAGATACTACATAACACTGGTTATTCAATGGCATTTCAGTGATTCATGCCAGTTCTGAGAAATATGAGTCTGGAAGCAAAATTAGCATTTTTTGTAGGAAAATTCAATTTTTACTTCCAAATTACTTTTTAAAAGTGAGTTGGTCAACTGTGAATTACATATTCAGCATTTTATTTCCAGAGAATTTCCAGAGACTTACAGTCTTCTTTTTCTTCACTTTCAGAAGAGAAAAAAATATTACAGAGCCAAACAATTTTCTAGCCTTACATAAGAAAGACACATTTTCACTAGTCCAAACCACACCACCTTCTGCTTGTGTTGACATAGTACCTATGCAGGATTCTCTCTTGGTTCTTATTTACTACCTTTATAAAATTGCTGGATTCCCTGAGCGGCCAGGATAGTGACATTTTACAGTGAAATGCAGTTTAACCTGCATACCAGAGATGAAAAACTGACATCCACCATAAATATACTGCAAACCACCCCTGACTGAATCTGCATTTCTGGTTTTGTTCTGTTGAAAAATGCCTGGTGTTTGCAGCACTTACTGGAAAACTGCATTTATTTTGTTCAGGTAAAGTTAGCTGTATTTCTAGATCCTAAACCTAGTTAAATATTTTTCCATGCTCTATTATATTTGGAACTGTTCACTTATCAGTTAGCTAATAGGATCGTATTGCATACAAACATAAAATAAAATGGGTTTAGTTTGCTACATTTTCAGGTACAGATATGTTTCTTCTTTTTCAAGGTTAAAATTAATTTTTTGGGGAAAATAGTTATGTATTTCTTAAAAAAAAAAGAAAAAAGTAGTTCATAGAACATACCTAAAGGAAACATTCAAGACAGTTACTGTTGCTACTCTGTAAATCTACAGAGCATATAGATGACAGAGTAAGTAGTGAGTGAAAATACTCCAAGGAATTATAGATATCCTATTCAAAGATTTAAGTAAATTAATAAATAAATAGTACATGGTTCACTAATATTAACCTAAATGGTGCCTGCATACTGGTGCATAAATAAGCCCCCTACAAAAATACATATTAGCAGACAAGTTAGCTATTCCACCTTTGAGAGGCCTTCATCAGTCAAGTCATACCACACAAATTGTAAACTTGCTACTTGCAAGCATAACTCAGAGACATAACCAGAATTACCTATATGTTTTTTATCTTCTGAGAAGGCACATGTCTTCTCTCTGTGGAAAAATCTGGTAGTTCAGCTGCATGGCCAAGTTATAAAGTCTTTCAGAAGAAACTAAGAACTTCCTGTATGAGTGGGTATGCCCCATACAGACCTTTCTGTTGCCTTTGCAGAGTCCAGCTCTACCACAGTCCTTATCCTACAGTCTGTCTTAAAATAAGAGGATTATTTTTTTTTATCTTTGTCATTGCCATCAGTCTTCATGCCAATTACCTGGTTCTTGCAGTGCCAAAAGAAATCTCCTAGAATCAAGCTAAGGGCCATTTTGGGGAGGAAGTATTTTCATCTCTCCTCTGCATTGTTCTTATTCCTGATCCACAGTTCCAAAGATGTTGTGTTTCAAGCCCTCTAAGCCTGAGCTGTGGTTAAAATTCCTAGAGCACCTTAGACCTGTGCTCTCCTATCTGTGCCTGAACTAGTGATAAAAATAGGGCAGTACCACAGCACATTCCTGAGTGGTTTGTATAACACAAGGAAATGTTGTTCCAAGCTCTTCATTCTCCATTCTTTGATAGTTTTACTAACTTTAAATAAGTTTCTCTTGCCAGAGAAACAGTTTTGTTGTCCAAAAGCAAAGGGAGAGGGTACAGTTCCAATTACAGGACTGTTTGGATGGTGTGCATTTCAGCCTTCCTTAAAAATAAATAAATAAATCAATAAATAAATAGACAAACAATAAGCATAATGTCTCATCTGTTAAAACAGCTCTTTGGCTAGCAGAGTTTTTGGGAAGTTTATCTATAGATGTCCACAACAAAAAAACCATCAAACAGCATCTGTTTTCTCTTTACTCTTTATTCAGAGACCCATCCACTCTCTGTAACCTGCCTCTTTCCATGCACACAAGCACTTTGCATGCTGAATGATTTTACTAAGAGGAATGAACCATGTTCTGCCTAACACCTGCGCATTACCAAGACTTTTTTTCATTTTAACTTGATCTTTAATATTTGGCAGCAGGGTGTAGTGTGGTGAGAAGCAGCTTGATTTTCATTCAATTTTCCAGGTATCTTTTGGACTACAAGTAAAATTTCTCATTGCAGATTAGAAGAAGGAAGAGTAATCTTAGCTTTCAGTCTGTTCATTGTTGTCCATGCTTTTTCTAGCCATGACATCATTATTGCACACTGTGAAAAGTAATACCAAACACAAAGATATGCTAATGTAAGAAGATGTAAATGGCTATTTCAGTTCAGTCTGTAGGGGCATAATAATTTGTCACCATCAGCAGCTAATGGAGTCTGAGAAAGAACTGAAGACGGTAAATGTGAGTGAGCTCCTGTGTTCTTAGCTTAATTTTACACCTTGCACTAGCAAGGCATTGAAAGACTTAAAGCAGGAGTTGATGGTTTTGTGTTTAACTGTTCTGATGAGCACTTATCCCATGAACTTGTCTAATTATTATGTGAACCCAAACACTTCATATTAACTTCCATTTATTACGTATTTCAAAGGTGTTCAGAGTAACAGAATCAGTGCAACTTTTTAGGAAGTCTAGGAACTCCTCAGCTGACAAGTTTGAGGCATATGCACACTGAAAGAAGATAACTAACTAGAATTCAGTTCCCTGTTCTGGATCACATGCCTACACTGTGGCTTAACTCCTGTTTCCGTACCATTCCTTATCCACAGCACTGTTTTGTGGGCAGTCATAAAGAAACGGGGCTCCCAAATTCCAGTCAAACTTTCTTCCCCCACCCCCTGACTTTATCACTTACTTCTTTTGTAATGTCGTGCTAGATCAAATCCCTATGAAATATCATGAACTAGGTTTGGATCATGGTTTTTCACCACCACAACACATGCATATAGTGCTTGTGCCACTGAATGAAATGCAGCAGTAAGAAATAAAGGCAGCAGACACAATATCCATACACAGGCATGTGTCTGCATACTCTGAGGAGAGCATTAATAGATGGGCTCAGTGCCTGTACGTACCAGACTGGAAAAATTAACTACAGGTCACCTGAGCAATATTTATATTGACTGTCATCATTAGACTTTGCCTTTGTCAGAAAAATTAGCATTCCTCTAAGCATTTCAAACAAGCAACATGCTGGACATTCAAAACCTGAAGTATTTTGACTATAAAGGAAGGTCTCAAGTCAGTATTGACACTTATCTTTGCCTCCTTTATTTCACAGAATAAGTTTTATTTGTATTTGTGGGTCTCATTTTTTGTCATTTTAGTGACTTTCTGCTTGCTACTGAGTCACAATGTTGTCAGATGTTTCAAAAAATTATGGAACTGAAGAGCACTCACAGGCAGTCACTTGCATTTATTGAGGTGGGGTGAGGCATGGGGGGCAAAAAATTTGGATTCACAAAACATATTACAGAGGAGATAAAACTATCTTAAATTTTTATTAAAAAATTGATATTATATACTTTTAGAGCATCCAATAATTTTACAACACTCGGCCCTATAAACAGTGGCCCCAACAGTACCATCGGCTGTTGTTACAGCATAACATAATGCTCTTAAGGAAGATAATGGACACATGATAATTAGCAACACAATTACATTCACAGCAAGGCCAACATTCTCCCCCTTCTTTGACAAGCAGCTCCTCTTCCTTCTTTCAAACAGTACAACTCTTTACTGTAGGCTTCTAGATGAGGGTCCACACATAAAGGATTCATCAGGAAGCTTGCCAAAGTACTGTAATGGGAGGTAAAAGCTTAATTGCCTCACAGGTGAATGCCTCCAGTATGGATGTAAGCTGCAATGTCTTTAAAGGAACTCAATCAGTTGTTTTAATGCCGTTATGTTTCGAATTTTAAGTGCAGACACTTAAGGAAAAGAATTCCCCAGTTCAGATCTATCTAGTAGCTCTTTATGTTTGAATGACTGACACCTGTTAACTTAATTAGATAATTAGTTTACTTTGAATTATTAAGGGAAAGATCTGAACTGATAAAAGCTGTAGCAGAGCTGGAGGGCTTTATTATTTTTTCTCTTTGTTTTCTGGTTTTGCTGAAAAGATAAAGAGCAAATACACAGAAACATATGGTTCTAACCTTCCTGTAGACAGGCCTGTGGGGGATTTTTCCTGGTTTGTGAAGTCAGCTCCAGAGTGATGTTATCCATTTTCAAACATTTTCTTTCCCTGTTTAGCATTTTGAGTTTTCACAGACTTCTTACTCTCCCTAGTTTCGGTAGGAATCGGTCATTGATTTATCGAAGTATTTTAAGGAAAGATCATTCTACTGCTGTTTTCACTTGGGCCAAAACTGGGACAATACTGCAGTTCTCATAAGGAGATCTATTCTCATGAGATTTCTGAGCTGATTTTCATAACAAAGAAGTGAGTGAGAAACTTTTTTTGTGCTGCCTGAACCAAACCTTTTGAGATTCATCCCCTAGTAGAAGCATTTTTCTTTTAACTATTTCCCACTGATATGTGTAGTGAAGACAGTCTCTGTGCATCAAGAGCAGCTTGCAATACAATTGGTTTTGAGACACAGTAGCTTCCCAAGCTTTGAAGCACCTGGCATAATAATGGCTGTGCTGATGGATGACCTGATGTGTTACATAGACAGAGTATAGCCTATCAGCATTATACTGATGGATTCTTTCCAGTACCTAAAGGAGAAGATTTTGAAAGGAAGACCTATTGCAACTTCAAGGGAAAAACAATACAGCTGCAGAGCTATGGGAGAGTGATGTATTGCTATTCTACAGCTTCTGCTTCTAGGTACAGCTGTCAGAGTTTGAATGTTTCCTCTTCTCAAGTAAGCATGTTCAAAGGTTAATGAGCAATGTGCACTTGCAGCCCAGAAAGCCAATCACATCCCAGACTGCATCAAGACCAGCATGGCCAGAAGATCCAGGGAGGGGATTTTGTGCCTCCATTGCGCTCTCCTGTCACGCCAGCTGGAGTACTGAGTCCAGCTCTGGAGGAACATCAACCTCTTGGATACTGTCCAGAGGAGGCCACAAAGTTGATCAGAGGGATGGAACACCTCTCCTTTGAGGAAAGGCTGAGAGAATTGGGATTGTTCAGCCTGGCAAAGAGAAGGCTTCAGGGTGACCTAATTGCAGCCTTCTAGTACCTGAATGGAGCCCACAAGAAAGATGGAGAAAAACATTTTACAAGGGCATGTAGTGACAGGCCAAGGGGAAATAGCTTCAAAATGAAATTATTTAGATTAGGTATTTGGAAGAATTACTTTACTGTGAGGTTAGGGAGGCACTGGAACAGGTTGTCCAGAGAGGCGTTGAATGCCCCATCCCTGGAGGTGTTCAAGGGCAGGTCGGATGGGGCTCTGAGCAACCCAGTCTAGTGGAAGGTGTCCCTGTCCATGGCAGGGGTGTTGGAACTAGATAATCTTTAAGGTTCCTTCCAACCCAAGCCCTTCTATGATTCTAAGATTGGTATTATACTAGGTGGTCTTAGAAGCATGATTATATTGAACAGAATAATAAGTTAGGTAAGTTGTTCTGTTGCAACTTATCAACATTATACATAGGATGAAGACAACATATGTTACAGGGGATACATCAACATCACTTTCACTTTGGAGAATTAAGAACACAAGCCACAGAATTCCTTATGAAACATGATCAGCAGTAGCATAGAGTAAATAGAAAAGCATTGATGTTATTTCAATTATGCTTCTCAGTAAGCTACATTTATGATGTAAATTGGAAAATCTTCAGATAGCATTTTGGAGGACCCTGATACAAATTCCTATTGAACACCTTGAGAAAAAACAAGTACACAAACCCTTACAGGTGGAGGATGTGATAGCCACTAACTGCAGTCTGGACTCCAGATGTCACAGGACACCTTTTTTCACCAGCAGGTGTAGAACCAGCAAGTTCACTCTGACTACAGCCCAGCTGATTTAACTGTTCTAGTCCGGTAATTACATAAAAATCTTAGCACTGCATAACAGTAAGCGTTGTTAAAGGCAGGTTAGACTTGTTATATCATAATATAACTATGTAACTGTATTTCCTTTGAGAACACACACAGGATCACCCTCGAGGAAAAAAGGCAACGCAGAAAGAACCGTGTATTGCAGAATACACCATCTAAGGAGACTTTCTGCTGTGCCTTTTGCAATCGGACATGTCTGTCACGTATTGGCCTCATAAGCCCCCAGCGTGCCTGTAGCAAATGTGGATAGAGCCTTCCCAAATCTTCGTTCGCGAAGCCTAGCCATGATATGTAACTGTATTATTATATTAGTTATATAATAATATAACTATATCATAAATCTAAGTTATACTAGTGCTATACTAGGACATTAACTACATCTAGAAATAGGCAAGGCTGAAAGTGATGCCAGTGTGTCTGCCTCCATCAATATAAACACATAAACCTCTCTGCACCACTTTCTTTGCTGACTTTTTAAACTGCAAAGTGCCGTTATTTCTCTAGCTGTAAAAAGGGAAAGAATTGTATTTTTCCATCTCACAGACATCCTAAGAACCTTGTCAGTGCTAATTCCATGTGAGTGGAAATTCAAAAAGGGCAATGTATTGTTTGTTCTCAGAATGACACAGTGCTGAAATTGCTCCATATCAGCTTTTACACAAAGCTTAAAAGATCATGGAAATTCTGATTCCGTAAATACTAGTGAGGGAGAAAAGGTACAGACAAAACAAGCTCTTTTGGAAGGGAGGGAGGAAGGCTTGGGAGATCCCTAGCCACAGGAGTTTTCAGAGGATCAGGCAGTAGGTAGATAATTACATTCCTGGGAACCACCTCACTCCTTCTGCTTTCTTAAGTAATTCACTGTTCTAATTAGAACCAACCACAGAGCACTGATAACAAAGGGGAGCCCATATGATGTATGACAGTTATTTAACTTGTCTTGGAATCAGACAGGCAGCATTATGTCTCTGGCTTTAGGTGGTTGAAAGAAGAAAACCATGATTAGAGATATCTATGTAAGAAAAAAGTCTTTGTGTGGCGAGGGAAAGAATGCTGCATTGCTGTTGTCACAAACACAGGTGACACCAAGTGTATCAATGCCTTAAAAATTCATTGCCAATTATATACACATCCCTCTAATTTGCACTTCAGAGACTTATTGAGGACAAAAGAAGTTGTGAGCATGACACATTGTGTAAAGTGCTATATTTTTGTGTGGCAAGTCTGAAGGGAAAGGATGTTCTTTTCTACTTAGGCTCAAAATGGTAACGAAGTACTTAACCTGGGAAACTGAAAAAAAAAAAAAAGGAAAAAAAAGAAGGTGATCTGCCTCAATAAAGAACAGTATAGAGAGACAGAGAGAGCACTTAATTTCTTCATTTGTAAAGCTTGTAGTTCTACATGGATTCATGGGATCATATACAGGCAGCTTTCAGTGCAGTGTTTTCCTACTGCACAAATTACTGGGATTGCAGGCCTGGTAGCTGGCTTGCCCCTCTCCACTTTTGCATGAGACAGACTCTCTCTTACTGTTTAAGTGAAGGTAGGAAGTGGCAAGTAAAGAAGCATATGCGATGTTAAAGTCTGGTATACTAACAAGGCTTGCTTTCATTTATGCCAGATGCAAAATGGCCAAAGAACTGAAAATGACCCAGAAGTTGATATGACAGAAGGACGACATGAACTGGACATACCGGCTATAACCTTGGAGGCAAGAAGGTAGAACAGCACACTGACATAATGCTGACTCTAGAATTTCTCACAAAGGATCCTCCACTAAAGAGTATACTGACTTTAAACTCAGATTACACTGACAGTGTTAAATACTGCACTGACAGCTGGTGAGGAGCCTGAAACCTTTGTTGAGGGAGAAAGAAGCTGTGGAAAAGACACACCACATAAAATGGCAAGTTTGAAGTCTGTATCAATAACTTGCAACATCACATTTCATATAGAGAATGTGAGAGCATGACACACAGTCTTGTTCAGGAGACAAATGTTTATCAGTCATGATTAACTGCAGCATGTGAAACAGCATGAGGCTTTGTCTTGCATGCTCACAGTGCATAAGCTCTCCCATAGCTTCAATGAAAAGGGGAATTTTGACAGTGAGTTATTACCCAGAATGGGTGAGCAAATCAGAATCTTGCTTTAAATCTCCTAAACCCATAGATGTTTTTGTTCTCTAGCCAATCAGTAGATAAGAAGTCTCTACACTGGTTTCCTGCCCCATGTGTTCTCAGTGAAAATTTTTCCCAACTCTTTTATTTTTTTTTTCTTTTATTTATTAGTTTCTAAAACTGCAGCTGTCAAACCAGTTAATCAGAACTAGCATGAAACAATGAAAAAAAGCTTCACAGTCCAGGCAGTTTGGTGGCAAACAGTGCTTTGGTGAAAGACTTCCTCTTTTTCACAGCCTCCATGGCCAGAAAGACTTTTGACCTCTGAAGCACTCTCAAAAGGAACACTTATCCAGTGAATGAATGCTGGGGAAAGTTACTCTGAGCCACACAGCAAATGATCCATCACCTGGAACCACTTCTCTCACACTTGTCTGAAATTCACTGCAGAGGTCCAGGAGGACTTTTCAGTAGAAACTTTATGCCACCATTGATCAGAATCAATCTTTTCATTAATGAAAATTTGAATATTAGGGGATGTTTTCATTTTACATTCACCCAAGTATTTAATTTCTTTTGCTTTAAGCTTTACTTCAGGAAATTAAGGGATAGTTCTAAAAAGCAGCTCAGTACTGATCAAACCAAGAACTGTAGAGACTCTACTTGCATTTAACATCAAAGCAAGTGGTGACAAATCCAGAAAGCCTCCAGCACAGTAGGCTTCAATTTGATGTCTAATATTTGCCACATTCTACTTTTGAGTTGTTTCTGCCTCTTCTTGTTGGGTATATCTATACTGGCCCTGCAAAATAAATGTTTGCCAACAACTGTTTTCTGATCCTGAGGACACACAAATGTCAACTACACCACACCGTGCTTAGTCCGAAAACCTTGAGACTTCACGTGGGTTTGTTTAGGACAGAGTTACTGTGTGTTGTACATTCCTCAGTTTAAGGGTCTGAAACAAAACAAGGACCGCATCATAATACATCACAGTGAGACAGTTTCATGGGACAAAGCACAAGAAATATGAGACGTGTTGCAAGACATGGAGTTTGAATACACACACAGGTACATGCACACACACATACAACCTGCACAGTTATTGATAGAGACATGTATAGAATAGAGAGAGAAAAAACCTGTTCTATTCATACAACCTTTGGGACATAGTCTACAGTACACATTATTCACCAAACTGTGCCCAGACAATGTCTAGGAGATCAGTAAACCGCTGCTCTGCCTGCAAACATGACAGGAAATAACCAGTATAAACAAGCAGTAGTTTGGTGTTTGTGTTTATGCTCTGTCCCTGCTTCATTTAGCAGCAGAGATATAGTCTGTCTCTCATATGATGTTTATTGCATGTGGTATGGTGTTTTCCATCTTCATGCTTCCAATCACAGAAGTGCAGTTTAAGCTATATCCCCAAGCATTCCAGCCATGGACAGACAGTGTCCATGCTACTTGAACAGCCTTGGACCTCTTAGCTCTGGAGGCATAACCTATGAAGCATACCTTGACAACCATAGGTGTTTTACAGACTTGAAATGTTATTTAAAGTAAAGAACTGGGACATGAAAAAGGTTGATCAATACTAACACAGCAGCTTGGGATCCTCATCTCTTTATTTGCGTTATATACACAGAGAAGAATAAATATTACGTTTTGGTTGTCAGAATAGTCCCATCTTTCAGCTTTGCATCTTACTAAATTCCAAGAGAGAGCACAAGCTGAATATTTGGTTAGTATGTATACACATATAGACCAAACAGAAACACATGTACAGAAATAGAAATAACAGAATGCATTGCTAATGCCTGTGATATCAGTTTTAGGAACAGAGTTAGTATATGTTTTACTGATACCAAAGGTTACATTTTTTTTTAGCCAGCTATTATTGCTTAAAATATTCCCTTGAAAAGTTCATTTTCAGGGTTTTTTTAACCAAGCGAATATCAAGCACCATTGGAGAAACATATTACCTGACATTAATAGGGTTTTAAAAAGAAGCAGACAGTGTTACTAATAGCCCTATTCTGGTCCCGCAGATAAGGAACCTTTTTAATGCTTTGCTTTGTAGTAAGTGAAATTTCTCATCCTTATTTAAGAAAAAATGTCAGTGGTTACTGAAAGCACATGAGCTTTCAGTTTAAAAATTTATTAATGGTGTGGAGTACACTACACACTATACAGAATCCAATTTATTTTTAGCAAATTTTAGCCAACAACTATGATACTTGTTGTGTTTCTTGTTGACTTAATAGTCCACGTACAAAATATGTTAATTTACTGCATAGTTGGAAACAGGTACTGAAATGCTACAGAACTTATTTCCTTCCCCCATCACTCTCTGCTTCAGCTAGTTAGACACAGTTCTCAGATCTGGAAAGTTGAATCTAACTTCTTGAGTACATTAGATGTACCCCATTGGTGACATGATCTTGTGTGATATATCTGCCATATCAGCTTTCTCTGAAATAGCAGAAAAGAGCATGTAACACATTAGAGATCTGAGGTCCAACCTCTTCCTCTATTGTTAAAGACCGGTACTGATCACCAAAGGCTTTTTTGGTCTGTTGGGTTTTTTTGACATTATCCTTTTCTCCAGACTTTCGTAATGTATCAATGAATTCTTCTCAATTATTTTGTAAATCAAGAATAACCCTAACAGGACTCCTATTAACATGCAGAACTCTCCATCTGTGTGGCATTGATTAATAAACAAGTTAAGACAGTATCCCAGTTTCTCTAACACTTTAATTGGCAAAGCATGTAAGATTATTCCCCAGAAGACTCTTCAAATTCTCTTTAGTGCCTACATGCATACACACTTGCTATAACCCTGATTACAAGCTACAATACATGGCCCATTCCTGGGCTCTATAGATGCTGTGTTCCTAAGTTCTTCTTTTTCCAACAGAATCATGTTAGACAGCACTGTAGTAGTTTGAACCAAATTTTCCCCCTGAAGCTAAAAAATGGTAAAACCCCAGGGTGTGGTAACCCCTGGAAGTTTTGAAGTTTTGTCCAGTGGGCGCTCCTGCAAAATGTAAACATACCACAAGCAAATGGAAGAGAAGAGTTGTAGTTTGGTTGTAGAAGAAGTAGCCATGTTCTGACACCACGAGGAAAGGGCCTCTGAGCCCCTTGGGGCTCTGCCCCCCCCCCCCGGTCCCCGGCTGGGGGGACTGCAGGGACTTGGAACAGTGTTAGACTGAGCTAAGTGTCTGTAGTTATGCTGGGAGATGTTTTCTCCACTGTGGGCAGCGGCAGGAGTAGCGACAGACCAACACTGACTGGAGAAACGGTGGCACAAGGCCAGAAGAGATAAGACGAAGCAACAGAGGCATGCAGCACCGCAGAGAGGACTCCTGGAAAGAGAGCCGAGAAAAGAGAGTCAGCAGCAGAGTTACAGAGTTTTGGGGATAAGAACTGAACCAGACCCCCCCAAACTCCTTTGAGACCTCCGAGAAAGGAGGAAGATGATAGACTCTTACTTGAAAGAGCCTTGGAGTGCTACAGCACTTGCAGAAAGGAGCTAGAGAGCTCCGAGAGGAATGCGGAGAGGGTGACCTTGGGGACCCTCCCTTGCTGCAAGCTACAAAGAAGCTCACAGCCTGAGGCAGGGCACAGAGGCCCTACAAGGAGCTTGAATCTCCTGAAGATACCAGACCGTCACGAAGACTGCCTGTGCTCGAGATATGACTGTGGTGGAACGACCTTGTCTGGGGTGAACGTAGCCCACGGAAGACCCCTTTGCCTGCGTCAAGGGGCCGAGAGAGGCTTGGAGGCCTCCCTCGTGAGTGCTGGCAGAAATCCAGCTATCAGCTGCTGCATGCGTGTGGAGAGGACAGATGACTGCTGCTGTAGAAGATACTTCTGCTTAGAGACTGGAAGGGATCTGTCCTTCTTCCCTCCTGGACTTTTATTTGGAGGGGAGAAGAGATCTGATCCATTGTAAATACTTATGTCATGGTAGAAATAGCTGAGATCGTGTGTATAATGTATTATAATATTTATTTGTACAGTCATTGTAATATATTCCCTTTCCCCCATTTGGAGTCTGGTGTGTTTTGTCTGGAAAAAACCCATCTCACATTGGATTGAGATGTGACAGGGGGCTAGGACTAGAGAATTAGGTTTTTGGAGATCTCAAACCATGACAGCACCCAGAATAGCATTCAGCTAGTTGGACTAGCACTGCTGGCAAAGCTATAGTCAGTCTTCTGAAGAAAACATCCAAAAAACCTGTAGATCCAGGAGCAGAAAATTGAAAAATCTTCAAGTTAGTCAAAAATCACACCTACTTGTCCAGTAATGCCACCTGACTGTGTAGGAAGCTGTATGAAATATTCCTGGTTGCACAAAACAGACTCATCCATAGGAAAGTTCTTTCCAACACCTCTATCTTGGAGAGGAGGGAACAGATTCAATGCTTTTTTGATGGTAACGAAAACTCTTTCTTCTGTTAAAAATAGAAAAAAAATTCTTGCAGAGGATTCAGATGGAATTCTTAAATAATCCCATGGCCTTGTCACCTTGGGAGCCTGCAGTACTGAGTCCATGACCTTGGTCATCAAATACCATTCCAAGAGTTCGTCCTTACATTAGTTGTTTTAAGAGCTTTAACTCTTTAAAACTTATTGTAACGTTTTTTGCTTCTTGTCTGCATATGATTAAATGTAAATTGTGAACATTAACAGGCAGAAAAAAATTCATTCACTGAAGGATGAAGGCATATTACTTAAATTATTTTCGGAGGTAAAGCGCTGAAAAGTCACAGTTTCAGTTTAAATACTGAAAATAATTTATTTTCAATCACTGAGACTGTTTTTTGCCTAGAGTTAGGATACTTTTGTAAAAAAACAAAACAAAACAAAAACAACAATAGCAAAAAACACCCTGAAATTCAACAAGATTTTTAAGGAATGAAAATTTTTTTATGATCCATGTCACTGCTGTAACACATATTTCTTCTTTTACCTCCTATCAAATACTAGGAAGACCTGTTCTCCAACATAGTCAATATGTGGAAAGTGTTTACTTAAGAAATAGATTCTTAATATGTACAAATCTGTACTCAGGTAGGAGTGATAAATCAAAAAGATTCAGTGTAACCTTGCATGGAAAGACATTAATTTTTTTATAATTACAGATACATTCTCTTCTCTGTACCTGCACAAGAAGAACTTGCTGAAAGATGGTTATAAATATCATATGTATTATAACGAACCAGAAATAACAGAATGTGAGAAAAATTACAAGGGAATCGAAATAGTAGAAACAGGTTTTTTTAAAAAATTATGCAGTATTTTAGTGGTTAGATTTTACCAGAATTAATCTGACTGTAAGTTTATATTTTATTTCAGATCCAGCTATTCCTAAATATCAATCCATATTGCTGACACTATGCTTCTTTTGGCCCGCAAGCAGATTATATCCTCACCATGGTTTCACCACTGGCAAGAAGCCTAGGAGAGAAGTTTGCAGATGGAAAGGGATGGAGAAATTCCCAAATAATCTGTTCCATTCTGGTCAGGTTCTTATACCATGCCCACCACTATTGCATCAGGGACCTTACTGAGCTGATATATTGTGGCCCTGCTTGCAAAGCATAAGCTTTCAGGTCTGAAAAATGATGGATGAACATTAAGTTTTGGTTCAGTTACAGGTCTGGGAAAAATTAAGAGCAGTTCTCATTTTATCAGAATAAATTCAGCCATCCCTAATACAGAGCTGGCGAGGTATTTTTTGCAGCTTTAGAATGCTGTTGCATAAGCATAGTGACCAAATGATAAATGTCTCTAATGGGGATGGAGAAATGGGCTTGAACTACTCTAGACAACTCTGCTGGAACTGCTGTTCATCACTCACAGTACTGCTGACTTCTGCTTTGTAGTTTACTGGTAAGACAGACATTCTTCTCCCACCCCACCTCCACCTCATGCTTGCTGAAATGCTGTTAAAGGAAATGTTGTCATTAAAAAAGGAATCACACAGGCTGGAATATATATATATACATATATATATATATCATCATGGCTAGGCAAACGAAGATTTGGGAAGACTCTATCCACATTTGTTACAAGCACGCTGGTGGCTAAGGAGGCCAATACGAGATAAACATGTCCGATTGCAAAAGGCACAGCAGAAAGACTCCTTAGATGGTGTATTCTGCAAGACACGGTTCTTTCTGTGTTGTCTTTTCTTCTCGAGAGTGATCCTGCGTGTGTTCTCAAAGGAAACAGCAGCGTTATAGATGGTGTGTCTCCAGACTTCCCGATTTGAGGCCAGAGTAGACCAGTTATGATGATCAATATGGCCAAGGTTGATATATATACACACACTATAGTGCTGCATTTATACCAGCAACTTGAACTACTCATGTTGACCTGACCATCTCTTTGTCCATGGTTTATTGACATTATACACTAAAATTACTTGTCAGAAAAAAGCACCTTGATTATTGATGATGCAAATATATTTCTTCATTATCAGGTGAATTACAATTAGCTTAGATTTTAACATCTATTCATAATGATAGCAGAGGGCAACTTGCAGCAGAGAAAGGGTTGTAAGCTTTCCACTTACCAATTAGTTCTATTAACAAATGCTAAGAAAAAAAAATAAGTGCCTGCCAGCTGTGGCTTTATTGTGTTTTCTCAGAACTAATAATGGGAAAGCTGTGAAAGTTTTTCTTTTATCACTTTTGTTTGTGTGTGTAAGGCAACAACAATAACAACAAAAACCAGAGTCTTCTGTTTCCCACAGAAATATTTTTTTCAGAAGGTGATCTAAACAGAACAGTAGCATAAGTACAATAAAAATTAGGAAGCTCAGTTTTAAGATGTTTTCTTCCTGCTAAGCATTTCTGAGATATCATGATCAGCTATTTCCCTGACATGTAGATGCAAAGATAATGTGAACTGACTTGGGTGAGTGACAGTGCAGTCCAGAACAAACACATTCAACCATCTAGAGCTGGTACTTTCCTACCTTTGCATCAAGCATCACACAGTGAGTCTCACTGTACTCCTGTTTGGTGAGTTGACCAGAGACAAGTTTAAGTGAAAGAAAAGCTTCCACTTGCTTCTTCAATGCCTTCTATGGTCTTTTTTTATGATTTTCCAGCTGTGTGCTGTAAGAAGCACATCAATGCCAGCAATTTGTTTCTAATTGAGATGGCAATATCAAAACCTCTTATTTGAAATCCTTCAGACATTAATCAAACTTCATAAAACTCTAATAATTTTACCCTACTTAGGGCACCATTAAATGGACTTAAATTCTAGCATCTCATGCAGTCCTCTTATTTTAGCATCTTATGATCGAACAAAGAATTTTAACCAATTTCAGTTCCATTGTTTTCTTCACAGGATTAGTTTTAATTCTGCTTTTTAGTCTGTGGATTATATTTCACCAAAACCCTGAATTTAATTTAGCTGGGTTCCTGGTTCAACAAACTGGAAAGGACTACTTGCTTCTCTAGGTAAGGCCTTAGGCAAAGAAATAATGAAAATACTCTTTCAGCTTCTTTTACAACTGATGATATTTCCTCACTGAAAGCACAATTTGACTGTGAAACTCACAAAGGTGGGATGCCAGCTAGGCCAATTCAAATAAGGATTTATAGAATTACGATGTTCAACATTATAATGATTACTGCTAAGAAGAGAAAAATGTAACAACTAGAAAACTTTATGCTTTACAGTTTGAAATTACTTTATGGCAGGGGATTAGAATGAAACCTCCTCATGAAAATTATTAGCATTTCATGAGATTTCTAATATATTCTGAATCATCTGGTATTGGGTACTCTCAGCACAAGGATAATAGAACAAGCATTTTTTTAACTAGTAAATGGAAATCTGACGAAGTATAGCAATTCTATGGAAGCAAGATTTATGACATATGCAGTAGATACTTTAGTTACCTATAGTGATGGTGTGGGGTGCCAGGTGGTAACCCATAGCCCACATTATTTTAATTTAATTTATTTAATTTTTGAGTTTTATCTTAAAAATATATGTGCTTATTTCTTTTTAAAAAGTTTTATTTTTCAAAGCTGTTGAGGTTTTTAAGCAGTTTTTGGTCAATATCAGGGGACAGATGTGTCCCCTGATACTTGAGAGACCCTTAAAGATTACATATTGGTTACCTGCTTTTGAACTGTAAACAAAGGTCATTCCTGCTGATTGTGTTCCTGGCATACCTTGAGAATTCAGAAGTCACAGATTTCACAGGTTTGAGTATACTGAACACAACACTCAAAGTCTGATATTAATTTTACAAAATATACGTATGTTTTATAGCACGGTGCTATTAGCATGGGGTTCTCCCTAGAGAAAGTAGTCACAAAATTAGCTTGAGTGTATCTTCTCTAAATGCAAACTTTTAATGTATACATACTGTAAACATGTATTCTTAGGTAGGAACATAGTATTATTTTTATAACTTTAGTCATCCAAAAGATGCATCTTGGTGGAATAAAGTCTAATTATTCTGGACCATATGTATTGGGTTTGCATAACCAGGTTTTGGCAGTGGAGATGACTATAAGGGTGGCTTCTATGAGAACCTGCCAGAAGCTTGCCCCCTGTCTGGCAGAACCAATGCCAGTTAGCTTCAAGATGGACCTGCCACTGACCAAGGCCAAGCCAATCAAAGATGGTAGCAATACCTCTGTGATAGCATATTTAACAAGGAAAAAAAGTTCTTGCACAAATGTAATTGTATTCAGAAAAGAGAGGAGTGAGAATGTGAGAGCAACAGCCCTGCAGACACCAAGGTCAGTGAAGAAGGAGGGAGAGGAGTGCTTCAGGTGCTGCAGCTGAGATTGCCCTGCAGCCTGTGATGCAGACCATGGTGAAGTAGCTGTGCCCCTGCAGCACACAGAGGTCAACAGTGGTGCAGAGATCCACCTGCAACCCATGGAGGAGACCCACACTGGAACAGGTGGATGTCTGAAAGAAGGCTGTGACCCCATGGGAAGCCCACAATAGAACAGGTTTCCTGGTAGGACTTGGAGGACCTGTGTAGGAGGACCTACTCTGGAGCAGCCTGTGCCTGAGGGACTGCACCTTGTGGGAAGGGACCCATACTGGAGCAGTTCATGAAGAACTGTAGCCTGTGGGAAGGACTCACGTTGGAGAAGTTAGTGGAGAACTGTCTCCTGCAGGAGGGACCCCACACAGGAGCAGGGGAAAGATTCCTCTCCCTGAGCAGCAACAGAAACAACATGTGATGGACTGACCGTAACCTCCATTCCGTCTCCCTGCACTTATGGGCAGAAGGAGGTAGAGCCTAGGAAGGAGGGCAGGTGTTTTTAAGATTTATTTTACTTCTTATTATCCTGCTCTGATTTTGATTGATAATAAAGTCAGTTCATTTCCCCAAGTCCAGTCTATTTTGCCTGCATCAGTAAATGAGGAGTGATTGCTCCCTGTCCTTATCTCAACCTATGAACCTTTTGTTATACTTTTTCTTTCCCCTGTCTTGTTGTAGTGGGGAGTGATAGAGCAGCTTTGGTGGTATCCGGGATCTAGCAAGGGTCAAACCACCAAACCGTGTAATAATTACCTTGGTTCCATAACAGTACAATTTCTTCAGCTGCTCCCTTGAAGCTTCATTGCATAATTTGCAGATAAAATGTCTCTGGGCTGGTCAGATGAAGTAAACTGCAGGACTCATGAGGCTTTCTGTTCATTTGGAATAACTCTGGTTTCCAACAGTGATTTTTTTTTTTTCTTTGCCATTGTTTTCCAAACAGATCTGGCCCAGAAATGGGAAAAGGTTTTGAAAAAGAAACTTTTGTAAATCAAGGCAATAAGATACATGCACACCCTATACACCCAACTGATTTTTATAAAGCTCTAATTTCACAATATCTGGTATAGAAAACATCACAATATCACTGCTGCAGGGATGGATTAGTGTTTTCAAAACAAAGTGTGGTCCTTATTTTCACCCTGTGATAGTGCATGCAGCCAAGGAGCTGGCACAGAACTGAGCAGTCCACTTGCCCACAAGGCTAGAGGCAGGCCCATAGCTGGGACAGGCTGTATAGCCAAATAACCTGCCCACCAGAAAGGTATCTGGGCACAAGTGGCCTCCCAGGGAAGTTTCCACTTGCTGTTGAGGCACCTCTGTGAGTAACACATAACAGTCTGTGTCCAAACCTGCAATAAGAATTATGCTATAGTTAAGCTCTTAGGAAGCCCCAAAGAGAATTCCTGTCAAATATATATAAAAAAATCTCACTTCAGTCAAGCTCTAATGTTTTCTTCACATGCTCAGAACAGATATTATGTATTAGAAGAATAATTTAAATTATAAACAAAGTTACTATTCCTGTATATAGACCCTGGTCAATTGCTACTAAAATATTTTGATTATTCAATTGGTTGGGTATTTATAAAACATATTATAGCATCTAACTGCAAAGAAACTTGCAGCTCTTTCTGTAGCAGAATTCATCTTTCCTGTCCAGACAGGAGGAAATGGAGGGGTGTTTGTAACGAGAACTTTCAATGGATATCATTCCTCAAAAAAGGCTTTCACAAAGTTTTGTAGAGTAAGGTGAGATGGTGCATGTTCTAGACTTTTGATTTCTTAGAGAGTAATCAGTGGGGAATAAAAAACAATAAGAGAAGAACACAATAAAAAGAAAAATTTAAGCAAAAAAACCAAAAAGAAATGAAAAAAAAGACTCACACCTGATTTACTGTACCCAAAGAAAAACAACGCAGTGATTTAATATTAAAAATGAAAATGTTAAAAAAATCAAAAAAACTGTTTTAGAATTGCTATCAAAGAGAATTTATCAAATAATGAGCTAAAAGTATTTAAAAATGCCTTTCAGGCTCTGTCTTTTCTACTCACTTCCCCAAAGGTTAAGAATGCCTAATGTTTTCTTTCTGGCCAAACAGGTGCCAAATTCCTATTTTAGTTAGATTTTAAGTAGGAGCAAGATCTAACCTACTAATTAATTGAGTATATTCCTTTCTCAATTCCTCTACTGCATCTTCTTCTGCAAAGACAACCCACCAAATAGGATTGCTGTACAGCCATGAAATTCCTTAAAGTAAGACTATGAAGATAATAAACAGCTGAACACTCAAAAAATAATATATTCAAATTTATTCACATTTTCTTAATTAATCATTAAAATTTTGTTAGAACTAAATATGTTAAAAAAATTTCTCTTAAACAGCACGTTTTCATGTCTGATAACATACTTGCTGTCTATCTACATCTGCAGTTTGTGTATGAATTGGTTGAATGAAAGCAGAAATAGATTTCCTTGTCTTTTATCGTGGACTGTCTTTTGTTCATCCCAGATTCTCTGCTGATATAGGGATATGATTTCCATGTTCTTTGCTCTCAAACTACTTGTCTGCAACTCAGCAGAAAATGTGTTTTCTATAACCTTGATTCCAGTGACCACAGAAATTGCATGGTTCATTTAAGTTAGGGAACTAACCTGATCCAGCAATCCAATCAACTTCATCTTATTTTTTGATCAGTATTATATGAAAGATTTGCTGCAAAGAGAGGTAAAAGAGAACTACAGAGAAAGTGTGTTTCATTAACTCTTTAAAAAACATCTTACCCCATCTTTAACCTGAAAGTAGGCAGAGGATACAGAAGTAGAAAAAAAATGCATTTATTTTACCTCAGATAAATTGTTTTTCCCCTCCCAGCCGGACTGTTATTAGGGAAAAAAAAAAAAAAGAAAAAAATATGCTCTTTCTTTTGCAAACATTTAGGATTAAGCTTGGAGTAGTATTTACATTTACAAAACAGATGTTCTGTCACACCATCTCTGTAGCACCTTTGGAACATACTCAACTATGTTATGTTGGCATGCCCATAAAATAAATGTTCCAGTGCCATTATACCTCACATTACTATTTTCAAGAAATAATATCACTTCTGAAAGTTGCTGAACACTGAAATAAAATATTCCTGAATCTTTTTGTCATTTTTTGTCATCATCTAGAAACTCTGTCACAGATAAGTGAATGCACTAAAGAGCACACTAGAAGTTCAGTAGAAATGGAATATATAAATATAAATAAAAATTCCTTTATTGAAGATACAACTCATTTTTAAACTGAATGACACAAGTTATCTGTCATAAACCTATGATTACTCTGTGTTGTTTCTACAAGAGGTTTGATTTTTATCAGCTATTTCATGCCTAGTTTTTCACCCAGCTTCACCGTAAATTGTTAAAGAGCCTTCAAAGTGTTCAAGAGCCTTTCTCTTCTTAGGTCATTCTTTGTAACAACAAAGGAACCAGAGCCTTATGCAGATACACTGATATCTTTTACTAAATGATAACTTCAGCATTATGGTAATGAGATCCTACATCTAAAAATAATTTTCTCTTCTGACAGTCACCATGGTACTGATATGACGGAGAAATTTCTTCATCATTGATTTTGGGTTTGGTTCTTTAGTGGGCAGGTCTTCCATTTGAAGGTCTGGCACCTACCAGAGCAGGAAAGGGAAGAAAGTTAAGACTTACCATGTGTGAAGACTGATGACAAGAGAATTAAAATATTTGTTAATACCCTGCTCTTAAATTCTAAACCAAGCACCTGTCATGGGCCAGCACTGGATACTGGACACTGGAACCCAGCAGGAGAACTGATCCACCTTAAAGTGGCCAAACTTACATTGTGCTTTTTGGTTTAGATAAGGTTGTATTATCATACAGTAGTTAATCTACACTTAATTTATTTTAACCTGGGGAAAAATCTACAGGATGGCCACCCATATTTGAATAAAGATAGCACTTTTCCTCTAGCTTTCAATGCAGCAAATGTTAGGATTTTATTAATATGCTGAGAAATGTATTTGCATTATATTCCATAAAGTGATCTCAATCTCTGCTAGGGTGAAAGTAATTTAAAAGCTACTGCTTTATAAAATAGTTTTACAGACTTATTAAAGTAATTAAGTATCTCTATAAGAGAGACAGAATTGCTCTTACACTAAAGTCTGAAGCACTTTATAGCTGTATTCCTTAAACAGAATAGTGCTTTAAATCTATTATATCCTGTTATAACGAATTTTTTGCAAAAATACACGATTTGTGGCATTTCTGTAAGGGCAATTAACAGTAGCATTTTAACACAGACTCCATACTGCATACTGTATATGTGGATGTGTGAAACATACCACACCTTTATGAAGCATTTTAAAATCATTTCATTTCTTCCATAAATAATTTAATTTCTACTATAAATCATTTAAATGGATCTTAGTCTGAGTAATTACTGTTGATTGGTTCAGTGTGTTGTTTTATTTAATGGATTGTATTTTTCTAATTGGCCAAGATTTTAATAACAAATTACAAAAGGATATGGGAGAGGATGGAGTAGTACAACTAGCAGTTTTAATATATGTGATGTCCTGAACTCAGTTAATTAATCCAAACAGTAGCATTTGAAATGGCATTTGGTTGATGCAATGGAAAGTGCTTTTATAATCCTAAAATGCTCTTTAACTAATCTGCTCAGGTTTCTTAAATATGTATTTTTAATTACTATAATTATTTGAAATAAAACACAGTTGGTTAAAGAAGCCTATGGTGACTTGTATTTTTGGGATATACTCTCCTTACAATTTTTTTTAATTTAATTTGAAATTCTTGCTCCTTAAAGAATTTTGGGAAATAACTGTGATTCAACTTTCTGTCTTGAAGGGAAAAGCTTGTGGCTATGGTGTTCTCACAGTAGGTCAAAGAATTTGCTGTGACACTGAGGGTTCATCTGGTCAGGGATGCTGTTCTACTATAATTATGCCAATTGTATTCATTTTTCTGATAGTGTAGACTCAAATAATAATATCTTCCATAATGATTACTCTTTTATGAAAGTAAAGAATCAACTGGCATGTGCCGAAAATAAACCAATTGGGATTGTGATCCTGGAAATTCGTATATTTTAACCATTCTGGTTTAGCTGTTCCAGGTGGACACTTCTGTCAATTAAGTCTTCTACTTTGTGGAAAATGGAAGATGAGACTTCTGGAATAAGGGAAGCTGACGAGGCTAATAATATTTCCATTCAGGATCCTGAACTAAGACGACTCTGCAAGAAAGGGATACCAATTCATTCATTTTGGATCATTGTATAAATTGAGCCCCTGCACGCTGGAAAACTAAGGACAAGTCTTTGATCTCCATAGAAGGATAACTGATGGAAAAAACAGGGGTTTATATCCCCTGCAAGTTCCATTTGCATCTCTTTTAGATATGGTCAGATTTGGTTACTGTGGCAAGAGTGAGACAACATCTTTTTGAAGATTTCTCCCAGATATCAACTACTACTGCCCCATGGAGTATATATATACTAGTATATATACTAGTCCTATAGAGACTGTATTTTCCTCAGGAACTAGGATGGTTGGAAGACCTTGACTTTTATTGCCTTCTAAGTATTGAACAGTATCATTTGTGGCTCTAGAAATTATGTTCTCATTCTAAGTTAGGTTAAGCAGATGTAAAACAGAGCCTGCAATTTAAACAAACTCAAGGAAGCTTTAGGCTACATGTCTCAGATCCTGTTGGCTGTCGAGATGGAGTGGGACAGGACTCAGCCCATATTGGCAAAGCCATCCAAAAACCAGGCCATATTCAGGATACAAGAAGCAGCCCTAGCATAAGTATGTCCTGTAGCCTTACAAATTGACAGGAAAAGTTCTTTATATACTTTGTTTTCTAAATCCTTGAAAGAGATTTTTAAAATGGAAGCACAAATAATAACAATAGTGTTCAAACTGCAGAAAATGAACTGAAAATAAAATTTAAGAGGTGAAATTGAAGTTTGAACCTCGCGGTCTTCTTCCCTTCTTCCAGCTTTAAAAGGAGTGTATAAGGCTATTTATGTTTCAAATAAATTTATTTGTAAAATTAGTAAAAATCCACAGAATATTTCAAACAAAATTCTCTCATTTCAGCAAAAATAATGCCCCTTTTCAGCAGCTAGAAGTATTGGCCAGAAATCAAAACCGCCTTTGTGTTACAACTTTAGCCTTGTTTTCTCTTTGCTATTTTCTACCAAGAGCAGACTTTAGATAAATCAGTTATAACTTCAGTGATTTATAAGATGCTGAGTGGGACTTCAAAAAGCATCTAGGGAAGTATGAATAGGTAGGTACTAAAACAGGTTTTAAATTAGTCCCTATGTTCCCATTGTCTTCAATTTTACTTCAGAAGAGTGTTCTAAGGGTGGATGAAGTCAAGATTGTCACATGTTCATTTGCTACCCCAGTGGGTATCACCCGTCACCATAAATGTCACATGGTAGTTGGTACCCTAAACACTGTATCTGGTGTGGGATCTTGTTCCTAGTCAGATCTCTTCCCACCTTGTGGGATTACAGGGTGCCCCTTTAATAGGGAAGAAAAAGCTGCCCCTTCAAATGCAGCGCTGCTATCCCTACCTCTGCACAGCCAGGAGGCAAAGAGGAGCCTCCCTGAGCAGCCCTGGGTGGAGCTGTGTCTGTCCAGTCCATGTCATGGTGTTTATTTTTAGGTACTAACACTCACCAGAGAGTTTCAGAGCAAGATTGTCTCACTCCACCCACAACTCTCCCAGGGCCTGCTTATTTGTAAGGTTCTCAGAAAAGGCTCTGATCTCATGTAACAGGACTATCCAGAACAGGGACTTCAGTCTGAATGGAAGCCTTGGCTCAGGATTACCTGTTATTTCTTAATTTACTTAGTTTAGTTATTTACTTAATTTACTTAACTACTTAGTGTAACTGAACAAAGTTTGTGTGTGAGTTGTTAGACTCTTGCTCCTATTCTGTTACTCTCTACTGTATTGTAGTTCATTGTAATAATTACAGACTGATGTTGTAATTATAGACTTCTTAATTTTAATTTATTTTCATGGCAACAGCTCTGGTGATGTTTTCTTTTTTAAAAAACAAATATAAATTATAATGAAAATAATGTGTAATTTAGAGGAATCTGTGCAAAAAGATCAGTAAAACATCAGGTTAATGGCACAGCTAACAGGGCAGTCAGGTATAGAATAAACTCTCCAGACTGGAAAAAAAAATCAATTTCTTCCCACCAAAGATTTTAACATTTGGGCAGAAGTGGATGTCTGCATGCGTGCAAACAGGCAATTCATGAAACTAAAACACTGGACAGCACCAGGTGGGATCAGGCCCACAATCCCTTTTTCTCATCCTTCCAGGATCCCGTTCTTGAGGAATGGCAACTCAGTGATGCCAGTGGAATAGCAAGTGCTTCCCCGAAAAAAATAGGTAACATGGGAAATCCTTCAAAAACTTAACAGCTCCTGCGCATATATTGCAACCTCCATTCAGAAAAGATGTGTGTGAGCGCTTGTGTTTGTGTACTTTGTCACAAGTGTTTGCTCAGTTCAGGAGACTCGAGTTACACTTGCAACAGGCTGCCTGAAACCATCTGTTTCCATTAATTGTAGAGAGCCAAAATTAACCAGTCCTGAACAGTGGGACAAACCACTCCCACATCTGACCACAGCTGGACTGTATAGGACAAAAGTCACTGCATCATCCAGCTACAGATACAACTCCACCAGCCTTTGGGGATTGTGTTAGCACAAGATGGACCACTGACTAAGTTTAACTTTGAACTTTGAGCTATGTCTGTGGAAGGCTGTACCAAACCAATTACTTTTTCAAACCTTAGGAGATGTGTGAGCATGTACCCGAAAGTATACATTCAATTCAATAGGCTAGCTTGGGTTTATCTCTAATATCTTAAATGACTCGAATCTCAAAGAGGGCTTTCACCTTTAACATTTGATCAATGATAATTGTTTTATTCTCTATGGGTTCTTGTTCCATTGCCTTTACCACTAGAGAATCTTCCATTAAGATTGTAAGTAATGAGACTAACATCTTCTGTATTTGATGGACTCGTTCTTTCTGCAGTATGGTTTCTGCAAACAGGTAATTCAAAGCACACTATGTCAGTCCCCTTCTCTCCACTCCCATCCTCCATATGCTGTTTCTTCATGCTCATAAAAAAATGAATAAACAAATGGTTTCTCAGCTGAACATGTCTTCCGATATTCTGTGGATGTTGACATTCAATATACACTACATCATTTGATTAAAAAAGTATCAACTAAAATTCAAACTATCAATCTGCAGAAGTATTTTCTTAGTGTAAAAACTGATCATTGCTAGACATGAAAGACTTAGATTATATTCTAAGATGATTTTGCATTAAATCGCAAGACTTGAGTGCTTTGTAGACTTAACAAATTGCCAATATTATATACAAATATCAATTCTACCTCAAAAATGCAAACAAATCTAGGGTGCCAGAGGCAGTTGTCTCCTAGCACATAATAATACTACACACAGGTTTAGGGGAGAAATTAAAAATACCATTGAATTGAAACAGCCAAGGGAATTTAGGTAGGCAGAAAGGCAATTACCCAAGCTGGAATTTGGCCAAGACACTGGGGCTAACACTTTTTCCCTTTTGAAAAGTGCCAGGAGATCTTTAATGAGAACAAGTACCCAGGGATCTCTAATGAGAACAAGGTCAGGACCTTCATTTGATATCTCTGCTGAAACACAGCAATCTCAGCAGCACTGTGTTACCTAACACAAGGCTGGGGCATAAGTTCAGATCTGACTCAGAAGAGTGACACCAACAGCATCACTACAGCCTTCTTCTTTTGTACCTTGCTCTCCATGGTTTTCTCCCACTCCACAGCTTAGTAGAAAGCTGTTTGTCAGGTATAGCAGACCGTAGGAAAATTACTATTTCCTTTTAAATGTATTTGGCTCAGCTGTATTGTTCCCATTTGGTATTTTCTGTTGGGTAAATCTGTCAATGGGTACTGGCTAACTATGAATGGTGAGCTAACCAAGGACAGTAAAGTAGAGTCTACTCTTGACATGAGAGAACATAATTATGACCAGAAACACAAAAGCAGAAAGTATATCATTCTAGTAATTTTAATCATTTGCATTTCTTAGTAAAAGACCTTAAAATAGTTTTGCAATTACAGTTTTAGATAGTCAGAAGAGTCTTTTCTCTTTAGTGTAACATTTTAACATCTATTTTTTAAGTCCAAATACTATTTGACCTCTCCAGTTCTTTCATTTATAAAAGTGAGAATTTGGCTATTACTGGTACCCTTTCCATGGTTCAGTTATGACATATTATAGTCTGTTTGCATATTGTGATATAGTAATTTCCAAAACAACCACAAAAAACCCAAAGGAGATGAAATAGTGAGCATAATTTTCAAATGCTACTGAAGTAAAACTCTGCATGATAATAAATAGTCCAGTTTTCAGAGACACTGAGCACATTCAGATTCTGTTTATTTTAGTTTATTCTCACTGATGGCACATGATCACATGCTAAAAATGTGCTTGGCAGGATTAGGCCCCAAGCCGAAACAAACTAATTTAAAGACACTTCAGTAGTAGTCACAAGGGCAGCAAATACAATCACAGGCAGTTGCACTCTTATTTGTCTTCCATTTATTCCTACTAGGTCAACAATAAGCACAGCTGGTCCCAGATGGTCCGTGGCTTGCACAGCCAGAGAACACTGTCCTGGTGGGATTGATCAAGATACAAAAAAATCCAGTGTTATAGGTGGCAAAGTATGTTCTTACACTCCAAATACTACATGTACCACCATAAGAAAGGCTTAATTGAACTTATTAAAATATCTTTTTTTATATTCCTTTCTGTTCACCAGCTACAAGACTGTGAGTTGATCCTCAAAATAGCACCAAAAAGTACCCCTGATGTTTCTGCACCAAGCATAAAGACAGCTTTTCCCAGCTGGACAAGCCATACTGTCTATACCCTCTGTGGAGCCCACCATTTAATCAATACGTTGATGGACTTATTGCACTGTAGTAAAATAGCATAATAGCTTACTTCAGCTTGGATGTCTCTCCATGTCTAGTGAATCTTAAAGATAGTATTTCTGCATTATTTAAATTGCACACTATCTTCCTTCAGACAGGCTTCTTTGACTTCAGGATCTTCCCTTGAGAAAAAAATACAAAGCAATGACAAGTCAGGAAACACAAGTCAGCCTCAGCTTTCTTGACATAACAGGATGATTCTGAGGAATGCTCATCAGGAATATAAAATAATTTGTGCAGTGTGTATGGTCTCTTGCTGAACACTTGGTTTGACATAGAAACCTGAGAGACAGAATAATTTGTCTCAAAGGTCTCATTTGCTATGATATTTGCAATTATTATCTTTTATCTGACATCTTGATAACAATGACATACCTTATCCTACCTGGTAAATAGGAATTACAAATTTGAAAATTCAGCATTTCAAAGGTTTCAAAATGAAGGTGTTCAAGTGAGATTCTCAAGACACAGAAAGCGTTTATTTTGGCAAGGAACTGGCACTTGACGTGAGAAAAGTTGGACATGGGAAACATCAGTCAGCCACATAGTTACCTTCTTTTCACCTGACTGCAAAAGATGCCAGCCACATCATGTGGATGTCTGAAGTGGGATGGAGTCCAGCTTCCCTTAACCACCCCATGTACATCTGCCCCAGCATGAACAAGGTCCTTTGTCCAAAGCTCAGGAAGCAGTTCACTGAACTCAGACAACTGCCTTGAAATCTGCATGACTTCATTTGTCTTATCTGAATTTTGAGCTAATAAATTTTGCTATTTGCTCTTTTCATCCACAGTATATACATGTGTATGCATATCTCCAGTTTAATTGGATTATGTAAATGAAAGTCTAAGTAGATGTTTCAATGTCTCCATGTTCATATTACTCAACTTTTTGTCATGCTGCACTGTGTACTCGGACAGACACAATGTATAATATATTCAACTCGTAAAAGCATGAAGCTCTTGGCCAGAACAGCACCCAAATTTAACTGAGAAAGAAACTGTCAGTGACTGGACAAGTACTTGCATACCTGAACTATTACAGCTGACTTCGTTATCAGTGTCAGACGTTCTCATTTGCAAGACAACATCTCTCGGACAGGCATTTATATTCTCAGCTTGGCCCTGAGTAGGTTTAGATAGACAGATAATAGATTACATATTTGTGCTTTCCAAACACAGGTGAAAGCTGAACTTGAAAATGTGAAGTGTCCTACTTTAAATAAGCAATGAAAAGCCCAAGGGAGTCAAGAGAAATCAAGGAGCCAAAATGTCCACTAAAGTAAGGAGATGAAGAAATCTAAAAAGAGAGATTCCTACATATATATGCATAGAGATGAAGAAAAAGCATAGTGATATCTGAGTAAGATCACCCCTTTCCCTGTTACAGCAGTTACAGGTAACTGCCCAACCAAGAATGTTCACAGCAAAGGAAGGTCCTTTGTCATACCAGACCCGCGCCCATGCTCAGTAGGACAACACTTCATCACTGCCCATTCCCCCAACTGCTATTTCAGCAGGGTGATGAGGATGAATCCTACATTGCAGCTCATGAACCTGCTCTGGTCAAGTGTTTGCCAAGATTCCTTGGCGTGTGCCTAATATCTTTCTCAATTAGGTTTTGGATAGGTCTGACACAAGTTAGTTTCCAAGACTAGAGGCAGTAACCCATCACTGAAAACATGCCAGAAGATATCAAAGATGTTTGAAATATCCAGCAATCACTTAGCTAGTACAAAAAAAAAAAAACCCTAACTTCAGTCTCACTTGCTTCTCCTGGACACTAACTAGAAAAGCAACAAGGAGCTTTTAATCCATGGCAAACCAGGACTCTGTACAAACAGCAGCACATAGCATGTCCAGCCCTAACCTTGGTTCAGAGAAGGGATATACCCAAGTGCACATTCATCATACAGTCAACTTCACCCCACAGCAAAGTCTTTTATAACTTTTGTACAAGCTGGCTGACCGGAGAAGATAGGAACAAAACATGCATGTTTTTACCTGCCCTTCTGTACACAAGTTCAGTGACCATTCAGTGATCAACAAACCCCAGAAGATCTAAGTCTGTTTCAGATAACCTCAGCACGCTGGCATGAGTATCTGAAGTTTTCTAATTTCTCGCTATAATTTCTTGGATCTGCAAAATTAGGCTTGAAGTCCTGTAAGAATAATGTGCAACAACCTATTGCTGAGAAAAGATGAAACCATTTCAGAGACTTCCAAAAGATTTAGTTGTGGCAATTTACAAAGGGTTAAAGGAAAAGTGAGTTTGTATTTTATGAGCATTGCCTCACCCATTCTTTGTTAAGATACTGACTAAGCCTCAATATGATAGAAAAGAAACTGAAGAGGTCTTTGCTTGGCAGTGGGTCGAGAACAGCTGTGAAAATAAATGATGACTAGAGAGAGAGAGAAAATATATGAGGTACCAGTATGCCTTACTGTACTTTTAAATTTATGCTGCAGATGGTGGAGTGTTTTCAAATCTCAGCACTCTAAAATAACTAACCTGGCAGGTGCACACCTGCTGGACTTCTAAGGGGAGAGATCCAGCCATTATTATCACAGACAATCCAGTAGTTAAAGCTGAAGAACTGCATGGCTGTGCAGTTTTAAGTGTGGTGTTTTTTTTTTCTTAGTTGCATGCCAAAACTTCATATCAAACCACAGGCAGAGAATAAAGTCTGTGTAAGAATTCATACACACATATATACATTCTTGTCCTTTTTCATGCACAATTCATGCGAGTCTCTGGAGTTAATGGGAGAGTAGAAAAGTCAAACCATTTTTAATTTTTTAGAAAACTTTTAATTCACTAGTTTTGTTGTAACATTACCAGAAGCAGTGATAACAGGAAGGAGGCTCTACCTCCAGTTACAAAAAAAAAAAAAAAAATTAAAAATATCCCTCAACCGATGATTCTTTTCAACATCTGCCTCTTTTCTTTCCTTTCATAGAAAGCATGCATGAATAATCAGACCATAGTGCTGCTGTTAATTGAAAAAATCATTACTAAACTTCCAGGTGCTGTTTACTATATAACCATTGTAATTTTCTATCCGAAAATCAGCATCTCACCAACATCATTGTCTGCCCTGGGGCATCGGGATTGTGCAGCTTTTACATTGTCAAAGGCAGTTGCAGCCCCATTTGCTAGCAATGAAAGAAATGGATCTACACCTGCAGTGTTTGAGGCAATAATTCCTAATATTAGCCAGACCTCATGAGGAGAGGGCTTTTTTGCCAATCCTTTATGATGCAACACTTCACAATCCATTTGAAAGCATTTAAATATTCTTTCATTTTGTTACTCTTACCCCATGTTTATTCTTCTCTTCATTTCTCCCTCCTCCTGAAACAGACCTACAAATAAAAGACAGACATATACCATACCTGTGCAGTAAAGAAACAGAGGAATTAAAAACCACTTCTTATTTCAGAGTATGAATTAATAGACCTATTCAAGAAAAGGGCGGAGAGATATTCTACAATACAGTATGACTAAATATAGATGAAATCCAAATCTCTCTTGGAAATAACACCTGGTTTCTACCCAAAAAAAGTTATTTCAAAGTCAGAGTTGAACCTCTGTGCCAGAACAAATTTTGTCTCCTAAACCACACTACAGATAGCAAGATCTCATCTGGTTTGAATCATAATATTTTCCCTGACTTCAAGAGTGCTGCGCCTGTTTGCGCCTACCTGGGCTCTGCCCTTCTGTACTCTCAACTGTAACATGCCAGCCTTCCTCAAGTCTCTGGTCCTCTCAAAAATTACTTTTGAATTGACAGATTTATCTGTGTTTCTGAAATGCCTCTTAAACTGTCATCTTCAGTTTCCCCAAGAGACTCTGCTCAGAACAATTCGTTTAAACAGAATTTAACATTACTCAACCATAATGTAGTTTTTGAGAAACTTCAAACAATGCTGGCTGCCAATTCAGAATTTGCTAGAGATTTAATAGAGTGAATTTCATCTTCAGTATCATATACATAGAATTAATAGGCTAAAATTATTACTAAAACAACTGTCACAGTTATATTTTACATTGCATATTCCTGGCCAGCTTAGCTCTTCTAAACTCAAATTTACAACTTGTAGCATAGACAAAAGGAGAAGAGCCACCTGTATACACTTAATTAGATATAGCATAAAAATTTGATTCAGTTACCTGTGTGAGCTGGCTTAGAAGCCAGTGAAACTGCTGGGAAGGAGTAAAGGTCACAGCACCGTAGCCCAAGGAAGAAAGTGGAGGCCTGACTTTTTCAGTGCAGAGTCCCCCAAAACCTTTTGGGGTTTCTAGAACTGATGAATGCAGTCAATTTAAAAGAAGAGAGACCAAGAAAAGAAAACCAGAGGAGTTTTCAGCAACAGCAAGAGGGGAGAAGGCCAATATGAAAGGGAAGTATTGTTGGGGCTTGTTTCAGCATAGAGTGCTTTAAAAACAGCACTGTTCAGCAAAGCATTTAAGCACTTATTTAATGGCTAATGCTTGATTAAGATCAAGTCGCTGGAACATAAATCCTGCCAGACTTAAAAGTTGACACACTATGAAGTGCTTTATTGAACTGGGGCCCAAGCAGTACTGACTCAATTAGGAAGCACTTTTAAAAACTCTAAAATATATCAGTGTCTGTAACAGATTGTACTGTCTTCCATAACGAAGAAGTTTCTGTATTTTCATCAAAGGAACGATGAATTGTATGATAACCTTTTCATCAAAAATAGACATTTTTTATGTTTGGTCTTGCCTTTCAAGAAGTCATCCAGATAAACTTTCTTCTGATAACAAGGAGAATTGATCATATAAATATGTTCTTTGAAAGTACATTTTAATTTCTTAGATATTTTCCTAATATACTATCTAAAGCATATGACTAAAATCCACAAGAGCTAGTGTTGGGGAGCAGTCATTCACATTGCTGAGGACAGTATTTCTGCACTTCTCAGAGTTTATCTATTTCTACTTTAGGAATTTTACTTGTGATCTAAAGCCTTCACTGGACACTTCAAAAATTCTAAAAAAAAGAAAGTCAAAGTTGATTTAGGATTTTTAAACAGATTTACATCCTGAATCATCTTAAGGCAGACACCAAGTATTTGTAAGTATTTCCTTCTACTTTTACATTTTAATCAACTGTAAAATGCCTTGAAATGTAGACTGAACTCACTTGGGAAGCCCAAAGACCCATATGCATCTGTGAAGGCTTTAATCTGACTTCTCAAACTGGTAGTCTGATTCCAAGCACTCTGAAGTAAGTGGAAAAAACTTTCACAGATATCAATAGGTTTGATGCAGACCCACGGGGTCTTCAAAGAACCTTTTTGGAACAGACTGTCTGTTGTGCTCTTCACCTGTAATACTGACTATCTTTTGTATTACTAGAAATTTACTTAAAATCTGCTCCATAAATAAACTGGTATTTACAAAAAGTAATATACAGTATCATTTCCCTCCTTGGCTTCCACATAGCATTGTTCCAGATACTCAACTGGAAGTTTTTAGCGGGTTTAATTTTCATAACTCTATGAAGTTTGTTCCAAGATTTCCAGGTGTGTCTGATCACTGAGTTATTTGTCTTTAAATCTTTCAGGGTGAATTTTTGGTAGGTGCCAACCTTGCATGTGTCTGTTAATTGATGCTCTGCTTTCACCCATGGTAATTATACTTCATCAGCCTGCCAGACTCTGAAAGCTTGAGCCAAATTAAAAGCCCACTGCTAGAGCTTTACATTTGGTAATTTTAACCCTCCATATTTAAGGTTGGCAAAATGTTTTGTACTTCCCATCTTCAGCCTGTGCTTCAGAGAAAGAAAATCGATATGGCCTTAGTCACTTGCATATAAACTGGGCAAAAGCAATCTTGGAAATGCACAACTAATTTGTGGCACTGAGATAATTTGAAATGTGAACTTGAACAGATCCTGTCACCTGAGATCTTCTTTTATATTTTAAATTAGGTTTACAAGTCTTATGACTTTAAAAGTTTCCTTCTGACAGTATTTTCCTATCTTCCAAGCATTAAAAGGAAGTGAAGGGGTCATATACTAGGATTGAAAGATTTTTTTATTTTAGACCACTTTATGTGGTAGCTTGATACCTAGGTGAAATCAAATACAGCTTTCAGATAGCCCAAACGTATGCAAGTATTTGGCCACATCTGTGCCACCCAACAAAGCTAGCTGCCTTCATGAGACCCTCTTTTGTTTTAGACCTCTTTTGCTATATCATATTCTGTAGATTTCTGTGCAATTGTGCAGTTGCCATATCTAAAGACAGGAACTAGTTTACCTTAATATACATGGAAAAATATCTTGACCCAAGCCAACATTAACTTGATTTTATTCTTGTGGGGCTAAAATCTCAGGGGAAAATACATATATTTTGTTGTCTTCTACCTTTCGTCATTCAGATATCACTTTTCCTACTACTCTTGGAAAAGGTCATTGACTGTTAGTTTGTGTAGGTGGTATATAAGGATATAAATATTACTACTAATAATAAATTTATGACACTTCTTTATCTCACATAATTTAAGCAATCATCCAATACATATCTATCTGGGCCCTGAAGACACCGTCAGCAGTGCCCCATCCCAGCCTCTCTTGGACCTCACCCCACCCTGCTCAGGATTCCATTGCAGACCCCCTGGGGCCATCAGTCCCTGTCTCAGTGATGGTGCAGCAGTGCTGGTCTCCAGCCGCACCTCTACCTCTATCTTTTAGTCCTGGCTGGAGCTCCTGCCTGTGCTCTGGCCCTGATGCATCGCTTGCTGTATTGGGATGTGTCAATGAACCCTATTACCAGCATCTTGGGATCACACACTGTGGGCAAGGGGACAGCCAGTGCTGGGGCACCCCCCCATCTGCCTCCACAACTCCAGCCCATGCTTCTCCCTGACACAGTTGTACAATATACAATGGAGGTTTAATTTATGCATTTCCTGAACTGATCCTAAAAATAATAAACCATAGCTAACTTACCAAACCACTACCAAACCAGGGATTACACCATTCTATGGAGATGAGTTATGTGGAAAATTAGGCACTGATTTCTAAAGTGATTTTTTTTAAGTTATATTTTCAATTCACTGAGAAACTGCTGACACACCCTGCAGGATGAACATGTTTGTAAATGGTTTCATGTCAGTTTTAAGACTAAACTATGTAAGGGACAGAAGAATATTCTTTTTTTTAACATAGGAAAACAGCATTGACCTGACTCAGTCCAGCTGACGAGACCTGAATAACACATTTAAGAATGTGACAGCATTAGAATCCCCTATAGTCATTTAATAAAGCTCCAAGAAGCAGTTCTTAGGGTAACTGAACTCATTTTCCAAAGGGCCCAGGTTTTGCAGGAGGAAAGCTATATCCCTTTGTACCATAGCCACTACCACAATTACAGTTCACTGCAGAAAGCAGGTGGTGTCTCACAGAGGGCTCTGCTTTGTGCTGATCCCTTCACACTTCAATAGCTTTCTCAGAGCACTGCTTACATGAACTTTCATCAGAGGCACAGAGAGAGAAGACAGGTGACAACTTTCAATGCCTCTTCTGACACATGAATCTGAGGCTGTTGAATAAGGTAGGAGAGGATTCCTGCTGATTCAGGAAAAACAGCAGCCAGCAGCGCATGTCTCACCTATGCAACTTCTGGTGGCATGAATGTGTTCTGTTGTAGACTGTAGATTGCAGCTGTGTACTGTTAGAGGTAACCAAACACAGTGGCTTGGGCATCCACGGGGATCCCTCTCCCCAGGATTGCTCCTGTCCCCACAGATGCAAGGCTGCCACAGTGCCCAGTCTCCAGGTCCAGCCACTGGCAAGGCAGCTGGGTACATATTCACAGCAGGCACACAAGCACATGGACATATGGCTGGCCCTGTGGATCAGCACAGACCACAGTGCCTTTAACGATGCCCATAGAAGCACACACCCCACTCAACAGACATGAATAGCAGTTCAGGCCTGTTCCTCCTCTCAGGCTATCTGGATTGAAATCCACTGGTGAAGTATGGAACCCCCAGTTTGGGTATCCCCAGTAGCTGTTCTTAGGCAGTCACAGGCACAGGGACCTGTGAGCCCCTTAGGTTGACAGCCTTTCGTTCCAGTGGCTGGCATTGAGATCTCTCCTACCCACTAGCCAGTCCAACTGCAAGTTATGTTTTAAACAATCCCAAAATTCCCTTCCCTCTACAACCCCACAATAAGCTTACATTCCTTTAGGCAATTACACTTTTTAGTTTGCATGGCACTGCAGGGAATCTCTTGTACTGAGTTCCCTCAGCATTCTCTGGTGTGTTTCACACCAGGGACAACGGTCTCACCATTCTCCTTGAATGGTCTCAGGAATAGCCAAAGTTTACATACAGTCAAAGGAGGAATGGTCAGACTAAGGAAGAATAAACTCCTTGGAGATTAGCATATATATCCAGGTCAGGAAGCCCCCAAGCTCTAAGTGTTTGAAGGGAAGTATCATATATACTTGTTTTGTTTTTAAACTCTTCCCTTGACAGTTGCTTTTTGTTGCTGTCCTAAACAAGGCACGGGGGAGATGAATCTTCAGTCATCTCCAGGATGGCTGTTCTTGGAAGGCAATGCAGATCTGTCCCCTTCTAACATAAAGGAAAGACTTGACTGAGATTGTAATGAGCATTCATTTCTGTTATGTCTTTCTCTGCTTCAGTCCTGTTTCATGAGAAAATATCTCAAATGTCTATCCCAAGTGAAATTACAGAATGGTAGGAAAGAGGATGGTCTCATTTATCACGTAAAGATACTGGCAGAAGCAAGAAGGATCAGTGAATCAAAGGGCAGGTAAGAAGCATAAACTGATTTGGGGAACATTTCCCATGTTACAGATTTAAGACCAACCATTATGAGCTGTCATTTTTATGAGCTAAAATTGGTTCTATAGCACATTATTTGCCATAGTTTCTGCAAAGCTTATTTTAGCTTTCTTTTACCTGAGGATAGACCAAGACAATTTATGGACCAAGGTAGAGCAGAATAGGGAAGGTGAGTTACTCTGCAGCCTCTAGATCTTTTATCACAAGCTGCTTCTTCATTTAACATCTCCACTGTGCCTTTCTCCATAAAGCATTATGTTTTTGCTCTGAATTAAAGCTGAAGTATTTGCTGTTTAATATGAGAGGTTTTTTACAGATTATTTAAGGCACAATTTCTGTTTATAGTCCCAGGGTATATTCTAATCACCTTTGTTTACCTCATATTCCTTTCCTAATTAACTGACAACCTATTAGCATACATTTTTTTTATCCCAGGAGTATTAATTATACATAATTTATATCATAAGCATTTATTTCTTATCAGTCAGCTGAATAAAACATTTACCTGTTTATAGCTACTTGAGGTTAACACTTTTATACAAAAAACTCACCTGAGACTTCCAATCAAATTATCAGATTTTTAATTTTCTGTTACATAATGATATTGTATTAGTCATTGTAGTATTTTATTCCACTCTAGGCTAAACAATCATTTAGTGGAGCAGAGTGTTGGCAGCATTAATTAAGCAATGATACATGCTCAGTTGAACAATAAGCTGCAAATAATAAAAATGCAAGATGAGATAATGTATAGACTTCTGTGTTAATTGTATGCTGGAGAGCAGTATTAAAACCTGCCCTCATCTGTACATGTGTAGCTCAGTAAGAGCTGTGCATCCAAGGGCAGGCTCTGGCTGACATGGCAGGACCGAACATTGTCACTCTCAGGCTGCAAAATTCATTGTGCAGAGTTTATCTTTGCCCACTAACACTCAGTCATTTCTGAATAAAAACTGTAGAGTAACCAGGTGAAAAAAAGGGGCTATTCTGTCACCTCAGGAAAATAAGTTGATACAGGTACCATTCAAGTAACTTTACATAAATAAATTAAAAATTAAAAAAAAAAAGTAAGCTTAGGTCATTGTGTTCTTATGGGACTGGAGTCAATTAGTTTATCCCAAGCCATACCATGTTTTGGTTGTCTTGTTTGCCTCCTCTTTTTTTCCCTCCAACTCCTCATTCTTCCATTTTTTTCTGAGTATTTGGTCTTTTTTTAATCCTTATGGGGTTTTCTGAACTACTTTCACATTATTCACCTTCCATTACTATTTTCATATAGTATCCGTTTTCACATTTGATTTTTATTTTCCATTCGTCTCCCACTCCTGTGGCACTGTGACTTTCCACCCTCAGTCTCCAGTGTTTCTCACTGCATCTTCTGGTTCTTTCTCCTCTTCTCTTTGTTTCTGGCCTCCTCTCATATCACCATCCCTGTGCCCCCTCTCCCTCACCATAGTTCTCTATTTACTTAGCTCTTACTTCATTTACTATTCATTATTCCCCTGTTCTTTGTACAGCCATTGTGCCTTAGAGCTCTGGCCATGGAACAGGCTCCATTGTACCAGGCACTATAGAAACATAAAGCAAATCATGTGCTTCTGACCCAAGCAGCCAGATACAAGAGAAGAAACTAGAGGAGATGATTGCTAGATCAAAAGGAAACCTTCTCCTTTCACCCCTATATACAGATTGTTCAATTTACTTTAGAAGAGGGAGAATAAGGACAGTGTTGTTAAACAAAAGCAGTCAGGGGTGGAAGCACATGAGTATTTTGGGGGAAAAAGTAACAGAATAACAAAGAAGAAAAGCTGAAAAATGAGGGCCAGAAATTTTCATGGTGGGTGATCTCTAAGGGCAAGAAGCACATAGGAGGACATGATATGGATGACACAGTTCAAATGACAAATACAGCAAGTCATAATGGCCAGTTCTGTGTTAGGGTCAGGATTCATCTGACCAACTTAAACATCTAAAATCCGAGTTAGTTTCTTGGTTTTTCTATAGTCAACCAACAAAGGCAGTTCCTGAGCTGCAATTCATCACTAAAGTAAATCTCTAAAATAGCCAAGGTTGACTGTATCTTAAAAATGTACCTACCTTTCCTTTTTGACTGAAAATGACCCTGATTGCTTCAAATATTGACTCTCTGGAAACTTAAAGCTAGGCAAGAGGGAGATAAATCCATCCTTGATAATAATCTTGCCTGAGTCCTAATTTTGTCCTTTGTGCTTCTGTGAGCCCAGCAGCTGAAAGCCAATGCATCGCTGGGTTACCCAAGTGCTGAAGGCCTGTGGGAGCCCTCCAACCATGCACATACTCAGGTGTAACAGCAGCTCAGGACTCTGCCATGGTTTCTTCCTCCTCCATCAGGAAGGATGGCGACTTTGTGTTCCCAGAAGCCAGGCTGGGTTGAGGCCCAGTTATCTTTTTTACCTTGTCTCAAATCTCATTGCTTTCTTTTGCAACATTCATTTGTTGATTTAGGGTCCTTTGCCTTTCTATGGCTGGCCTTCTGATTAGGATACTATTTTTAATTTACTTGAGAATTCACACAGCTCTCCAAACATAACCTCCATAAACCTCTAGGTTTGCCGGGAGCAGAGCTATCCCAATATTACGAGACGTTGTCCAGCTTTTGTTAACAGGATCTAATACCATTAGTACATGATATTTCTATGTGATTCCCTTAGCTGTTAGGAGAATGTGAAGACCTTGTAACGTTATTCTCCTGAGCACTTCTAAGACACTTTATGCTTCTTAACACTAGTTTGCTTCTTCTATCAGTTTTCTAAAGTTAAAATCAAGCAGATAGGCTACCATCTGGCCACTACTGACTGGTAGTGGGAAATTTAGACAGTGTTTGAAGAGAGTTTCTTTACTTACAAAGATTGGTTGAAGACTGATCTCTAGAAGGCCAGAGAATTTTGGGACTGATTGAAGTGCTCTTTGTGGAAGGTGTTCGGCTTGTAGTAACAGTAGTAGTCACTGAACAAAATCTTTTCAACTCCAGTTTCGTTGTAGAAGAGAAAGCAATTATGCTTGGTGTAGATGCTGTCAATGACCCTTCACTTCAGGATGATCTTCCTGTTTCCCTTTATGTTTTTCTCTTTTTAATACTTGAAAAGGAGCCTTGAATTTTACAGAGGTTCAAATACCTGTCTGAATCAAATTCTGTATTCAGCACTGAGACACCAAAACAGCTTGTGAACAAGATGAGAGAAGGAGAGGGAAATGTGCCTTAACAAAGGGTTGCAAACAGCATTGGAATTATCTGTTTACTACTTACTGCATGTTGCTGCATGCTGCTGAAATAGACTGATGAGGCCACCAGAAGATGAGAAGAATATCTCTCACCTCCCACAGCCTGTTAGAACAACAACCTGGATACAGATGCCTGCTCCACAAACTCCTATCCCTCTTCCTCTGTCAGACAATGGGTTCATTTCTGCCCCTGTGGCTGCCAAACTGTGCTCTGTGTACCATGAGCAGGCCATGAGGTTGTGGTAATGATCAGCAGAAGTCTGGTGAAGCACAATAATCAGTAACTATGTCGCCTCTGTGTTCAGTAAAACCACAGACCAATAGAATACGTGGTGGCCCACAGGAATGCCTGAGGGTTGGCAAAAATGTTTCCTGGTTCACAAGAAATGCTGAGGGTTTAACAGTAGCTTTGTGATCCAAAAGTGAAAAATTCTGTTTCAAGCTGTACAATTGTTTTAAATTGCACCAGATATCACGTGAAATCCCAAATTATGACTTAGCAGTTTTGCTGCCTGTGTCCTTTTAGAACCCTCTCTACTTAGTTTCTTGGTGACAATAAGGTTTCTGGGGTTTTTCACTCCTCTTAATCCCTCTGCTCCAGCTGGAGTTTTATTTCTCCTGATGTAGTAACAATGTCTTTGAAGGAACCACTTGGCCCTGTCCCAGAAAACCTCCTGAAAACACTGAGGCTGTAGCGTTGCCACTGACAACACAATGTGGCTTCTGAGTACCTTTGATCCAGCTGAAAAAGCCACTGATGTCCTTCCAGAGAGACTTCACAATACAGTAGTTGTAAAAATATATTCTACTTGTGAACCTAGTGCATTTAATGCATATCGTTATTTCAAGACCATCAATATGCAATATTGGCTGTTTATACCTATATGCTTAATATTGTGCAACCACTCTTAAGAAAGCTTTTGAACCACACTCTTACAAGTCTGGCATAACTGTCTCTTAGGAGTATGAATGAAAACAATGCTGAAACACACAGAGCTGAACAACAGCCCACTTTCTAGAGGAAGGCACAAGGTCAACCTTTCCAATTTCATCTGCTTAAATTTAAGCATATTGCTCTACAGTGAGGCCTTTAGGTGACTTCATTTTTACTGAGGTGCATCACATAAAGCAGTCCAGATTAAAAGCAAAAACAATCCTGCCTCAGGTCCTGAGGAGGGAAAAAGCCTCGAGTGGTTTTATGTGGGATGTTTAGCGCTCGGACACATCAACAGTCAGTGCTGCCTTAGTTCTCTCCCCTGAACCATACCTGATTGAAAACAGAGCTGAGTTGTGTGCGATCCCCTCTTTACCATCAGGAGTCCAAAGTCTCCCTCAGAGAAGCATCAGCTTCCATAGGTCGCTGTACCACAGCCCAGCTTGGTGGTTCTGCAGTGGTGAATGTCATAAAAGTCAAAGACAGGCCAGGGTTGAGGCATGTATCTCTTGACACACAAGTCTGTTCCTCTTTATACCCATTGTTAGTGACTGTCTTTCCTCATACACACATCTCAAAAAAACCCCAAAATAACACAAAACCTACACTTTCAACCTTTGGAGCCCAGAAATGGAGAAACCCCAAACTCTTGGAAATTTTTATCATTACAACTAGTTCTTCATCAGGTTACAGCATTTGTACTGGTCTCCATCCATCTGAGCTCAGATAAGATGTCGTGTCTTTTGCTATATGAGCCTAAAGATCAAATTATTTCGGAAAAAATCAAAGAACATATAAATATATGGACTTCCCAGTGTTAGGCTAATGTTTGAACATGATGATCTTAGAGGTCTTTTCCAACCTAAATGATTCCATGATTCTGTAAGGATCTCCTGAAAGAAGAAAATCCATACCTTAAACAATGGGGCTTGGCTTACTACTTGAGCAGGCAATGCCTCTGGCCCAATACATAGTACGTCAGAAACCTCTGTTGGAGCAAATTAACTTGATGCCATCAGTGAACACAGACATAAGATGTAGGAATGATTTCCTTCCATTTGACTGCTCCCTAAAGTTCTGTGAAGTAAATTAAATATTTATATTTCAGAATCAAAGCCCAATTCCAATAAAACATCCTGCAAATTAAACAGTCTTTCAGAATGTCATGGTTTGAGATAGCCCCAAAATCCTAATTCCCTAGTCTTAGCCCCCTTCCCCATCTCAACCTAATGTGGGATGGGTTTTTCCAGACAAAACACACCAGACTCCAAATGGGGGAAAGGGAATATATTACAATGACTATACAAATAAATATTATAATACATTATACACACGATCACAACTATCTCTACCATGACATATAGTATTTACAATGGATCAGATCTCCTCTCCCCTCCAATTAAAAGTCCAGGAGGGAAAGAAGGACAGATCTCTTCCACATTTAGGGCAGCAGCTCCTCTTCTGTCTTCCATGCAGCAGTTGCAACTGGGTTGTTGTAGCTGGATCTCTTTTCAATACACACAAGGGGGTCTCCGAGCCCCTTGGCTCTCCTTCGGTCCAAGCGAAGGCCTCACCTGTGGACTGCCAGCAGGGACAAGACTCGCTTCACCACAGGTATATCACGAAATGCAGGGGCATCTTCGTGAAAGTCCCTTCCTCAGGGGATTCAAATTCCCCTTTGCAGAGCTCCTGTGCTCTGTTCCAGGCTGCCAGGCTTGTCAGCAGCAGGGGTGGGGGCCAAGGTCAACTCCCCCCGCATTCCATCTGGCCGTCCCGGTCCAGCTCCAGGACATCTTTTGAGCTTCTTAGCTCCTCTACCTCTCTCCAGTGCTGCATGTCTAAAACTCTTCTCCAAAATAGGAGTCCATGTACTCCTCCTCTCTCTAGGAGGGGTCTCCAAGGGAGTTTGGGGGGGGTCTGGTACAGTTCTTACCCCCAGAACTCTGTAGCTCTGCTGCTGACTCTCCTTCTCGGCTCTCTGAGACAACTCGGTGTCTTCCTTACTCAGTTGCATGTCTCTGCTGCTTCGTCTTATCTCTGCTGGCTCTGTGCCACTGTTTCTCCGGTCAGTGCAGTTCTGCTGCTGCTGCTCACAATGAAGAAACATCTCCAGGTTCAGTTACAGACACTTAGTCCAGCTTAACACTGTTCCAAGTCTCTGCAGTCCCCCCCCAGCCAGGGGCTGGGAGGCCCCAGAGGCCCCGAGGGGCTCAGAGCCCCTTCCTCGTGGCTCTACAACATGGCCACCACTTCCCCAACAACCAAAACTACAACTCGTCTCTTCCAGTGCTTGTGATATGTTTACATTTTGCAGGAGCGCCCATTGGACAAAACGTCAAAACTTCCAGGGGTTTCTACCCCTTGGGGTTTTACCATTTTGTTAGCCTCTCGGGAAAACAAGATTCAAACCACTACACAGAATTACAGCACAATATTAATTAACTCAGGCTATATTTAGTGTTGGGATGTGCCATTATATAGAGTATTGAGATATGATATTCTGGATGCCTTGATGGTATTTTATGACTGAAATAACTTCCTTGGTTTTAATATTAAAATCAACTTTACTTAAGATGCCTGAAGGAAGCTTTTAATTCCTTTTGCCTTAAGAAAGTAAACTGCCAAATCAAAATTTAGAGTACAAAGTCTAGAGGGAAACCTTTCTTACATGACCAAGAAATAAAATCAGCACTTATCATGGGAAATGATCAGTTAATAAGGGGCTGTCCACAAAACATATGCAGTAATTTGAGTTGTCTTCAAAAGTCAAGGGAATGCTGTGCAATTCATAAATTTAATGTGAATACTGAAATATTTGTCATTTCTATTGAAAAAATAACTCCTGATGTAACACTGCTTAAGTGGAAATCTCAACATCTGATATCAAACCAGCAGCTTTCTAGCCCTCAAATTTGTGGCAAAGAGGTTGAATCATAGCACAAATCAGAAAATAATTTAAAAAAAATCTCACAGGTTTTAAGTTTCATGATTACTTAGAGCTTGAAGTTTATAATATTACATAATGCCATCTCATAACATTATTTACCTGGAAAATACTGTGGAAATGCATTACAAAAATGTAACAGAATGCACAGTCTTATTATAAATAGCCTATTGGGCACCTTTATGAAAGAAGGATCACTGACTCAATAGGGAAAATATAGAGGAAGGTGATTCCAATCTGTAGCCCACTGGCTTTTCAGTAGAAAGCTCTCACTATGCTATATGAGCTGCAGAGAAGATGAAGACATTTAAATACTTTACCTTCATTCTTCAATTGATTCTTTGGCTGTTGAGTGTACTGTGAAATCTGTGTATTTTAGTAATAGCTGGAGTTTTAAGGTACTACCTCCTTAAAATATCCAGTTCTGGCCAACTATTTTCAATGAAAAATAGTAGCAGGAAATGTAGAAGCTTCGTCTTTGTTTGCCTTAGGATCTAAAGATCCTGGTCACCCACCTTTTATTATTAATCTCTTTTTATCTTTTTGCCATTCTTCTTCCCCTCTCCAGATTTTGTCTTCTTCTTCCTCACTTTGCTTTCCATTCTTATCTTTTCATAGTGAGCAATTCTCAAGGCCTTTGATGAATAGTTTTAAAATCCCCCACCCCAACAGCAGCTCTTCTCTTTCTGCTGGCTGCCTCCAGGAGCTGGCACCAGAGTAATCTAGCTGAAACAATTGCTTTCAGATATGCCCTTTTGGATCCTTTCAAGTAGGAAGGGAATCCCAATAGCCACTCTTGAAACTCTGTGGACCTTTCCAATTCCCCATGAAGAGAATCCTAAGCCTAATACATCAGAAATTCTTGTTAGCAGCTGCTGGACCACAAATGTTTGGCTGCTCTACAGACCACATATGGTAGCTGATGCTTCAATAATGAGTGAGAGATCTCTTATCCACATCAGCTGTACAAAACTTAATTATAATTCACCTTGCCCCTTTCCCAGAAATAGGTCAGCTACATGGAAGTTAGAAGAAAAAATAATATCTCTGAAAAAAAAAGATGATGGATGAGCAATCGTTCATTGCATGTATTACTAGAAAGAAAGAGAAAAATTCATTTTCTAACCAACAGCTTTTTTTAATATTGCCTCCTCTGTTGAGTAATGATAGGAAAAGGTGTATCTTTTCACCACTGTTTTTTTGTGTGGCATTCTCTGGTAACACATATTTTTGTGTTGTTCAAACAAAAACCATATTTTGCCATTTCTTGAAAAGTCACACAATTTACACTGGGAATTTCTGCCTATCCTGATTTCTGTTCCAGAACCACTCAAACTGAGAGAGCTGAGTATTTCCTTTGTATGAATGTATATGAAGCTAAACTGGGGTATTATGAAAAACAGTTCACAAAGCCAGTAGAAAGCTATATATAAAATGATATTCTCATTTCAGATGAAGCCTGAGACAAAAAGGATATAGGTAAACACAGCTGCAACATTTTTAGGCATATAATCAAAGGCACAAAAAAATATTGGAAAACTATGTTAATTATTGTAATTAAAATGTGAACAGTATTGATAGAAAAATATCTTTAAAGCATATAAAATCAAAACAAATCTTTTAACATATGGGAATTTATTCTAGAGGAAGGATATGCCAGAACAAAAGTATCAGTTACGTCCTTGCTGCTTACTGCCCGTAGAAGTTGAAACTTAGGAGAGAGTCAAGAAATAGAAGAAATGTTCCTCCATTCTGGTTCACTGAATTCCCTACTTTATGAAGAAATGGGAAACTAGCATCAAAACAGTAACAGAGGGGTTTTTTAAAAACATTCTGTTTTAAGACACTTGCCTCTCCATCTGTAACACCAATGTCATTCCCGTTTCATATCGTGTTTCCGTATCATTTTCTTTCCTTACTTCCTTATAAACCTTTTGATTCTGATCTTTTCCTTATTACCTGAAGATATTTTCTCTTTTTGTCACTGTGAATATCATAGCAAGTGAATGCATGCTCAGCTTTCAGATGGATTTGCTTCCACTGGGCTTAAGCACAAGTGTAAAATGGAATTGATCAGTGGAAGACCCTGAAGCTCCCTGTGCAGTCTGTGGAGACTGGCAAGCTCTCACCAGACAGATTCACATTCAGAGTGGAATCCAAACTAGACAGCTTGGTCTTCCAAAAGACGCCATGACTGTGCAGGCAGCCTGAGGCAGCCAGGCACCTAAAGCAGATCTCCATCAGGTTTGTCATTTCACAGAAGGCAACTGAGGCCCTACAGCAGAGCTTTCCACCTCTTCGTATTTCTCAAGTTCATGCTTTTTTTTTTTGATACATATCACCAACAGTTTGTTCTCCACAGCTCTTCTATTCAACAGGGTCCCAACAACAATCTTCTAATCAACATAGGGGAAGGACTAGTTTTGAAACCTACTATGTTAGGTGGCATATACCCACCTAAAGACATTAGGGTAGTCTAAGGACAAAAATAACTATATACTACTCCATTGTCTACCCCTTGCCATGGCTCCAGCCACACAGGAATAAAAACAGCTATAGGCCTACTAAATCCCCTTTCAAAGTGGGAAACGCAGTAGCCTTGATGTCAGCACTATCAGTGGCTTGCAAATACAGCTGGATGCCATGGTGCAGATCATGTACTGCTCTTCAGCACAGCCTGGTCCTTCTCCTAGTGCTCAGAGGGGAGCCTCTGTGCCTCTTGTCGAGTGCCCTCCACTCTGCACAGGCTGTGAAGCATCAGTAGTCCTGAGCGCAGCGTGAGGAGCGGAGTGAGTTACTTGTTCTAGAAAGTCAATGAAGTCCTAAAGCAGGATGTGAGAAGGCACTGTAGCTGCACAAATCAAAATAGCTACCTGGTAATTGTTTGGAGAGATAGACTTTTTCTGGTTTTCCATTCAGAAACTATTTTTCTCAATTTATCTTTTGGAGGGAGAGCTGATATGTTCCTTCCACAGAGAAACACTTAATTTTAAGATAATTTGCACATAATACTTCGAACAGAATGATTTCGCATTAAGATAAAGCAAGGATGAGCAGACTGCAGCCACTGAACAGAGTGTTCTGGCAGAGGGGAGCAGCAGTATAATGACATTAAGGATTAGATTTTTAAAACATTCAAAAATAAATTAAATTACAAAATAAAATAAAAAAAATACAGTCCAAAATTGTCTGAGCAGTACAGAGTCACTTGGAGGTCCTTCACAAATGCAGAATGATTGGCTTCACCCGCAGGCCTTAACTGCTCCAGCTGGTCATTACCTGACTGCTAAAGCCACTTGGACAAGCTAGTAATGTTTAAATAATCCACCTCCAGACATTGCCTTACACCTTCTTTAGTGGACTGCAGTACAAATGCCTGGTACAATTAATTAACACTGGGACCAAAACCAGAGTCTCCAACTTCCAAAACAAATGCTCGGTTGTGTAGCCAAAAGCACAGCTCCAATGGCATAAGCCAATTTACTCCCTGTTTTATTAAACTTCCACAGTGTTTAGAATCACTAAGTCACAGTAGGTCTGGCACTTCATGTGATGAACCTTAGTAAGCATTTCTTTACCCACCCAAAAAAAATGTAAGCCTCTATGGCTAATTCTGCTGTCTGAGGCGATTCTATTTTACTGCAAATCACATGTAATGATGGGAAATTTGGCAACATACGTAACATATATGCCTGAGCCCAATTAAGACAAGAGTCTACCTGCATATGTGCATGTGTCTGCTTTACTTCCGAAGGTCTGAACACTATTTTTTAGTCTGTGTGTTTCTCACGGCACTGCCTGTGATCACGCTTAATATGCAGGCGTCCAGCTGCAGATTCACCCTCATTTACTTACAGTCATCTGAAAGTTAAGTTTCAAACATGAGTGGATTGTCTGGCTTTCCTATGTATTCAGCAGACTGATGCAGACTCCTCTAGAAGGCAATTTGTCCTATCAAAAACTTAACTGTCAAAGATGGTAATTTACCCTGAGGTGGCTCATCTCTCTGTGCTGAACACTGGCATAGTCTAAGCACTATCTTACAAATAAACAGACTTTTCAGAAGGCATGAATCACTTGAGAGGCATTCCATGCTTGCATGCTATTGGCTTTCAAAAAATACCTCAGTTTTCTACTTTTGTATTAATTTTCCTCCTCTAAACAGATTGAAGAAACTATGAAAAGTACATTTCAAAATGTAATTTCACAGAATCAGAGAATATGCTGAGTTGAAAGGGACCCACAAGGACCATCAAGTCCAACTCCTGGTCCTGTACAGGAACCATCTCCAAGAGTCACACCATGTGCCTGAGAGTATTGTCCAAATGCTTCTTGAACTCTACCAGACTTGGTGCTGTGGCCAATTCCCTGGGGAGCCTCTTCCAGCACCCAACCACCCTCTGGGAGAAGAATCTTTTTCTAATATCCAACCTAAACTTCCCCTGACACAACTTCAGGCCATTCCCTCAGGTCTTTCACTGGTCACCAGAGAGGAGAGATCGGTGCCTGCCCCTCCTCTTCCTCTCATGAGGAAGTTGTAGACTGCAATAAGATCTCCCCTCAGTCTCCTCTTCTCCAGAATGAACAAAATGACCTCAGCTGCTCCTCATACAGCTCTTCACCATCTCTGTAGCCCTCCTTTGGACACTCTCTAACAGCTTAATATCTTTATTATATTGAAGTGCCCAAAACTGCACACAATATTCAAGGTGAGGCTGCCCCAGAACAGAGCAGAGCGGGACAATCCCCTCCCTCGACCGGCTGGCGATGCTTTGCCTGATGCCCCCCAGGACACGGTTGGCCCTCCTGGCTGCCAGGGCACTGCTGACTCATGTTTAACTTGCCATCAACCAGGACTCCCAGGTCCCTTTCCATGGCACTGCTCTCCAGCATCTCATTCCCTAGTCTGTATGTATATCCGGGGTTGCTCCATCCCAGGTGCAGAATCCAGCACTTCCCCCTTTTGAACTTCATGTGGTTGGTGATTGCCCAGTCCTCTAATTTGTCAAGGTCTCTCTGCAGGGCCTCCCTACCTTCAAAGGAGTCAACAGCTCCTCCCAGTTCTGGGTCATCTGCAAACTTGCTTAATATCCCTTCCAGTCCTGCATTCATGTCATTTATGAAGATGTTGAAGAGCACAGGGCCTAAGATGGATCCCTGTGGAAACCCACTAGTGACAGGTCACCAGTCTGATGTTACCCCACTCACTGTTACGCTCTGTGCTCAACCCATGAACAAATTGCTCACCCAGCCCATGATATGTTTATCCAGCTGTGTGCTGGACATTTTGCCAAGAAGGATCCTGTGAAAGACAGTATTGAAAGCTTTACTGAAATTGAAAAAGATGACATCAACTGGCTTCCCTTGATCAGTTAGGTGGGTTACCTTGTCACAAAAGGAAATCAGGTTTGATAAGCAGGGTTTTCCTCTCATGAAGCCGTCTTGGCTGTGACCAATAACTGTGTTGTTGTTCAGATGTTTTTCAATACCTCCCAGAATAATCTTCTCCATAGCTTTACCAGGTACTGAAGTGAGATTGTCAGGCCTGTAGTTTCTGGGGCTCTCTTTCTTGCCCTTCTTGTAAATTAGGACAACATTCACCAGTTTTCAGTCAGTGGGGACCTCTCTGCATTCACAGGACTGCTCAAAAATCTTCAAGAGGTTTTGCTATGACATCAGCCAGCTCTTTGAAGATTCTGGGATGAATCCCATCAGGCCCCATAGATTTGAAGGATCCATCTGGAGCAGCAGATCCCACACAATTTCAGGGTTGACTGGGAGTTAATCATTATCGGTCATGGTTCTCCTGCTCAGGGCACTGAGATCCCCTTGGTCTGTCATCCATGCTGAAGACAGAAGTAAAGAAAGAGTTAAACACCTCTACCTTGTCTCTGTCCCTGTTTGTGAGGTGACCATCCTCATCCTGTAACAGGCTAATGATACTTCTATACTGCGTATTGCCACTAACATATTGGAAAAACCTCTTTTTATTGTCCCCCACATTTCTAGCTAGCCTCAACTCCCTACAGTGCTAAGCAGCATCTCTGAATTCTTCCCATATCACTTGATCTTGCTTTCACTGGGTGTATACTTTCCTTTTTTGCCTTATATCCAAGAGGAGATTCCTGTTGAGCCAAACCAGCCTTCTGCCTCACCTGCTTGACTTTTGACACTTGGGAATTGCCTGCTCCTGTGTCCTTAGGACGTGATGTTTAAAAAGTGACCAGAAATGATGGACCCCAGCAGCTGCAAAAACATTTTCCCGGGGGATCTTAGTTAATAGTTACTGGAGCAACCTGAATTCTGCTCTCCTTATGTCTGGAGTTGAGGTTTTGGTGGATCTTTTCCTCCTGTTAACAGAGATTTTAAGCTTGATCACTTCATGGTTGCTGTGGCGAAGACAGTCACCAACCTCCATCTCATTCATGAGATCCACTCTGTTGACAAGCAGCAGATCAAGGAGGGCGTCTTTCCAAGTCAGCTCCCTTAGGACCTGTCCCATAAAGTTGTCATTCAGGTTTTTTAGGAATCTTCTGCTGGCACAGGTTGTACCAGCTGTGTGATGCCCCCAGTTAATCTCTGGCAAATTGAAGTCCCCCATAAGGACAAGGGCAGTTGACTTGGAAATGTTCCCTGGTTCCTCAAAGAATAATTTGTTAGCATCATTGTCCTGGTTGGGAGGTCATAGCAGACTCCCATGGTGACATCTGCATTATTTGTTTGCCCCTTGATTCTTACCCAGAGGCTCTCAACTGCGCCATTGCCAACTGTGGGCTCCATACATTCTAACCCTTCTATTGCATACATTCAATTATATTCAAGCACTGTATACAATTTAACGAGAACAGTCACAAGTAAATTCTGGAGATCAGCAAAAATTTATCTTTTTTTTTAGTTTTCTGTTGATGTTCTTTACAGAAATAACTTTTATTGAAATACTTTGTGACTCCATGCAGTCAGAGGTAAGACCTGTTTGTTGACCTCTCTTACTCTAATCATTCCCTCAAGGGGAGAAAAAAGTAATTGTTCCACAGAGACTTTTGTTCTCTGTTCTTCTACCTTCTTGCAAGATGCAATAGTAAAGAACATTTTTTAAGGAACTTACAAGTGTGAGTTCCTTACAACTTTAAGAATCTTAAAAGTGTAAATTGATCAAATATGGAGCCTTGAAATAGGCTCTCCAGGGAGGTGGTGGAGTCACTATACATGGAATTGTTCAAAAAATGAGTAGATGTGGTATTTCATGATATACTTTATTGAGCATGGTGTTATTTGGTCAAAAGTTGGAGCAGATAATCTTGAGGGTCTTTTCCAACCTTAATGATTCTATGATTTTATGAGAAAAATGTTTGTAGCAAAGAACTCAACATTTCAACACCAGCCTAGTCACTCTGAGCTCTATTGTATCCCCTTGTTAGAGAGAAATGGACACTTTTATAACGTGATTGATTTGATGTCCTTTAGACTGAGGTGAATGAAACCTGGACCCTTACAGTGGCCAGTTTCTCTCTCTTGATTACAAGGAAGGTTGTGGTAGCTAAATCAACTATGGAGGTCTTAAACACAGACAACAACAATTCATCCACTGAGTTGGCAGTCATGGGAAAAGATCAATGTATTTCATATTTAATCACTTCCTAAATAGATTAAGGCAAACAAAAATCATAGTAGCCCCAAAAATTATTTTCTCAAACAAATACCGTGATTTAAGTTGCCACCGTTCCTAAATGGCCATTCATCTCACATGACTATCCACTTTAGGATGAGCTGAATGGTGTTTTGCACTTCATTGACTAAATTGCTATTTAGGCTGCATTGTGCATTGATCAAAACCAACCTGTTATCTGGGATTGCCTAATGTCCTTTTCTATCAGTTTATCTATATAAAGAAATTTGTAAAATGTGGTTTTCTGTTTATAATAAACAGATTAACACAAGAGCAAGAATGAGCTGGAACTCTGAATGTTTTAAATCGTTAAAAAATCATCCCACCCTCCTAATGCACTAGCCCTTTAAAGAACCCTTTCTAGACTTACGAAGTAAAAATATGACTCTTAGTTCCCATACACTTAGAATTTTACAGGTTATTGAAATAGCGTAAGCTGGAAATAATTGTGGTCAGCTGGCATAGTGAAATAATTTCGTTTAAATTCATTTCTAGCCTCTGCTTGCTTATAAAGCATCTTGTTGTTTTAACATCTGTCGCTTTCAAGATATAATTATCACTTCAGATCTTCTATTTTGTTTCTAAATATTCTTGAGCAACAGAGGTTGTTTGTCCTCCTTTTCTTCATAGATATAGGTGATTAATAGTAAACAAAATTCTTTTTCACTATGCATCTTCACCTAAGCCAGATCCTCTGGTTGCCCCATTCTGACAGAACAGCAAAATCTGAGTCTTTGTTTCTGCTGTAAAACTTGCCAGGTGCATTGTCCTGACTTATTCATAAGACTTGGCTTTCTCATTTAAGTATTTCTACCATACCATCTTTGGCAGCATTTACATATGGTATTGTTTCTTTATAATGTTAGTGCTCACAAAAAAAAGGATATTACAATGTTCCTAGTAGAAGACATCTTTGCTGATAGAGGTTGCTTGTTGTTCTACACTGGCAAATTTGGTTTGTGATAATAAGATCACTTCTCACAGGAAATGTTTCAAAGATTTCATCTATAATGCATATTTAATGCAAATTCTCCCATCATTAGATTAAATTAAATTAAATTTGATGGTATTACTTAAAGTTGTGTTGGGTACTTGCAGAAAGCAAGGGCGAGAGGAGGAGAAGAGAGGGAGAGATATGGATTTCTATCTAGCGCCTATCCTAGAGCCCTAAAAACATCTACCAGTGTCCAGATTTCTTGAGAACATGAGACATTCTTGGAGCAAGCAGGGGCGGTTTAGCTCATCATGCCTCATTCCCTTTTCCATCTACATCATGATGTCTTCTAATTGTTTCTTTAATGACCTCCGTGTTTTTGCCTTAACTGTCTTGCCTAGTAAGCCATTCCACACATTTATGATTCGCTGCTTGAAAAAAATGCTTCCTGACATCTGTTCTGAATTTGTTTTTCTTTAATTTTCATTTATGCCCTCTCATTCTATCATCTGTGTTGGGCTGAAAATAGGAACTCATGTTGACATTTTCTGAACCATTTAAATTTTATGTTCTTTAATTAAAAACTCCTTCTCAACTAGACAGAAGTCTAACCTGATGGTAGAGAATATAGGACTGTATTTAAAATAAAATATAAGTTTTATAAACATAAAAATTCATTGTTGTGTGTATTTAATATCCCATAGTTCAACTCATCAATGTCTCCTAAAGAGAAAATTCCAACATTTGCTAAAGTTCACTCACAAAGACAAAGAGGGCATGGAATGCACTAAAAAAGGCCAGGAGGTAAGATTTTTTTTTTCTGGTTTTGTCTATAACATCTTTTACTTTATGATTGTATTCTTCTTTAGATGTTCTAATCTTAGGAGCATCATTGGAAATACAGTTTTTCCCTTAGTCAGATTTTCACATTAAATAACCAATTTTCAAAAATGCTAAACATTTCTAATTTTTAAAAGGTATCTCAATTTTGACTGTCACAGATTGGAATATCCTCCCAGTCCCTCTTAAAAAATGGAAATAACTGAGATCTCATCATCATCATCATGGCTAGGCTTCGCGAACGAAGATTTGGGAAGGCTCTATCCACATTTGCTACAGGCACGCTGGTGGGTTATGAGGCCAATACGTGACAGACATATCCGATTGCAAAAGGCACAGCAGAAAGACTCCTTAGATGGTGTATTCTGCAATACACGGTTCCTTCTGCGTTGCCTTTTTTCCTCGAGGGTGATCCTGCGTGTGTTCTCAAAGGAGACAGCTGCGTTATAGATGGTGTGTCTCCAGGCCTCCCGATTTGAGGCCAGAGTAGACCAGTTATGATGATCAATATGGCCAAGGCTGAGATGTTGTTTCAGGGAGTCCTTGTATCTTTTCTTCGGGGCTCCTCTCATGCGGCAGCCAGTGGCAAGTTCACCATAGAGCAGGATTTTAGGGCGGCGGTGGTCCTTCATCCTGGAGACGTGCCCTGCCCATCGCAGCTGTGTTCTCAGTAACTGAGATCTATCAGTAGCTTTAATCACCAGGGTTTTGTAGTGTGCCGTTCCAGTCTCAAGACCTTGACTCTGTATGCTTCTCTAAATGGTCGATGCTGTGAATTTCTTTAAAATCCTATTTTTCAGTATGTGCTTACTTCCTTCTTTTAATCCCTTCTCTACTTTCTCACTCACTACTTTTTCTCCTACCCTTTTGCAAAACAATGAGTAAAGTATCAAGATGACTTTAATACTCTAAAATTTCAGTCACCACAGAAAAAACAGTACTAGCATTAAAAGTGATTTTAATTTCAACCATTTTAGGCAGCTAATGAACAAATTTCCTTTTAGTCCTTCCACTTGGTATGCTCAGGCAAATCTTCTATGCCATAGGTTCTGAGGAGCATTACCTGTTCTAGCCTGGTATGCAAGCAGCTTCCTTGGGAAGGACCAAAACAATAACCCAAAGTATAGCTGTGAAAAAATGTAGATTATTATAGTCTTTCCCCTGGGTCTAAGTGGAATTTTGATACCCTGAAGGCAATACAATACTAGATAGATTTTTATAGCAAAAATCTCACTAGTTAAAAGCACAGCTATTCTTATCAATACATTGAATATCAAAAGAAGAGAAGAAAAAAAGATGAAGATTTTAAAGCTTAAAAAAAATAAAATGAGAAATTTTACCATTCTTAATAATTTAAAATGGAATTTTAGATCCCATGCGTTTAAGTAATATTTCTAGATATTTCTGGGAGTGTAATTGATTTGTGAGAGGAATCAAGTCCTGTCATCTTCCTAAGCCTGTATGGAGTATTGAAAAGGACCTCTTGTTCTTTTTATGTAGACCAGAAGTGCCCAAAAGGCAAAGGACAAAGCATGTGCTATTTGCCTTAACTCGAGGGCTGTAGGGGAGAAAAAGGGTAGAGCAGCCCTAACCCCTCCCAAACAATTTAAACAATAACCTTTTTCCACTTTACTTTAGCACCTTTCTGCTTAGATCTTAGCATCCCTCTGCCAAATTCTTATTTCCCTTCTTTTTTACCTTCTTAGCAGTACTCTCTGATCTTTTCTGCTGATGTTGTAAATGTATGTTCAGATGTGGTCATGTATCCAAGCAGATAATAGGACCCAGAAGTTTCAGTATGCCCTGTTTGAGTGTCCTATATCCCTGGAACTTTGCAGTGTGTGCTGCTTTTAGGGCCAAGTACCTTTAGTGAGCTTGTATCAATAGAATTTAGAGCAGTTTCAGAAACTTACAGAGAAACAAAGGAAGGCAGAATCAATTTAACAGAATGAGAAGCGATAGCCATCTCAACAATTTTCCAGGGTAATTTGGCTTGATGCTTATGCCTAAAATTCATTTTGTTAGAGTGACTGATCTTCAGTAGAATTGTGTAATGAATGGACAGCTAGGTTAATGTCAATGTGCTGTTAGAAGCAGAAGCCAAAAATTCTCTTTAATGTCACCTCATTAGGAAGCCCCCGTGTAAGCATCTTTCCCGGAATACTGAGAGAATCTGTGTGCCAGAGCTGGTGGGAGGGTTCCTCCACCAGCTGCCAAACATGACATTTCTGGACAGACTGCTGAACCCTCAGCAGGTGACATCTGTGAAGCAGCCTTTCATCTTCCTGTCTCTCAATGGCTGGGTACCTGCACGGGGCAGGGATCCCAGAGAGGCTCTGTGAAAGCAGCATGTCTCTTTCTCCCAGCTGGGCTTCTACAGCCACAGGCTGAGGATCCCTGAATTTGAGCTTCCAGTGTCAACATCTGCTCTCAGAGCCTCTTTTGTCCATTTCTTTCTTTATGTGCTGACAGCTAAAGCCTGGTCCAGCCAACATAAACTGTCTGTAATCACCAGAACACAATCTACTGACTGTTTACAGCTTACAAGCAATAGGGATATTTTTTCACTTCTATGGTGTATTTAACTGAGTAGAAGAGTGATTAACCAGCAGAAAGGACTGAGCAGTTTAGAAATGTTTCAATCACTGTAAGAAAGGGAAAACTTCAAAGCATGATCTGAGTGACAATTTACTTAAAGATTATAGTAGCATCAGAAGCATTTAAAATTTTAGAACATCGATACTCAACTTATGGTTTTCTTGAATAGACTCTGCTCTTAAATGAACTATTTTCTGAGATGGGAAAAATAACACAAAATGGAAAAAATAGAAAAAATTTTTATTTTTTCCTTTTCACAAAGCCCCAGAAAAGGCAAACGTTCTTTTCACAAAATTCCAAGTGTTGCTAAATGTAATTTATTCATGACAATTAATGTTATTGCAATGAATACCAAATGAATTGCTAATCATTGACCACCCTGTTTTAAAGTGTTACCTATCCATCTGTCTGTTTTGCTAAAGGTACTTTTCACAGCATATGTTTCTTTTGGCTCTTTGCGTGCCATTAGAAAAAGCATAGTCACCCATCAGAAGGACATTCAAATACATAATAACCAGAAAACTGCTTAAGAACATTTCTGTGTCTTGATTAGATACTTCTGGTTTGTTTTTCTTTATGAAGGAGGCAAGGTTTTACCTCAGTGCTGGATAAATGTAGGTGGGAAGATTATTTCTTTGGTGAAACGATAAGGATGTAGTGACAGGACACGGTAGAATGGTCTTCACCTGAAGGAGAGTAGGTTTAGATATTAGGAAAAATTCTTTACTACGAGAGTGGTGAAGCATGGGAACCAGTTGCCCAAAGACTTTGTGGAATCCTCATCCATGGAGGAGGCTGGATACAGCTCTGTGTAACATAGTCTAGTGGAAGGTTCCCTGCCCGTGGCAGGGCAGTTGGAAGTGGGTGGTTTAAGGTTCCTTCAAACCCAAACCATTCTATGGTTCTATGGATAAGAAACATAAGATCTGGATACTTCTCTTACTTCTGTCACAGGCAACTTGGCCTGCATGATCTTGAGCCTTTCAGAATAGAAACAGAACATAAGTAAATGTTTAGGAGTTGAAATGTCATTCAATTTCAAATTGAATTAGGGTCCTAAATCATCTGTAAGTAAATCAACTACCTCTGGGATTTTCTTGTTTAGTGTTTGTAAAATGCGTATCCCAGAAAGCCTTTAACTGTGATAACTGATTTATAGATATAATGCAGATTGGGAGCCTCACACTGAAGGAGCTCAGTAACTGTGAGGTATTACCATCTTCATGAAGTTCGTTCTTCTGACACTGATGAAACAGTACAATTGCATTTTCAGCTGCCATTTATTTTCAGTTGACCAGTGCCAAAATTTACTAAAATGTATATAATATTTTATATGGACATGGCAGTGCTTGATAGGGAGCATTGTGCTATGCACCAAATATGAGCTGTGAACAGTTGAACATCTGGCTTGGCCTGGCGCTTCATCAGGTGCACTACACCTACACCTTGGCACCCACATTCTGTCTCAACAGCCACTGAGAGGAACAAGATCTGACTTGCAACCTGAGGGGAGATATAAGCCTGAAAGTTACACCTCAGAAGGCCAGCTGTGAGCAGGCTAGGTACAAAGAGGTATCTTCACTATAGGAAAATAGTGAGTTTCTACCTCAATATGGTTTAAAAACAAGACTAAACACCTGGGTGTTGTATGTAGTATGAATAGGTGGTGGCATGGGACCAGGCTTGTAATCATAACAAATAATTTAATTTTATATTATAGTCAGAACATTCAGAAAGATATTTACAGTAAAAAAAATATATAAACATGTGAATATAAGTATTTGGAAATGAATTTAAATTTTAAGGACCTGTGAGTACCCGCTTGTATATTTAGATTATGAGCACTTCTGAGAAAGCACTGAGTCTTTCTCTGTGGGTACAGTGCACGGGTGAACATTGGATAGTATGTTGTGAATATTACAGCATATAAACACAAATAATAACAGAATAGCTATACACTTAGCTGCTTAGTTGTAACTCTAGACAATTATAATTAAGAAGAAATCTCCCAACTAGAATTTAAATGCAATATCAATGTTACTTGATCCTGAGAATATTTTCAAAGTACTGTAAATGAAGAGCCAAAATAGATCTAATTTCCATCACTCTAAAAAGTGATGATTGCTCACAGTAAAGACCTAATAACACAGAAGGAAACACAACAACTCTCTGGGTGATCATAATGTAATTTGTCAGGGGTTTTTGAAAAAAAACCCAAAACAACAAAACACAAAGAAGAGCAGTGGATGTCCCTAACTCCAATACTGTGGAGAACGCAAACATTAAAGGATAGAGATCTAATGCTGTCTTCTTTAGCAATTATATTTTGTAGGTAGCTAAGAAAAATGCCATAAACCTTTCCAAATTATATTGGGGAATCAGTTATTCAATACTAATAAATTAACGTCACCCTCCAAAAATATACACACCTCAGTCCTCTCTAGTACCTCTACTTCATTCAACCACATCTAATCAATCTCACATGTCTTCAATTTCCAGTTTACAATATCAATATCCTGGTTTAGCACCATCTCAATGAACAGGTTCTCTGGAGAACACTCACAGTCTTTTACATAGTGTTCACCAGCATGAAGGCAGGGGAACCACACCTGTTTATGCCTGAAACTCTGCTTTTTAAGAACTACCTTTGTAAAATTGTATCATCTCCAATTCTTAGAGATTCTTGGAATCAAAATACTCTAATTTCTTGAATATTTATCTTCGTAATGCCAGGTATGCCATTATTTTGTCATTTTGAAGTGCAGAAAATGAATGCAATACTTTAAAAAAAAAAAAAAAAAAAAAAAAAAACCAAGCACACAACCAACCTGCAAAGCAGAAAAAATAAGTGAAGAACAAAATTATCAGGTTTCCAGAATATTAATAAACTGCCTGTTAAAAGTGTTGGTTAGTGAACAACATCCTCTGGCCAAGGACAGGAATACAAATTGAGACACATGAGCCTTGAACAAAAATTCTCTGTCTTTGATTTATTGCCCAAATGCATACATATTTTTCAAAAGGTTCAGTTTTGGGCTTTTTAAAATCATTGTAAAGGCATTAATTTGCATGATAATCTTTGTGGAAATAATGATATCTTCCATCTGATTCTAATTTACTGTCAGAAAAATGTCAAGGAAGGAAGGGCAGAATCTTTTAGTGTTTATTTCTGCTGTTTGAAAATGCTCTGAAAAAGGCACTGTGACTCTGGTGGGGGCTCTTTGATGGAAGTTTTTATGAAGTTAATGTTGCAGAGAGATGGTCGGAAGCCCCCAGCTAGTGGACTGTGGCATGTCGAATGGTCAAACGATTCCATCTGTAGTTAAATCTGCTACTGGAAGCATTTATCAACCTCCCAGTTGTTTGAGATCCTGCTGCTCCCACACTCTATCTGGATTTTGTCATTTACTAGAGCTGTACCCTTGATAGGTTTGGAAAGAAAAGCAAAACTATGCAAATGTTTCAGCTGCTTCAGACACTGTTCAGAAAATAGAAATACTGAAAACCCCAATATTCTTATAAATTTCCTCACATAATCTATTTTTTAGATAAGTGAGCAGGTTTTGAGTGGGAGATTCTTTGAAAACTTTACTTACAGTGTTAACTAAACTTCACTAACTTTCATATAATCCAATTGTTTTTTTTACTAGAGAGACTCAAATCTGAACTGCAAATGGGAACCATCCTCCCTTGAACTTGTAAAAATCTAAATATTGATTTTATAGCTTCATCCCTCTTCTCCAAACAGCTCAGTCTTGCAGCCCAAGTCAGCATATTTAACATTTTGTCCTCCTCTCCCTCACCTTCATCTGCATCATTCTTTCAGTTCCACTGCTGACCTGTGATGCTCTCAAAGCAAGGGGACCTTAGAGTTTCTACTCTCAGACCATTTCCTCTCTTTGCCTGTCAGCTTACCATAAGACTGCAGCTGAGATGCAAAACTTGTTGACCTGAATAAATAATAAATGTTTCTTATGCATAAAGGAGTCTGGAGCTCCAGAGAGACCTCCTCTAGGGTCCCCTCCGCACTGCAGTAGTCAGTCCCCTTTATGATATTGTGAACCTTCAGCACCTTAGATGGAAATTTTCTCTTTATAATGTCCTAATAGTGCACTGCAGCCAAGCTGCATAATCCCTTACAAGGGGAGAAAGGGTTTCATTACCATTGGTATTTCATTCTTTTTCAAGCAGGAAGGAGGCATCACACAGAGCTTTTAACTGGGAGGAGGGGTCAGCACCCATCAGGTGGATCTAGAGGCGGAAGGATCCAAATCCTGCCAGTAGTCATGATAGCCAAGAACTTTAAACATTACTATTACTAGAATCAATATTTCTTCCAGTGGTGTTGGGTTGGCAAGTTTTAGCAGATCTGCAGAGAACAGCAAGAAAAGAAGGATGAGTGATGAGTCAATGGACACTTAATTAAAACAAATATGTCAGCCCAAAACCAGTAGTTGAATGAGAAAGGGGGAAACACAATGAGAGAGGAAGTAGAAAAAGGCATAAAACGCAAACCCATGTACACAACTTCTGGGTGTCAACCATACTGAGTATGCTGATACAACAGCTCTTTGGAACAGAGAATTACGTTTTTCATTCCAGTGCTGGCAGTGTAGTTAGAACATCCCTTTACATGATGTGATCTGGATGCCAATATCTTACTGTTAGAAGCATCTACAACAGGACCAGTTTCATACTCTTATTGTGGAACTGATAGAAGCAAGAATTGATTGCAAGAACAATAACTTGCCTTAATGTCAACTACATTTAACACACTTATCCCATTCAAATGATTATAAAGGGAGAGAAAATAAGATTACAGAGTGAAAGCTGGAGTGAGAGGGAGGTGAAGGGAGGAAGGAAGGGGAAAATGACAATAAAATCCCTTGCTGTGGTGAACTCACCCCAGCTACCACCCAAGAAACCACCCAGATGCTTGCTCACTTCCCCCTTCCACCAACAGCTGGATGTGAGAGAAAATAGAAGAATGAGACTGAGAGATTGCAAGGTCAAGGTAAAGACTGGAAAATCATTTGCTAAGTACTGTTGAGGGCAAAAGAAACTCAACTCGAGGTATTTAATTTATTGCCAAACTGCATAACTATTTAATTACTGATTAGAGCATTGCCAAATAAACAAGACAAACATTATACGCTTAGGAAAAAAATCATCTTTCCTTCCACTTTTCCAGGAAAGGAGGACTCCTGTCCTCCCCACTTCCTTTCTTCCACTTTACTTGTTCACTTCAGACTCCTTTCCACCCTCATCATTGACACAGGTTACACTCCATCCCCATGAAGGATGCACCAGAGATGTGGGCTGGTACACAGAAGTTTCTCTGTTTATTGCCCTTTTCCTATACTCCACTGTGGGCTTTCCTCAGGCCACAGTCCCCTCAGTTGTGTACCTGCTCCCCCTCCGCTGGCTTTGTTATTTCTAGTTCTTTTGTTCCCAGATCTTCGTTCGCGAAGCCTAGCCATGTTCCCTCCACCTCTGCTGATGGGATCAGCTGTGCCCTGCAGTAGGTTTTGGAGATACTGATTGGATCTGACAAAAGGCAGTCCCATGTCTCTCCCTGGGAGACCACTCCTGCAGCCCCCTCCCTCCTACTGCCAAAACTTTGCCATTCATGTATTTTTCCAAATACATTTATGAAGAAAATGAACTCTTGTAAGTTGACCATGAGAAAGTTAGACCTATATTTTCACTGATACTTTTGATGGGAGTGTTAATCAGTGTCACAGGTGAGAGAAAACCCAAACCACTCTATAATTTATCTATGTATGGAAAGATCCAAAGAAGGTGCAGGACCTTCCAGCTTTCAGACATCTCAATGGGTAATTCCTTTTGTTCCATGGTGGCAACATACTCTATTTGCAGTTCATAGAAACACAAAATATCCTGAGCTGGAAAGGACCCATAAGGATCATCAAAGTCCAAATCCTGGCTCTGCACAGGACATTGCCAAAAATCACACCATGTGCCCAAGAGCATTGTCCAAACACTCCTTGAACTCTATCAGACTTGGTGCTGTGACCACTTCCTTGGGGAGCCTGTTCCAGTGCCCAACCACCCTCTGAGCGAAGAACTTCTTTCCTATTATCTAACCTAAATTTCACCCTGACACGTCTTTATGCTGTTCCCTTGCATACTATCATTAGTCACCAGGAAGAAGAAATCAGTGCCTGCCCCCCCACTTTCCTTCACGAGCAAGCTATAGACTGCAATGAGGTATCCCCTCAGTCTCCTCTTCTCCAGGCTGAACAAGCCAAGTGACCTCAGTTGAAACTCAGGGCCCTTCACCGTCTTTGTAGCCCTCCTTTGGACACTCTCTAACAGCTTAATATCTTTCTTATATTGAGGTGCCCAAACCAGCACACAATACTCCAGGTGAGGCCACACCAGTGCAGAGCAGTGAGACAATCCCCTCCCTCAACTGGCTGGCAATGCTTTACCTGATGCCCCCCAGGACATGGTTGGCCCTCCTGGCTGCCAGAGCACTGCTGACTCATATTTAACTTGCCATTGATCAGGATCCACAGGTCCCTTTTCTATGTACTTCTCTCCTGCAACTAATCCCCCACTCTGTATGTACATACAGGGTTGTCCCATTCCAGGTGCAGAAGCCACCACTTGCTCAGATGTGGCCATGTGTGGAAGAGAACTACCTGCCTTACACAGACTAGTGTTTCAGTCTCATAAGGCCAATGAAATTACAGATGAAATTAAACTGACTCAAATCATCAGTGCTAGAAAAACGCATTTACTTCAGCTCCCAGATTCTGTTATTTTCCCAAATCAACTTCCGTGAAGCAACCTCTCTATTAGAAATGTTTCCCTGGTTCACCTTTTCCCTCCATATCTCTAGTGCATCCTTTTTCAACTCTTAGTCTGCATATCTGATATGTGTACTATTGGAACTGATTTGAGACCCTATGAGTTCAGCAGGTCTGCCAATCTCAGTCTAGTTAGGCTGTGAATTTGCTTGCTTAATTTTCATACATAAGAATGGCTAGGAAGTCAGGTACCAATGCAAACTGAAGCAATTTGAATTTTCTAACATTATGTTCATAATACCCACCCATATTTAACTAATACATAGCCTAATACTACAAGCCTGGATAACAGTGCAGCATCATCCTTAGCTCAAACTCTGGTTAAGTAAACGAGTGAAAATGAAGACCCATTCCCAGCATCTTTTCAAAATTAAAGCATTAACACTGTTGCAAACAGCTTATTGCTACTCTGTAGCTGTGGAAACAGCAATATAGTGTAAAAGCTAGATAGCCCATATATTAGGTGCCTCAAGACAGAACCAGTAAGTGGTATAAATGCATTCTATATGGCCTTTTGTAATTAGTAATGAAATGCCTGAAATAAATCCAAAGCCTTGCAAGAAGTCAGCTTTCCCTAGAAAACCTGTTTTCAAATGGCATCATACTTCAGCATTCTTCAACTTTGTGAGTTCACAGCATCTGCTGCTTAAATATAACAGCACATATGGCAGCATCATTTTAGAAAGCAATGTAAAAAAAGACTGAAGAAACTATTATGAGGACTGCTGTCATGCTCTTGGGGCACAATTGCAATCTTGTGTTCCCATACGGCACCGCTGGAGAAGGAATGTGAAGTTTTAGTAGGGTAGAAAGGGTCAAATACTGTATAATAAACTGACTCAAATGTTCCCTTTTTGTACTTACATTTTATTAGTTCCAAATTAAATACACAATATAATTAGGTCCTGACTTTTTTTCTTGGGACTAAAGGAGGTGCTTGAAATTTAACCTGAACGTAGAGTGCTCTTTTGAAGCCCAAATCAGCATTCATGCAAATCCCAACAAATGTTGACACTCTATCTCTGGCAATCCAAGTGTATAATTAATTTACAGATCATCATACACCACTTTTGTGAACCAGTATCAACATTTAACTATTCTACCACTGGGTAAACATGTGGCTTTTATCAATGAATTTTTTTTCTGTCTGACTCTATTATAGTAGGGAGGAGTTGTGCCTCTCAGAGATTAGCACATTCAGCTGAAATTCAACTGATGTTTCATTACTGAGGGAGTTTTATAACATGAAAACGATGAGGGTGCAACTATGCCACAAGAGTACAGCCTCAAACCAAAAGGAGAAGCATGTCCAAGGGGTTTATGAAGACATAATTCTTTCACAAATTCCTGGAAATACTTTTTCCCTTTAATGATATTAAAAAATGGCATTACCCCCTTTGAGTAGATGTGTGTCTTTGGGAGAATGTGAAGGAAGCTAATCCACCTCTCTCCTGTAAATATGAATAATTATGGATACTACATAGGGATAATGCTTCCCTTTGGTCACTAACCACTCACAGTAATTTTCAGGGGTTGGGGAGATAGTTTTGAAACAGATAAATAAGAAGTTCAAGGTCCTAAATGAGCTATGCAGTGGGAATCTTTACTGGGACCAAGCAGAAAGAACCGGTCCTTTCTCTTGGTCCACAGAATCCCGTTTGATTTGTGCTGTGATGGCTGATATCACTTGCGTTCTCCCACAGCAAATAAGTGCATAAGAAACTTAAGTAGCAAGCAAACAGCACAAGGAAAGTCATTAAGAGATTGATATAGTCATGTACCTTCTCTTATGTTACTCATTTCTTGCATGCAAGTTCAATAGCAGCTAGTGGAACTTCCTGTCAAAAGGCATTAGTGAGCTGAGCAAGCTTTTCAAAAAGAAAAACGAGGTTTAGTGGCAACTATTTCTCCTTGTTTCTACTTTTTCTCTTATAAGCAAACTAAAACTACACTTTTTCACTCATTATTAAGTTATATTTAGGTTATTCTCAGGTAATTTCATAATAGAAAAGAAATCCCAGAACAGCAGAACAGCACTTCATGTAATTATTGGCATGTTCTTCTTCAAAAAACAGTTTTATTTCCTTTTCTTCCTGAGACAGAATTGCATTAGAAAAATCCATCTCTCTGCAGCTGTCTAAAGGAGTACCAATTTTTACCACTATAAATGCCAAGCTAGAAGTATGTTTTCTCTAAGAACTATTTCTCATTTCCTGGTCATTCTCAGGTTGAAGTTACCTGTGTCAAACTGACATTTTTAGCTTTATCTGTAACATGTAGGCTCACTTAGAAAGCAAGGGTTTATCTCGTAGTCTAAGTTCAAGAAGCATTTGGATGCTTTCAGGTACATGTTGTGATTCTTGGACTGTCCTGCTCATGGCCAGGAGTTGGACTCGATGATCTTGACAGATCCCTTCCAACTCAGCATGTTTTATGATGCTATGATACTGTGATTCTATACTGAGATCTTGAAGTAACCTGGTAGTCATCCTTAGCTTGTAAACTAAAATCATTCTACAATCCACTCTGGAGATTCAGATCGCAATGTAATTGGTCCAAAATCTGGCCTGCTATGCAGGAGGCATACAGATTACCATTTTGTTTTAAAGAGGTATGTAATGATATCTCTCTTAAGGCATTATACTTGCATGAGACACTCTACACCTCAAAGGTTTTAAGTTATCAAGATAATATTAGGATACCAAAAAGGATTTGTTTGCAGACCATCAACCCTGCAGCTCTTGATCACATATGGATAGAGAAAGATGTATTCAGTGTTTGTGTCCTGCTTTGCTCTATAAATCGGTATAAATCACTTGAACTCTTCTCAAGAGCACAGAGCCTAGGATTACATTTTGCTAGAAAAAGGTACTAGAAAACTGAAAATGTTTCACTAGTTCTTCAGAAGAGAAGTTTAGAGCAGTTATTAACACAGCTATTAACATTTTTGTTTCAATAATGGTCAGAGGAAATCATATAATGTCCTAAGAGACCTCAGTATGTTCTTAAGAAACATCAAAAGCTAAGAATATTTAGACTGCTTTTCTCTTTTTCTTTTTTACTACTTCACACCTCCTTCCTTTGATATATGGAGTTTGTTTTTTATGAATACAAAAACAGGAATTTCATGCTGTGACCCAGATTTCTATCCCTTCACATACATTCCCCTGTGCATCAAGTTTAAAAGCTAAAAAGACCCAGAGTTTTGCATGAAATTTGCAGCTTTGATTTTCTCTTTTCAACTTTCAGATTTTTTGAAAATGAGCCATTTTGTAGCAAAGGAAAAAGTTACATTTCACAAGGCTTCTATAGAAAAATATTAAGAGAAAGTCTGTGTTATAGACAAGGAAAATCAGCTATCTGCATACCTAATGTGATAGAGAAAGCTTTACTTTAGTGTCAAGATCTTTAATTTCTCTAGGTTTTATTATGATTAAGTCAAAAGCCCATTACACTTTGGTTGCACCGTTCCAGAATAGACAGAGAATTCGAGACTGGGTTCAAGGAAGTTAAAAGATTTAAAGCAATTTCAGGCTGTGATAGCAGATGAGGCAATAATTTAGCATAAAAGAACAATATTTATAAAGAACGTGGTTGTACAGGATGTCTTTTTTAACTGTCCTACACCTATGATTTTCCACTAGCAATTTTCTTTCTTCTGGGCTCCTGTTTTGATTCCTTTCCTTCTACTTAATGAATGGCTGTACTTGTCATCTATCTTCTGAAATACGTTTCAGAAGATGCTAACCTACCTTGTTGGTAATCATTTTTTCATGACAGTTAAACAACTCTCTCTGTAAAGGATGAGCTCTGTAAAGATTCTCAATAGATTTTCCATAAGTAGGTACATGAAATAGCAATCTTAACCCCATACATGAAGCTCCATTTGGTCTTTTCCTAAAAGGCACCAAATACCTAAACATCTAATCAAATTTTATTTGAAGGGTCTCACAGTAGCAGTCTTATGTCTATATCTGTGTTGATCTTTAGCTTAGGATGGGAACAGTGATAATTGAATCAAAAAATCTCAGGCATTCTTTCAAGAACTAGAGCTTGTAGCTTCGACCAAGAAAGAAAACAAATCAGATTTTGTTTTGATCAAACCATAACATTACAGTCTCTCCATACTTTTAAGGATGGGGATTCTTCTATGTTTAAAAAAAAATATTTTTTTCCTTCATTCAACATTTCTCTTTGTTTTTCTTTTGGAAAACAAGCATCTTCATAGCTTTCTTTACAAAGAACATCTTTGGAAAATAAAAGGCTAGACTCTCATGATATGTCAGTTCTCCTAATTTCACTTGGACTGTTTAATCCTTTTTGAATTTGCAGAAAAGAAAGCAGGGTTTGAATCTGAGTCAAATGAGTCACATTGCCTCCAAGACAACTATTAAAGATGCTCTGCAGTTTATGAAGAAAATGAGAATTAGTATAGAAACTGGTCCTGATCTATAACTTCACTAATGACCTGATTTTAGGTCTCTACACAAGTCAGATTCTCACATAGCCATATATTCTGGCTTTAAGTTTAATCTCTGTTTACCACTAATGTCCAGTGTCAGTAGCATTGTTTTTTGTACTACACTCATGTACAGAGCTGATGAGCACATTTTAAGAATTTATACATATAAATATGCTTTTAAACTAGTTGGACTATTTTTTTTTTCCTTAGGCAAAAAAAAAAAAGTATAAAATCATTGTTTCTCAAAACTGGAAACCATACTTTGCCAGAGTCCTGAATGCTGGAGGGCCATTAGTGTGAGAATGCCATAGCAGCATTATGCTAAGAAAGAAATCTGCATCCTGCTTGTTTGGGTAATAGTTCTTCCATTAGAGGCAATATTAGAATTTCAGCTTTTGATGTCTCCTTGTGGACCCCTTAAAATCCAAGCTGTGAAACAGCAGCTGATGCTTTACATACTATCACAACAGCCAGCAATATATGAAACCTGGAAACAGCATGCAAGGGAAATTAATGATGAGCTGTTAAGGGATATACAGTAACTCACGTTTGCATTACACAACATACAGCAAATTAAAGCTGCCTTTCCTTTGTTGTGCTGGTGATAGAACAAATAAACCTCTAGCAGCAATGAAGAATGGCAGTATCTGAGATCACTTTTAATTGATAGAAAGTCCAGAAAAAATGGGATATTTTTATCAGTAGTGCAGAACAAGCTCAGAAAGTTACGCTGATCAGTAGACAGAACACAAGCTCTGTGTCACCATCACTAGCCCGAATAGTAGCATATGGTACAGCAGATCCATAACAGTAAAAGCCAGGCTAGATCCTGAAACACTTACTTATCAAATTAACAATTGCTAAAAGCACAACAGTAGCATTAATGTCTATGTTCCTTTTTTGTGTGTGTGATTTTTTCATATTTTTGCATATGATTACAAATGAGAAGCTATAAATGACTTCTTTATTTCACAGGGACTATCTCGCATGTATTTTGTCTCAATGCAAATAAGAACCAGGACATTGTAAGTACAACACAAAAAGGGTAAATTTGGTATATTTATTACATTTAATATATCAAGGGTTACATGGTGTTTGAGCTTAATGTGGTAATTCAGGTTTTCTTTGAATAGCAAACATCTAGTGACTTCTGTTTAATATTTTGTTCTTATATGCTTTCATGTTAAATACAAATTAAGGAAATTTTCAATGGATTCTTTGTAAAACATGACAGCATTTACATGAGTTTCACAGAATCACAGAATATGCTGAGTTGGAAGGAACCCAAAAGGATCATCAAGTCCAGTTCCTAGCCCTGTACCCATCCCCAAGAGTCACACCATGTGCCCAAGAGTATCGTCCAAACACTTCTTGAACTCTGTCAGGCTTGGTACTGCGACCACTTCCTTGAGGAGCCTGTTCCACCATCCAACTACCCTCTGGGCAAAGAATCTTTTTCTAATATCCAACATAAACATCCCCTGACACAACTTCAGGCCATGCCCTTCAGTCCTGTCACTGGTCACCAGAGAGAAGAAATCAGTGTCTGAGTATACTGTCAATTTCTATTGCATGATCATATCTTTAATTAAATATCGGACACACAAAATTAACAAAAATATTAAAAAAAAGAGATGCTCCTTCAACTAAATCCTAAAGCAAGAGAATTTGTAGTCCTTTAAAGTAAATTAGTGTTTCCTGGTGAGATCTTTCAAAGTCTTACACACTGACTTTCCTTAGCTTGAATGTTCTCAACTCATGCATAGTTAGACAAAGGTGAATGTTCTCTCACAGCAATCTCAGCCTTAGTGAGGCAGTGATGTGAATCAAGGAGCCTCTGAACTCAAAGAGAAGGGGATGTTAATAGTGTTCTTCTTATTACTGTTATTATTACCATTTTTACAACTGCTCTGCAAAAAGCAATGACAAGCTAAAACTCTTCATAAAGGTGGTGCTGCAGCAACCATGAGACAGAAAATGCTATAATTTTTTTCTGAACAATGGCACAGCATGGCCATGAATGAAAAGTGTTTTAAGTCTGCCAAATGAGGTTTAGAAAATGTTAATATGCCACACCAGGACTTCTGTAAATCATTTTGAAATCTAAATTTAGAGTGCGAGGAAGAGGATGTGTGAGAGACTGAAATGTTAATGTTAATGGCTCAAATGATCAGCCATTTGCAAAAGCAGCGAGAACTTTGCTGACATGTGCAAGGAACCAGCCCAGGTGCAGAGGTAGTGAGCACCAGAGGATGACCAGGACAGATCAACTTTTTTTTAGCAAGAAGCTGGGTTTTGAGCCAGATAAGAGAAGAGGCTGATAAGAAGCAGACCCTCAGATAGTGCTTTTTATCAAGCCAATATCCTCCCTTACACAACTGGCTCAGGTATGAAAACTCCCCTCTCAGGGAGATATCAGGACATTTACACATAGGCCTGAAGGTGTTCGTCCCTTAGGTGGGGTATAACTGGCTCAACTACACTGATGAGAGGCAGCTGTCATGTCTTAGAAGGTGCCATAAACCATTAAAGGCCTCCAAAGTGCTCCCACTCACTCCTAAGTCCTTCCACCGGGGGACCGCACATGATGCACAGTTTTACGTCATACACTGTAAAACTCCCCTGCCAGTTGAAAGTGTGTAGGTGTTTCCACATAAACCTGAACGCGTATTAACCCACTGAAATTTGTTTTCATGCGCTTCCCCTCACCCCCAACAGATCAAGACTGCAACCATCACTTCGACCAACGGACATCTGAATTGCAATAATCAAGTCTCATTTCTGGATCCATGGGTAGCAATATCTTTCTACTCTTATCCCGTCTTTCTCTCTCTTTCTTCTCCTAACTTCTTCTTCGTGAAATATATTGTAAGCCAGACTAAAAAATTCCCGTCAATGCCTTAGTAAGTGACTTGCTGTTTCTGGATAAGTTGAAGTTGGCTAAGTTTAAATTTCTTAAGTTAAAGTTTGTGAAATGCTTTACTTTGTCTGGATGTTGTTTTAAAATTTGCCAAGTAGCTTATTCTACCTAAATGTTCTAAAGTTTGCAAGTAAAAGTTTGTTATTGAACCTCCTAAGAATTTTGTTGTTTCTCATGCGCACCACCCAGAGTGAATCAAACAACATTCTCCTTAACCCATCGAGTGGACCAGGGCATAACAGATGGGACACAGTCTTGGATACATGTACATAAGCAAAAATTCTGCTCCTATCTGTCTGAACTCCTATCTCCTATCTCATCACTCCACGTTGCTAGACAACATTAATGGTAACAAATCACCATCCAGCCACCTAAGCAGGACATCTAGGTTTGTGGCACCATGTAAAGAGTGTTACATAGCAGCCAGTCCATAGCTAGCGCCCTAAGGCACAGAGTATTAGGAGACGAGCCTGGCTCAGCATGTGCTGCCCCCTGCACTCATCCCCTAATTCCTCCATTTTGTCTCTCACCAGATGTTGGACACTAAGAGCACCCACATACCTCCTCCTGGTGGAGTTCCTGACAGAGCTACCCAAGGCAGCTGTAATTAAGCCAGCTTTCAGACCAGAAACAGCACAATCAGTTGCTGGGGTGCCCTACTCAAAGCTGATTACCCTGTTTAAGAGGCAGTGCTTACTACCTTGGACTGCCACATTAATAAAATTTCACTTCTTCCAGGTCCAAGAATGTATCTTCTCACTTGACCATCTATCTCCTGTGCCATTTGTCCACAGACAAACACTCAGGTTAGGGTTATTTAGAGCAGCAGGCACTGTCAATATTTTATTCTCTCTGCAGCAGAAATTAACATACCACAAAATTTTACTGACTAAAATAGTGTGTCTCAAAAGATGGGCAACAGCTGAAACAGAAGGAAGGAAGAAGGCAGGGGCTGAGAGTATGAGGTTTGACTTACATGCCAAAAATTGGCAAATAAATACCTGCCTCTTTCTGTTGATCTATTCCTTTGTGTGATCTCCCCTGTCCTTGTTCATTACCTCTGTCATAGTTGTGCTGGAAAAACTCCGTCCTGAGAACTTTTGGCTATCATTTATTTTATGTTGCATTTATAATCTGCCTATCATAGGGTATTTTCATAACTTAAATTGCATAGAAAGATTGAATATATATTTAAACTATGTCTAAAGCTGTATGTTTAATGTACAAGCATCAATTCAATAAATCTGTCAGAATCCTCACTTGACTCTACTGCTGCATCAAAAAAATAAAGCTATCCTACTCTAAATGATATTTAAACAGACTAAATGATCCTTTTCCTGTTTCAGAGCAGGAATTCAAACCTTATTTGTTCAGGATGTCAAATTGCTGGCAAAGAGGACTTGGCTTGGCAGGGTCTAAATCCTGTACTTAAATTGAATGTGATACCTTTTGAGTGAAAACACTGCCAATTTTTAAGGTGAACACAACTGGGATTAAGAGACACTAATGGTGCATTACTTAAAGATGTCACTAGTCACAGTAGAAAAGCAAAATCAGACGAATTATTTTAAAGCACCACAGATTAGTCAGAGACGTTTGGACTGGTTTGTACTTGAGGATCTCAGAGTATGACCATTGTGCATTATCTAGACATTTATCGTGTAGTATAAATAGCTCAAAGCCATACCTTTATCTCTCTTTTCATGCAGTTTAGTCTTGTTCAATGCAGTCTTCTCCAGGAGCAGCACTAAACTCCCTACACTTGCTAATTGCCCATTTAGACATTAACATAAGCAAAAATTATCCAAACACTCTGTGCATGAGCACATACACATACACACATATTGTTGCACCAAGAACATTTACAGTCATATCATGAATTGCTCAAAAATATGTCAGCTAAGATTTTTCTTAAGCAAAACATAGAAAAAATGCTTGACTTTAGACTTCTACACTGCCAATAGTCTGCATAAGAACTAATCTTCTTAAAACCCATCAACCTCTCTTTCCTATATAACCAAGGGAAATAAGAGGGCATTTTTATGGTGCAGCTTATCCAATCTGTTCTAGATGTCTGTTTGAGGATGAAATGAATTGCACTCCAGAAGTATTGATTAGTTTCCATCGCTTGCCAAGGAACTATCACACATCTAGATGATGGATAAGGTGAATCCCACTCCAAATTTCTTTGGGGTTTAGATATCCATAAGTGATAAAATTAATCCCAACTTTAATATCTTGGTCTTACATGAAAAGCTTTATGTTCCACATATGATGGAAGTAAGAAAGGAGAACTTGGAGGAATATTTTTCTCCCCTACATCATTGCCTGCTTACTTTTCCACCTGCATCTCCAACACTTATCCTAAGACTGGATTCCTATCTTTAATTATACCAAATGGTATTAAGCTCATATGCTTCTATCCCAAGCTCCCTCCTTGCTTCAAGGGCCTTCTCCATCCTTTTTCACAAGCGCTTTTAGTTCTGTACCTCACCTTGTTGAACTTTGCTTCCAAATCCTTGATAACAGGCAGTTTTAGAAAGTACTTCTTTTTTCCTTGTGAACATTACACTATCTCAGCTACAATAAGTTCTGCAGCTTCTCTTAATGTAGCATGAAGTAAATTTAAGTAAAGAGAGCCACAGCCAGATCTATGTATCACTTCAGATGCTGAATAGGCCTTGTGCAGGCTCTGAGAAGTGAAGTTCATCCTTTGGGAGGAATTTCTCCTAAATCAGAAAGGAACAGAAGGGAACTCTGTTCTCTATCTCCATATAACTATATTCCTCTTATAAACAAACTTTGAATGTGAGACGGTCTGTAATGCCAAGGCTTCCAATTTTATCACAAGCCCAAACACAGTGGATTTCCCCCACACTCCCCCGTTAAATCCCAGCTCCTGGAGTCATGAGAATACCCAAGGAATTTCAGTTGTCTTATAAAAATGTTGTATTTCTGGCCCACACAGAGGCAGAGGAAAACCCTGCAAATGTGACCCCATTGCGCCCTAAACACTCAAAACCAGAAGGCAAATAAAAAGAAGCCAAGTACATTCAGTTGCATGATTTTCAGGCCAATCTCATGATTATTTCAAGCCTGATTCAAGATTTTTGGATGGTTTGGGTTGGCAGCGCCAAAGACTTCATTATAGTTTCAAAGACTATAAAAAGAAAAAAGTTTCCAAGCTGTATAATTATCAAAATGATGGAGAGTCTGAAATACAACAGGAATGACAGGCACACTTGGGCCAGCTTTTTCAAATGGGGCCTGATAGAGCATACTTCAGCTATTTCATTGCCACATCCAGACACAGTGGACCTGATTAGCCTAAATATATCTCTTGCTGGAAATCAATTGGCTTAAGCAGGAGTTCAGTGACATAGGTCTTGTTCTTGACAACTACCAGGGGTAAATTTCACTCTGAGAAAGTCAAACAAGGAGGAAAGGATTCCTGACGGTACTCAAACTGTGTCTTGAGAAAGCGATTTGTACAATACAGGACAGGGATTTACTCAAAAACACGTGGAAGCAATTCATGGATTCTATTGCAGCTTTCTGATATTAATGGATTTAAATAAGTGTTACTCATATTTTGGCTGTAAGAAAGGATATATTATGATATTTTATCTTTAAATGGGCTAGAATTTAAACTAGCTTCCTAAATTCCATTGTCCTCTTACACTCCTTTTCTGTTTTCCTCCATTTCCTTCATTTTTCTTCTTGGTAGTCTTTTGGTTAAAAGGCAGGCTTCAGAGAGTATGGAAGTGCATGCTCTGTATATACTTATTTGGCAAAACCACTCTGTCCTTCCTTATGTTGAGCAGTTTATTGTTCCCCAAGCAGTCCCACTGACATTTATAGGCATCTCCTAATGCCAGTATGGCCATAATATGGAAGAAGAAAAGGAGGGTGAAACAGGCAAAGAGAGCCAGGAGGTAATTTAAGGAATATAATGAGACAAACAAAAGCTTGCATGGGTTTTTCTATGGTGACTTACTCCTTTCATTTAAGTCAGTGGGAAAATTCCTATTCATTTTAGCAGCAATAGACAATGTTTCCTTCAGCCGATAATGATAATTATGATATTTCACTGCTATATTGAAGTATTCCATCTATAATAGAATTTGTTTGCCTTTAAATTTAACTCTTAATTCAGTAGGAAAAATTCTACACTAAAGACCAAATTTGCCATGGTGTTCATGCACACCTTAAACTTTAGTCACACAAGCAGGTCTATTGATATACTTTAAGGAAAGTCACCAACAAATCAGCCCTGGTCATCACCAAATTGGAACCTTTTTTGTTTATTCAAAATAAAGACGTGCAGAAACCATTCCCTCAGACCCATCAGTTCTGCTGCTGTGCAACATCAGAAAGCACAATTCACAGCAAAATCATTTTTGGTGACAACACCAAGTGAGTAGTTTGCCTTATCACCAGTGAAGAAAAAGAAATGGAAAGATGTGGGAATTTATGACTTTACAGGGCCAGAGATTTAACATCAGTTACTTAATACCATGTACAGAGGAAAGTCTCTTCACTTATTTATTTATCTGGGGGGAAGGAGGAGGGGTTGGGGGGAGGTCCTTCAGAAAACCTGCCGGCAGGAGGCCCCACATGGTGGAGGGAGAGGGGTTGATTTCACTCACAGGCGTCCTGGTAGCTATTCTACCTTCTTGAAGCATTTTTCTGACAATCTTCAAAAGCAAAGTCCCAATTTGCATTTTTAATACTGAAATGTAATACACTGTTACCGGGAGACACCCCTGAGTGTTATTACTTATCACTGGGCCATTATAAACAATCATGAAAGATTACAGTTGATCTGCCTAGCCAGATGCATTCTTGAAAACCCAGAAAGAGGGTTAAATGAGAACCAACATATGTAAAAGATTCACAATGCTATATTTCAAATGAGAAACATGTCGGGAGTGGAAAAAAAAAAAAAAAGCCAAAGAGCACAGTGGTTAAAGAAAAACTGAAAGAAAAACACATAATTGCTTTTAGTCTGTCATTTCCCCCCACAGAGTAGTAAATAAGCGCTTTGATACATAAAAGCCGTTATCAAACAGTAACAAATTAGTTCTTCACCATCTGTGATCCACGCAAGGGGGGTGACAGTTATAGGCAAGATTTTAAAATATGAAATCAACTATTTATGAACTGGTTTCAGAGTCTTGCTGTCTACTTTGCCTCTTAAAACGTGGCCACAAGAAAGAGATAGATTTTCGAAGCTAACAAAAAACAGCAGTGGTGGTTCCACTCTTTAAATGATGCTAATTGCTGGCTGACATTTGTAAACAAGATGTTTCCTTTCCTACCACTGCCTACTATAGCTCACTTAACAATATTTCACTTGAAAAAAAGAAAAATAATCATAACTCTGTCCTTACCAAATCTTATTACTTTGAGCTTCTTTATGTTACACATGATTGGCCCATTTTTTCATTTTGGCTGGATTGGCTGGATCCCTCTGCTTCAGAAATATTGCAACTTAGATCTAATTTCTTTCATGCTTTTTTGTCTTCCAGCTTTCCTTCTTTTTCTCCTTGCTTTCTCTCAAGCAGGTGCAGACTCTCACTTTCTTGCTTTCTGCCTGGCTTCTTTTATCTCTCTTTCTGTCTTTTTTTCTCTTCTGCCTTTTGCTTTTTTCTGTTTATTTCTCTATTTTTTTCTTTTTTTTTCCCTGTAAAAGTACCTTCTTTTGGAAGTCTGTGGGTGAACAGATATTTCAGCTCCTAACTTTAACAAGGGAAGTGCCAAATTTTTCATGATGTGCAAATTAATTATATTAACTGACAAGTAACCCTAACTTAAATTGGGAGAAGGAAAAAACAACTCAAACCCACTCGTTCTTTACCGATGCATCTAGCATTTCTCTTTTCCTTCATTCCCCTGTGCAGAAGGGGTGTTTTTCTGGAGTGAAAGCAATTAAATCTCAGAGAGATGGTGGTAATTTGTTTCTGCTTGGGAAGTGAGTGCTTTTGAAAAATGAGTTTGAATTGATCTCAGGGTTTTTCCATCTCTTCACTGGAAGAAATAAAACAGAATTAAAAGCCTAAAATGTAAGGAGACTTCATTACTTAGAAACTGCTGAGAATGGTTATTATTATTTTTTGAAAACAATGAGTTTTTTTGAAGTTTGGGGCAATATGAAAAGAAAAAAATTGTGCTAACATGCTGTGGATTGTTGTATTTCATGGGACAATCCAATGCCTTTGCAATGTGTCATCTTTACTTTCAGTGAAATACAATGGACATTTCAGCAGGAATACAAAAGTGAAAAAGGATTGACCTTATTCCCACAATCCCATGTCCATTAACTACAGTACCAAGAGCTCTTTCATTTAGATTAAGAGGCTTTGACTGACAACAGTATATTTCTCTGCTGTCATCATTTTCTTCCAAGACAATAAAATATGTTCATATGGTAAATCAAAAAGACTATACAAAGAAACAAATGTAGATGCATCTGCTTATGTCCTTGAACAGAGGAAGAAGTACACATGGGCTTGGGTGCCCTAGGGTAACTGATAATTGAATTATGTGAATTCTATGAAATAAGCTGAATTTCTCACTAAGATTTCAGCATCTGTAGTGGCATCTATCTTGTCAAATGTAAGCATCTATAATGTACGATATGCATAAGAGCTGCTTGTCTAAACCCCATGGAAGCAGATTTATCACATGATAACATATCAATATCACTGAATCTGTGACTGAGAGAGATAGGCAAACAGCAAGTTCGTGGAAAAAGAAGGATAATTCTACAATTACTCACCTCAAATTAAAAAAATATGTACTTAAACACAGTACACAAATTGTCCTGTGTTCTTCCTTCATTAGAATGGGAGTCTGGAGTCAGTCCTCAAGCGCAAATGTCCATGTCCTGCATTCAGTGAAATGAATCCTCTCTCAATGGTCTTAAAGTGGTGTCAGGTAGAGTCTAACTGACATCAGTCTATAGCAGTAGTGGCCAAAGATTTTCACTTCCAGCATATTTAAAATTAAAAATGGAAGAATTCCTTTCATTAAATGCATAATCACTTTGCTGAGTTACAAAAAATGTTCAGCACACATTGCTATGATCAAAGTAGCACCAGTGGTACAGTAACATCAGTATTAAAATGTAACCCTTTCAATTCCATTCTGATAACTTAAATCATTTTAGATAGCAAAATTTTGCTATTATGATATAATTCATCTAAGGGATCAATATATTTCTGAGATGATAACATTTTGCTATCGAGGTGTAATTTAAATTCACCACATACCTTGTTAGGGTAGTCATGACCAGAAATGAAAGGGCTGGGTAGGCTGCAATTTCAGCTGGAAGCAATTTGTACTGGTAATTTCAGTGTTCCTGGTATTTAGAATGATGCTTCTGAAAAGGATATAGCATGCTTTATACTTGCCTCATTAAAAAAAAAAATAAAAAATCACGTTTTCAACTTTTTCTCCACTTTCAAGAGCTATCTGAGATTTCTCCAGTAATTCAAGTACATCTCACTGATTCCTCCAGTACCACTCATTCTCTATTTCTGCAATACATGACTGTGACTCTACTGAGGCAGTAATGATTTTTGCTGGCTTCCAGCTGTTCTTGTTTGGTCTCAGGTGGCCTGGACACCAGCCTGGACAGCAGTTTTCTACGTCTGTCATAACATTTCTGTTTCTTTTGCCTTTCAGCTGGATTTGGAAAGTTGGTATTTGCTCAAGTTTAACTCTCGTGAAAAGAACAGCCAATTAACATCTGTTCAGTAGTAGGCAATCTTAGTTCATTTTTATATTTAGCAATGTAAAGGACAATTTTTCATCTCTGCTTTCAGTTTCCTTGAATATATAACTGACTAATAGCATTCAATAGGATAAAGCCAACAAAAAGCTTAAACAAGTGCCTAATTTCAGCATGAGAATAGCTGTAGTACCTTCGACACTCTCAGTTATTTTCCTGCTTTAAAAACCCTTTCCTTTTTAAAAAAGCTAATATCTCTGTCTTCCCATGCAGAGCAGTTTTCATTGTTTCATTTTGTTCATAACTAAAGCTTCTTTAGAAAAAGGTATAGCAGTAGTTAGGCACTTTGCTCAATCCTACTTCTCTTGGTGTCTCAACAGTTTTGAAAGAATTTGAGGAATAAAACCAGAACAGAGTTACTCCATTAGGTAATGTAGCCCATTTTCTTGCACATTGTACTTTCACATGAATTATTACCATTCTAAATCTTGTATTCAGGTATTGAAATTGTACACAGAATTTTTTATATGTTTCTGAATTAAAGAAACTCTTTTAAAAATATTTAGTCTGCCGCTATGTTTTTTGACTGATTTTGATTTGGTTTTTAGTTTGTTTGTTTGTTTTACAGAAAGAAATGTACATCTTTATTTGATAGCTTGTTTTTGACCAGAATAAAGCAAAGAAATCAAGACTTCATAAGTACTTTGACCTTAGAAGATTGCAAGTTAAGCCTCTTCAGGCATTGAAGGTATTCACCTATGATTATCCTTTGTGAGCATGGGATCCTTGGAAGAAAACAGAATTATCAATCATTTTATTAATATGGATTTCATTGGAATGGACTTAAGCCATAATCTCTTTCTTCCAGCAGATAATGTATAGTGGGTATATATGAAGGGCTCTAGAAGCCCCTTCACTTATGCAGCCTAGTTTATACAGGGGGACAGATCTGAAAACCACTTTTCAGGAGCACAAAAGGATGCTTCATCAAGCACTTTAAGATTTAATCAGTGTGCCAAACTGAAGCAGGATCATCACTGATGAGAACATATTGAAACTCCTTAATTAATCTGTTTTCTGAACCACATGCAGATTGTTATCTGTGAATACGTGATCTGATAAAATAACTAAATATATCTTCAGAGAGGCAAGTAATGTCCTAAAAGTTTTGAAATAAGCAGTCACAACAAGTAATAAGTAATCACAATATGCTTATGTCAGCGCTAGTAATGGATTACCAGTTATTGCTTATACAGATCAGGTTGGATTTAGTTTTCATCATTTACCAACAGTCCTGGCTCACTGGGGAGGTCCCAGATGATTGGAAGTTGGTGAATGTCATGCCCATCCACAAAAAGGGCTGCAAGGAGTACCCGGGAAGCTACAGGCCTGTCAGCCTGACCTCAGTGCCTGGCAAGGTTATGGAGCAGATCATCCTAAGTGCAATCACACAGCATCTACAGGATGGACAAGGGATCAGATCCAGCCAGCACAGGTTTAGGAAGGGCACGTCCTGTCTGACCAACCTGATCTCCTTTTATGATCAGGTGACCCGCTGGTGGATGAGGGGAAGGCTGTGGATGTGGTCTATCTGGACTTCAGCAAAGCCTTTGACACCATGTCCCACAGTATACTCCTGAAAAAGCTGGCAGCCCATGGCTTGGACAGGGGCACCCTGTGCTGGGTTAGGAACTGGCTGATGGCCGGGCCCAGAGAGTGGTGGTGAACGGGGCTGCATCCAGTTGGCTGCTGGTCACTAGTGGTGTCCCCCAGGGATCAGTGTTGGGTCCGGTTCTGTTTAATATCTTTATTGATGATTTAGTTGAGGGGATTAAGTGTACCATTAACAAATTTGCAGATGACACCAAGTTGGGGGGGAGTTGATCAGCTGGAAGGCAGAAGGGCTTTTCAGAGGGACCTGGACAGACTGGAGATTCCAACGGGATGAGGTTCAACAATGCCAAGTGTCGGGTCCTGCACTTTGGCACTTTGGCCACAAAAAACCCTGCAGCACTACAGGCTGGGGACAGAGTGGCTGGAGAGCAGCCAGGCAGAAAGGGACCTGGGAGTTTGGATTGACAGGAAGCTGAACATGAGTCAGCAGTGTGCCCAGGTGGCCAAGAAGGCAAATGGCATCCTGGCCTGTAACAGGACCAGGGAAGTGATTCTCTCCCTGTACTCAGCGCTGGTGAGGCCAAACCTTGAGTACTGTGTCCAGTTCTGGGCCCCTCAGTTCAGGAAGGATACTGAGATGCTGGAGCAGGTCCAGAGAAGAGCAACAAGGCTGGTGAAGGGACTGGAGCACAAGTCCTATGAGAAGAGGCTGAGGGAGCTGGGGTTGGTTCACCCTAGAGAAGAGGAGGCTCAGGGGAGACATCATCACTCTCTACAACTCCCTGAAAGGAGGTTGTAGCCAAGTGGGGATTGGTCTCTTCTCCCAGGCAACCAGCAGTAGGACAAGAGGGTATGGTCTTAAACTGTGCCAGGGGAGGTTTACGTTGGATATTAGGAAGAAATTTTTTACAGAGAGAGTAATCAGACATTGGAATGGGCTGCCCAGGGAGGTGGTGGACTCATCGTCCCTGGAGGTTTTTATGATGAGACTGGATGTGGCACTTAGTGCCATGGTCTAGTAACCACGGTGGTAGTGGATCAAGGGTTGGACTTGATGATCTCAGGGGTCTTTTCCAACTCAGTTAATTCTATTATTCTATGATCATTGCAAGAATACACAACTGAACTGGTTTAATCTGGTATCCACAAAGATTCCCAGGTACGGTTTTGGTAAAGCTGGTGAACAGTCAGTCTACAGTTTGTACTGGTGCACAGTGCTTTTGCCTAAATGCAGGACTTAACATTTGCTTCTGTTGAACTTCATGAGGTTCCTGTTCTTCAAGCCTGATGAGGTCCATCTGCATGGCAGATTGATAACTTGTCCTTCAATCTCACTCCCCTAGCCTGGTGTTATCCTCAGACGTTCCCTCTGTATGAAGACTTTACCAGTCCTGCCTTTACCAGCACAAAGTGACATTAGCCTTTAAGATCCCTCAACACACTCATATGCCTTCTGTGAGGTCCTGTAGGCTTGTATTTGTGTATGATCTGCCCACCCAAGTAGTCCCTAAGATGATCCTCTTTGAACCTTCAATGTGTTTCTCCCCTCCACAAATTTTGTTACTCAGCATGGAGACTCAAGATGCCTGAGGAAAGACCTTTTCTGTGAAGGCTCTGAGCACCTCATTCATTTCTCTGCCTGCACAAGCTTGCCTGCACTGTTCACTCTACATCCGCCTTTGTGTTTCCTTTACTGATATGAAGCCCTGTAGAAGTCATTCATATTGACCTTTACATCCTTCACCAGTTTCCACTTAGCCAAGGTCTAACTTTCCTATGTCCCAAAGTGCTTGGGTGATGCTATATTCCTCCTTAGTTGTCCTTCCCTGCTTTCACTTTCCATCTCGTGATGTCTGTTTTTGAATTCAGTTTTAAGTTCCCCGTTCAGACAAGCTGGTCGATTTTGCATGAGGTTGGATTGTTTTGAGGAAATTATATATAGGTCATCAAGATTTTAATGGTTCCTCTGCCCTTCAAGGCATCCTCACAGAGGATCCCACTCATCTTCAGGGATCGGTTATTTCATTTTATAGCTTAATCTCTTCAATATGTGAGGTTTAGCAGTTCGGTAGCCAAAATTTCTTGAGCTAGTTAACTTACAGCCTGTTCTGAGATATCTGGCATGTTTTCAGGGTAAATAAATGAGCCGCATAGATATTGCAATGGGGAACTGGATTTTTCCCTTAGTCTTCTCCATCATTTAGAGTAACTTCTCAGTGTTTTAGAATTGCTTTAAATTCTGACAATTTTGAAGATCTGCTATGTGAATTTTATATTTAACATTCTTGCATCAAAAAGCGGAGAATTCTTTTCTATACTGCCAACAGAATCTGCATGTGTTTATTAATTCCTTACCATTTAGCATTTCATGTGGCAATTGCAGATTTTCTGTCTCAGCATTAGAAGCTGAATTCCATGTGAAGGTAAAGGCAAAATATTTTAAATAAACTTCACCTGCCTTGTGATCTGTTTGGACAAGTGACTTTTTCTCCTTCCAAACATACAGATAGAAATTAACCACTAACAATCATTAGGAACTCCTTTCCAGCCTTTAACAGGCTTCCAGCTAGTTAAGTACTGTCCTTTAATTGTCTCAAAAAACTCTTCCAGAGTTCTGACCCAGTGAGTTGGTGAATTCTGGATTCAGGCCATATTACACAATCACCAATTACTCCCTTTCTCCTTCAGATATACTTTTTCTGTCAAGGGAACTATCTTGGTTCAAAAAATAATATTTTTGTATGTGTTTGCCAAAACACCTGTTTAGCCTAGATATGTCTTATTTCAGCTACTCCCTGTAACACAAACTCTAACCATTTAAAATCAAAATACTAAAACTCCAGTAAGAGCTAGACTTATCTGATTTGAGTGGAACCTGGAGCTGCACAAAAAATGCTTAGCCATGCAGGTCATTTTCAAATAAGTATTTAAAGAAGGTGCTTATGTTTATTGCACTGTACTTTTTGCAAGGCTTACCATTCCTTGCTTAGGAAATTATGCAAATGCCATAAGGAAGACAAATAACACAGTGTGATAAACAGACAATGTTTATGATCATTTTCTTTCTTTGAAAAATTATTTGTTTCTTTCTTAGAAAAAAAAATACAGTAATGATCCAAAACAGTGTAATCTTGTTATACCACAAATGTTGAATGCTGAAGTGTGTTTTAAGGGCCCAATCTATTCATAGATGTTTGTGTATACATATGACAAGTCTTTTTCCAGTATTCTCATAAATATACTTTTTAAATGGGTTCAGTATGCAGTCTGTATTTTTTGTAAGTCAATAGAAAGTGTGCTACACACAATATGCAATCCAGCATACCGTTACATGACACCAATACAGAATTGCCTCTTTATTGGCTGTAAGGGGGTAAATTCTAAAGTTTTCACATTTGGCTTCAGTTCAGAAGAGGGCCAGTCACCTTGGATGCTTACATGAATGTTGTTGTGTTTGAAAATATAACTGGAAATCTTAAAAGAATCTAAATACTTCCTGCTCTAAATCAAGCCTGAAATATCTTGAGCACTGTCTTTGTTGTGGTATCTGGGTACTTAGTTTTCTAGTGTCAGACAGAAACCAGAAGTGTAGAAGCTTGTAAAAACTAGAAGAATGGAAAAAAGATTAACAAAACATTGTAGAACACTCGAAAATGCATGACTGTTTGGAGGTCTGAGGTACATAGTTTAGGGTATTAGCCAATTTATCTCTAAAAGAAATATTAAATATTCTATTTCAGAGACTTATCATACACTATGCAGTGTATTATACAATATATTTTAAAATAAATACAATTAAATTAAAATTTTTATATAGTTGTAAACTATATGTAAGAATGGGGGTCCATTAGATATGCATTATATTTCTTTATATTATGTTTTTAACCATGAAATCATGTGAGTCAATAAAAGATTAGTTCACTGATAACATTCCCTGTTACTCTTAGAAAGCAGGAAGACAGAAGAAACATGGTGAGAGAATAATCTCTAGAAAGGTTTCTAGCAGCCCAGATTTGAACTTGTACAATGGCAAGTTGTTACAGATTTTGAAGTCTGTTTCTTGTCTGTATTCAGTGGACAACTACTCTGAGTGCCTAGTTCTACCAGACTATCCAAGCATCACTTGTCATGGATGTGAAGAAAGTGTTAATCAAATAGCTGAAAAAAAGAGCAAGTGTAAGACTTACTGAAGCACTGTTGTTTGTTAATAATGAGTTTAGAAGGAATTTTATCCAGAAACACACATATTGAAGAATGGTTGTGTCTCTAGACAAAAAAATTCCCTGGTCTCCCAATAGCATATACCCTCATATATATAAATATATGCCTAAGATATTAACATGTCTAATATTAGGGGAAAAATAAAGCCCAGATTAAATTTTTTAAAATTAAAAGTTATATTTATGAAGAGCTTTTACTGAAGAATATAAGGAGCAAGAAATAAACTGCAATTAAAATATATATTAACCAATATAGCAAGCTCAGTGTTTGTGTCCTCTGATGTTTCGTAAAGATTAAGACTGCTTTCTCTACAGTCAGGTTGTCATTTACCATGCCTTATCATTGGGAAAACAGGAATTTTAACATACTAACAGATTAAAGAGTTTCTTTTAAGACTACTGGTTTAGTTAAAGGAAACGTTAATAATATCTATATTGTAATGAAAGAAATTATTAGAAATTATAACTCATTCATGCCTATATTGCCAAATGACCCTGGGTAAAAGTCCAATATTAAAAGACAAGTAGTATCAATTTCTAGAGCTTCCCAATTCACATTAAAAAAAAAAAAGTTTATAAGCCTAATGTTTATCAGCTATTAGTAAATTCAGTACTTATGTCCTTGTAAAGACTATCTGAGTTTTTAAAAATATTTTACTTATTATTTTACCTTTTAAATCAGTGATCAATATGCTCAGTTCATTACCTATGCTGTCTGTAATGCAGGGTAGCATAGGCCCACTGCTATCCATTGCTTCTGAGCAAATCTCATCTCTTGTCCCTAACTGGCCTAGTGTTATGGAAGCTTATTAGGAGTTAAAAATCCCTGGGGAACTTGTCTGGGGGGAGACATCAAGAAGAATAATGATTTAGTTTAATATCTTAGAAGTAAATTTTGGAAGCAGAGGAAGGAATGTTGTCCTATAGATAGCATGATGGCTCTGCTGTCCTGTGTGCGTTTACAGAGTCTCTATCTGTGCATTAACAGCAGTTCAGGCTCCATTGCTATGGATCAGGATCAGCAAGAGTTCCACCACAAACATGGATATGGCTCCCCATGCTCTGTGGCCATGCTCACCAAGGTTTGACTTGAAGCCCTACCTTCCTGCTCTGCTACATGGGGTCTCTGGTCAGAAACCCCTGTCCTGTTTTTCAGCCACACTGCAGCCCTGATGATAAGAGGAAACAGGTACAAACTGAAACACAGAAAGTGCCATCTGAACACAAAGAAACACCTGGTTATTGTGAGAGTGATTGAGTACTGGAACAGGCTTCCAGAGATGATGTAGAATCTCCATAAAAGATTCAAGAGATATTCAAAAGCTGTATGAACATCGTCCTGGAAACATGCTGGAGGACCAAGTGACCAGACAACCTACAGAAGTTTCTTCCAACCTCAACCATTCTATGATTCTATGATTCTGTGTGTGACCTGATCCATCATTGGGGCTCCTTCCAACACGTAGTCATGATGCATGCTTGACACACACCAGACCCAAGAGTTAGGAGGTCCTGTGAAGTCATTTCCACCCAGATCATTATCCTCCAAGTCTTTTCTCTGAAGCACATTTCTATCACTAACAAAACTCTATTGAATAGGATTTTACCCTCTACCTTCTTTAAAGCAAGGTTAGGTTTGGGGATATTTGGTATCACGAGACTCAAAAAACTAAGAAGGTATTCTTCAGCCTAGACTACACTTAGAAGTTAATAATGCATTCAACATAATGATCACCACACTTAAGATGTGACATATCCTTCTTACCTTAAAAGAAATAAGAACAGTTTTGAAAGAAACAACTTCATTGTTCTCCAACAGGCCAAATTTCTGTCATTAAAAGAGTTTTTACATATACAAAAGAGAGAAACTACACAATATGGATTATCACTTGCTGTTGCAAGAATACTTTCCAAACCAGGAAATTTTCTCTGTATTCAGAATGTCCACCTCTTTCTCTTCTGTATTTGAATGGCTTTCTGTGAGGTATCACATCCTCCTCTTTTCAAAGATAAAACAAAAAATTTCATCTCTTGCTCATTTTGAGTTCCTCTCCTTCCTGCACATCTGCTGTTTCTTAAAAGTGCTTCAGAAAGTTTTAAGTGTAAATGCTATCTTTTTCTGTAAGAGTCTAAGAGATGTTAATAGCTAATGCATTTCTGGACAAAGTCTAGAAACCATGAAGAGCACATTGTGTTCGATCAGTAAAAAATGAATACATATGATAGAATTTCAAATGTAAAATTCCATTAAGAGTTCAAGTGTCAACATTGCTGTAACATATGTCCCATATTACTGGTTTGTGTTTTACATCTATTGCATGATTTAGGTTTGGTTTTTTTAATTGTTGTAATTTTATACAAACCTAGCAAAATCTGTGGATTATGTGAACTGGGATGTTTTATATTTACTTACTGAGGAAAGTCAAAATTGAACTAGGTAATTATGTCCAGATCTTTTTTTTCTTTATTTTCATGATCATTCTTCATGCAGCGTATTTACTACCTTTTTCAGCTCAGAGCCTTGAGTGAACATAAGTTAGACAGTAATTCATTTCTAAAACAAATATAACTTCGTAATAATTGACATACTATTTCAAGAAAGAGTTTCTACCACATATATGTTTCTTCCATTAGAATATATAGTTATAGGAGTCCAATATGAGCAAAGAAATGCAACATAAATGTTTTTCTTCTGTTATCAGAGAAACTCAAAATGCTCTGGGTTCATTTTAGCCTTCAAGTTACAAAAGCACATTTTCAGTCCCTACAGCAGTGTCTACATGCATGTAAATGTTAAAAGAAGGCCTCCATCGTTATTTGAATTGTCATTGAATTTAATGAATTTTTATAAATTTTTTTAATAATGTTGTGGTAGAAACACTATATCACTTTTTAATTCATAATAAACTCATACTTTTCTCAGCTGAATTAAATTACCATTGGTGGATTATTTAATTAGAGAACAAGGACTCTGGACCAGTACCCTTTACCAGTGTCAAGGCTCCCATTGGAAAGGAAATCCTATGGGAAAACTGTATATAGTAAAATGTTGGGTTGGTTGAAAAATAATGAATTTCAAATGTTTTTGCTGGAAAGTGAGACTTTTCAGTGTATCTGATGACCAAAAAAATCCTGTTTTTCACAGAACTATCAGCTGGTTTGCAGGCTAGAGCTAATCCAGCAGTATGCGCATCATACTGTAGATACTAAATCTTGGCGGCAGAAATCTTTGTGATAGGATTTATTGTTCTTGGGCAATACATCCCACGATGCTCTCTGACACTGGAGTTTATTTAATAGGATCGGTCCCAGACTCTTTCTTCCAGACTCTCCTATTTCATTGCTCACAGTGGGTTCTTAGAAGTTCATTTTCTTACATGTGACTTCTTCATAAATATGAGACAGAAAGGTCTTATTTTATTTCCCATCTGTTTATACTCCTTCAGTGTTCCTTTTCTACATTAACTTCCACATCTGGTTCCACACTTTCTATAGCAAGTCAAAATTATGGCCACATCCACTATCTTCATGACCCCCTCTCCATTTCATGAATTTATCCACAGTAAAAATTGCCAGAGTAACAGTGTAATTTGAAGTCTTTGGGGAAGTTCATTCCTTTTGGGTGCTTTGACTTCAAGCTTCTTTCCATTTTTGCAGACTGAGGAAAAACACAGAATATATGATTACTTCTAGGAATTACCATACTAATATTGTCCTTGTATCCCACTTAGAGTGTGGGGTGGGTGCCAAGTACCATGTGCTGTCCACTGTGGTGGTAGGTTTAAATACAGAAGGATTTGCCCACAGAAATGTGACTAAGATCTCTGACTCATTTCATGTAATTTCTGAGAATAAACAATTCTTTCATGGCTCTGATTTTCCACCCTTGATAACTAAGCCAGATTTGCAATGGTGGCCTGGAAATGAGCGTGCCTACTATGCTGTGACCATCAAGTTAGAAAGTCACTGTTTCCCTCTCTCACCATTCATTATAATTATTTTGGATTCTTTTGACTTTGATCAAATGAGACCATTAAATGTTTTGCAATCTGACTGCTCATGGCTATTCTTTTCAAAGCTTTCAGTTTTGTCAGATTTTTATTCTAATCCTCTTTTCTTGAAAGCTAAACAATGGCAGCTCCCTCCCACTAACCTCTGCCCTCATGTGCCTCACCCCGATACAGATCATATGTGATGTTCGTGTGAAAAAATATGCAGAGGTTTGAAGCTGAGGTTAGGACATCAAGACAAAGTCTTTGATGAAATAACTTGACTGAAGGCAGTCAGCTGCATCAGCAGAACACCTGAGACTCTGAGTATATTTTCTGTCCACTGACTTTATGTCTCCTGAATGCTCTCCAAGCATTTGAGAGCTGCAGACATATTAACTGAGCTCACTCTTCAAAGACAGATTACAGAGGTTCCAATCTTGTAACTGAGCAGTTCCACCACCAAGGGGTTATTCCTAATGAAATGTTACTTACTATTTTCTGGTTTTGGCTTTTAATTTTAGTAATTTCATGCCACCTCTACTTTTGAAGGATAATTTTAGCTCCATTTTTTTATAGCCAGCCTTTTCCTGGGAAATAGCAAGGCAATCAATGTAACTTTTCATTGCTACTAAAAATATACAGTCTATACTTTCTAGCAGTTCCTCAGTGTTTAGTTCCTTAGTGATTTCTAAACTTCTCAGTTTTCTTTTTAATGCCAAAACAAGTTGCCAGACTTTGGGGCATTAACTGCACCAAAGGTGCCAATCTTTTTTAAAAAAAACCTGCCCACAGGTGTTGCAATGAGTACTTCAGAATGAGAGTTCCATTAGTACTTCAGAAATTTTGGCCCTTTTTCAGAATCAAGCACAAAAAATCTGACCATGGGATCTTTTGAAAAATTTACCTTCACACTTTGCAAAGTATATTTTCACCTCCCTCTGAAGATCTTGAGACATGCTGCATACATATACATATATATATATATATGATCTTCTAACGCCTCCATTCAATGTGTGTTCAAAAAATACAGTATGTTTCTTACTTTTCTGAGTTTCTCTGTCATAGGACAAGGAGGAGGAAAAATAAAGAGTCAAAAATTGGGTCTTTCAAAAAAAAAAACCAAAAGAAAATTTAATGTTATTTGTGACATTGTGGTAAGACTAAGAAAGGAAGTTCTCCTGCATTCACCCCAAAGTAGAAAAGCTGGTTTTGATCCTGAGAGCTTCTAATACTTAGAATCATAGAAACATAATTCCTTTGCTAAAGAGGAATTAATTCTATGATTCCATGATAAAACAAAAGACTCTTAAGATCACTGAGTCCAGTCGTTAACCTAACTGCCATTTTCACCACAAACCATGTACCCAAAGCCACATCCACATGGTTTTCAAACACTTCCAGGAATGGTGATTCCACCAGTTCCCTAGGCACCTTGTTCCAATGGCTGACCACCTTTTCAGCAAAGAGTTTTCCTAATACTCAATCTAAATCTCCTCTGCTGGAACCTCAGGCCATTTCCTCTCATCCTGTCACTTTTTACTTGAGAGAAGAGACTGATCTCCACCTCACTATAACCTCTTTTAAGGCAGTTGTAGAGGGCAGTAAGGTGCCCCTGAACCTCCTTTTCTGCAGGCTAAACAACCCCAGCTCCCCCCAGCTGCTCCTCATAAGACTTGTGGCCTAGCCCTTTCACCAGCTTCATTGCCACCAGCAAAAACAATAGACAGAAAAAGACAATGGGAATGAGTACATTGATAGCTCTACATCCACAAAGCCCTCATAGCCAAACACCACTGTTAATCATGTTACCTGTGATGCTGTTAACACCATCTGCAGTGACCAGATGAATACAGATGATTGAGTTAAAAGATCAATTCCAAATACATCCCTCTTTGTTTTCGGTTGGCAGCCAATTATTTTCTACCCTAGTCTGGCAGTGTTTTCGGTAATAATAAAACTATCTTAAGAAATGAGCTTTTCTCAGCATTTCACAATAATTTGAGATCTTTATCACAATTAAGTTTTGTGAACTGAATCATATTCCTTCAGCTAGCTCTACGTGATATTCTGTCAATTATAGTAATAATGTATCAATTTTTTAAAAATACTTTTTAATTATTCTTTTACTTTCTGTAATTTTTTGAGTACCTTCTTAACACACCCAAGTGGAAATATCACGGAAATTCATGGAAATATTGTGATGATATGATGTATGATAAAAACATGCTCAAGTGATTTCTGGGTATTATATTTTTGCAAACTAATCTCTTGTATCATAAAGGGAGTAATTTTCACCCTTTTTATGCAGGAAAATATTAAATCCAAGGGCTGTGATACAAGATCTGAATTAAATTTTCTCTTTTATAGAGGATCCAACTAGCTTTGTTTTGTCAGTGTCTCTAAACCAATGTGTTTGAAAGGAAAATTCAAACCTAATATACCAGTCTTTTGTAGACTATATAATTTTTGGCCCTCAGCTTTGAAAATAACATTTTTTCATTGGAAAAAACATGTTTTCAAAAGTGGTAGTTTTAAAGTGATGTTGAGGCATCTCAAAAATACTTGGCATTAGATAAGCTCTCTTCCAATTAAAGTCAAAATATGTATTAACACCGCCTCCAACATGTGCCTCAATTTTCAAAATTTTATTTAGAGTTTAGAAGATTAAAAAGTATCTTTGAAGAAAACAAACAAACAAACAAACAAATATTGCCTGACCTGCCAACTTCTCTGCAGACCAAGTCAAATAGGATTATTTCTGACTTTTGCCACATCACCAATATCAAAATACTTTGCAAGCACTTTTTCAACTCATTAACTTTATGCAGCTCCATTACACTGAAGGAGATGGTACAACTCTTAGTGATGATGACAGAATTTGGCCCAGCAACTGAAGTTTCCCATTATGTTGATGACATGAGAAACAGTAGAATACCTAGCACATCCCTCCCCTTTAACAAAATTGTGTTTGTTCCCATTCAAGTAGATTAGCTCCAAGTATACACAGAAGAGATAATGTTTACTGATAAGAGTGTGATTGTAGAAATTTGTCTATTATTTCTGTCTGTGAGTAGAATTCCTCTTAACGTTAGGAAGACCTGCTTGGACATCGTTAATGAAACAGAGACACACATCATCTTGTACTTATAAATAGTTGCTTGTGGTTTTCAGAGCAATGGTACTATACTGTAACTCACTGTTAAGAGTATATTAAAATGGCCATACTGTGCCAATCCACAAAAGATTTAATGTGTTGCCTTCCTCTCCCCACCAATCTGTTTAGCTCAATCTGTACATACCTTACTCTGACAAGGCCCTGAAGGTGTGTTGTGCAATTTCTCTACCAGACTCTAGAGCTGGGCATCACATTAATATGTGAATATCTTTGTATGGGGTTTTTGTGACAAGGTCTTGGTAGTGGAGGGCTACAGGGCTGGCTTCTGTGACAAGCTGACAGAAGCTTTCCCCATATCCAACAGGAATTTAAGGAAGAAGTTCAGGAAGAATTTCTTTAAGGAAAAGATGATTAAGCATTGGAATGGGCTGCCCAGGGGGGTAGTGGAGTCATCATCCCTGGAGGTGTTCAAGAAACAACTGGATGTGGCAATTGGTGTTGTGGTTCAATTCACAAGGCAGTGGTTGGTCAAACATTGGACTCCATGATCTCAGGTGTCTTTTCCAACCTTAATGATTCTGTGAACAGAGCCAATGCCACTTGGCTCCGAGATGGACCTGCCATTGGTCAAGGCCAAGCACATCAACTACGGTGGTGGCACCTCCTCAAGGATAATGTAGTTAACAGCAGCTGGAGAGAGAAGTAAGGATATGTGAGACAAACAGCTCTGCAGACTCCAAGGTCCGTGCAGGAGGGGGAGAGAAGATGATCCAGGCACGCGAGCAGAGATTCCTCTGTAGTCCATGGTGCAGACCATGGTGAGCTGGATGTCCCTCTGCAGCCCATGAAGGTCCACAGGGGAGCAGAGATCCACCTGCAGCCCATGGAGGACCCCATGCCAGAGCAGGGGGATGCCCAAAGGAGTCTGTGACCCTGTGGGAAGCCCACGTTGGAGCTGTCTGGTCCTGGCAGGACCTGTGTCCCCTTGGACAGAGAAGGTTATGCTGGAGTAGATTTGCTGGCAGGAGTTGTGACCCCACAGGGGATCCACTATGGAGTAGCCTGTTCCCAAAGGACTGCATCCCATGGAAGGGACCCACACTGGAGCAGTTCATGAAGAACTGTAGCCTGTTGGAAGAACTCAGACTGGAGAAATTTCTGGAGGACTGTCTCCCATGGGAGGGACCCCACGCTGGAGCAGAAGAGTGAGGAATCCTCTCACTGAGGAGGAAGGAGCAGTCATCACAAAATGTGTGAAAAAGTGACTGCAGCACCCATTCCCCATCCTTCTGCACCTCTGAGATGGAGGAGGTAGAGAAAATTGTGAGTGAAGTTAAGCCCAGGAAGAAAGGAGGGGAGGGGACTATACACTATTACATTTGTCTTCAAGAGCAAGAAGCCCTATTTCTTGGGAAGTGGCTGGACATGGAAGTAGAGAATAAATCTTTTGTTTTCCTTTGCTTCCATGCATGGCCTTTGCTTTTGGTTTATTAAGCTGCCTTTGTCTTGACCCACAAGTTGTGTTTGTCTTATTTTCTCGCCTCCACTCCCATCCTGCTGAGGAGGGAAGCAATAGAGCAGCTTGGTAGACACCTGGCATCCAGCCAAGGTCAACTCACCACAACATACTAGTATTTTGATGAGATAGTTCCTACTCTTTGGGACTGGTTCATTTTGCAGTGAATAATAAAAACAAAATCCCGTCAAAGAGTTTTAAGTATTTCATAATTCTTCTTATCCCCAATTCTTCTTATCCCCAAATACACAAAAACTTCCTCACACATTACAGAAATTTAAGTAACTCAGTAGTATTATGAGACAGAATTCTTGTCATAGCACTCTTTTAACTACGTATTGTGCCATGATACAATTTCGAAGGTTATTTTAGTCCCTTTCTTCGAGGTAAACAGCAGCATTCAGAAAACATTAGAACATTTTCTAGTTTTGAAGTACAAGGGGTTCAAGCACACACTTTCAATTAGGAGAAAAGGAGAAAAAAATCAAACCAAAAGAGTTTTTAAGACTTCAGAGCATACTGCCTCATGTACCAAGAGATTATTCTGTCCCTTGCATATTTGATGCAGCCTCCTGCTGTATCAGACAGAGGTACTGCTCTCAACTGAATCCCATGGAGCTTAAGTGTAGCTCTGATACACTGATAATGCTGGATGTTATAGGTTCCAGGGATTTTCTTCCCCCTCCTCTCCTGTTGTGTGTGCCAGAGGTCCCCTGTTTCCTGTCTCCAGCTGATAGTAGCGGGATGGTGGAGGGTCAGAGAGAAGGGGAGGGGGCTGGACCCTTGTCAGCTGGGGGGAGCAGGGGGTGGTGGGCTGGCAGCGTCTGACAACTGAAACAGATGATGCCGCACACCACCTATGTAAACAGAAATAGGCGCTGGGGCTGATGTAGCACAGAGATATGACCCTGCCCATAGAGCCACTGAGTCTAGACTCCAGATGTGTTCTCACTGTTACCAGACCAATTCAGATCCAACTGGTAAATATTTCTACCAGATGACAGTGGGCTCAGTTACAGAAATGAGGACAAAGGACAAAAATAGGCAGAAAATGAGTACTGGGCATTATTGCTGCTTAGAAAAATATTTTGCATAGTTTTGGAGATGTTAGGGGGCAATTATTTAAATAGATCATATACATTCTTTTATGTTCTTACCATGCTCAGCTGAAAAATTTCCAAGGCAAACTGAAGGCTATTTAGGCAAATTAGTCACTCTAAAATGAACTGATACAGAGGTTTGTAAAGGATAAAATAAAATTTATACTAGGACTTTACCATATGGACATAAAGAAATGAGGGAAAACCATAGTATTGATAACCTCAGGCTGGTAAATACCAGTTTATTGGGAAGTGAGTGTTTTGTGATTTATTTACAGAAATGGGTGATTATAGAATAAGGACACTGTATAGAATCAAAATTCAGGACAGAAACCCCTGTCTGCTGGTGTTTCATCACCCCATATGTAAAACTGTGACTCCTGGTCCGTGTGGTGTTCAGAATGTCATAAAGTGTGTTAATTAAGAAACAACCAAGCACCACTGATGAAATCAAGGCTCTGACAAGTTTTAAGATGTTACTGGTTTGCATCTGCCTCGGACAACTAGAGTGACACAACAGAGCTGTGCAATGATCTGGATTTTCTGTCTTTTTCTTCATATATGGTATCGTGCCACATAACCACTGGCAAAAGATTTGTCTTTGCAGAGTTGCAGTCTTAGACAGTGTATGCTAAGAGACTGTAAGCACAGGAGAATATTATGTATATCCTTTATGAAGACATTTGCAATTTGCCATAAGATCCTCTGTTTGAGTCCCATGTTTGCAAGATGACTACCAATAAGTGATTCCAGTAGGAGACATGTGAACAGAAGAAGATACATGGCTTTGAATAGTCTCTTTCACTAACTGACAAAAGTAGGAGTCCTGCTTTCCATGCTTTGAATGAGCCTTCCTGAGACTAATTTGCTGTCTCATGAGTAGGACAAAAATCACAGTACCTCAATGTAGTTAAGATATGGAGTTTCATATATAAAAGAAAATTAATAACCAAAGTGTTTTTCAAATTTTCTTTTACATAATCAGAAGTTTCTATGAATGTTGTTATATTGTTTTGCAAATCATGTATTAGACTAAAGATGTTTCCAAGCATGTCTAATACTGGTGTTCGTGAGAAATGTATAAGCTCAGCCTTGCAACAGAGTATTTTGGGAGTGTTTTTGCTCACCCCAGTAAATGGTAGCCAAATACCTTTTTGACACACACATATGGGTATGCAAAAAGCATTCAGATCAGCAGAGACTGGAGCTATCTGATGTCCAAAATCTAAGTTAGAAATGACTTAGCTATTAAAATGATCACATTAAACAAGGAATAGCTTGGTTCCTCACTTTGGACTCATAAACCAGCAGCAGGAGCTTTGAACTGAAGAAGAAAGGCTACCCTAATCTAAAAGTTCCTTGAGAAGACCTTTTAAATAGTTAACCTTCTAGTTATGTTATAACTGCAACTTTTTTTGTGCACACCTGTGAAGCAATTACTTTGTGTTCAAGAGACAGAGTGGATTTTCTTACTAATTGGCTCTCCTTGCACTATGTTACTTTGCTTTTTCTCTTCCCTCTCATCTTTCCTCTGTGCTTGAGGAGCTCTAGCCAAATGTTAAATATTCCTGAGGAGAAGTTAGCAAGCACCGGTACAAAATGGTTTGGCTGAATACTTGGAGAATATCCGTATATATTCTCTGGTGAGCAGTAGTGTACTGTGAAATTGCTGCATTTAATTGGGTTACAGCTGCTGATCATTTTGTGCAGCTATACTGGGGATTTTCTAACAGATTCTCTCACTTAACACAGTTTCTTTTCTCAGACCTTTTCACCTATATACAGAGAAAAAGAAAGTACAAGTATGAGAATATATGAACCAAGACAGGTGAAAGACTGAAGCTCTGTCTTTGTACAAAACCACAGTGCTTCATCCTTTCAGAGGGAGCACAGTTTTAGCATTTATTCACCTAAAGGATTAATACCAAGCTTCATGGTACTAAAACAAACAACTTAAAACTGACATAAATTAGACATATAAGGCCTGAGGACACAGAGGACATAACACAAAATTTTGGTTTTTGGCAGACAATAAAGAAGAGCATTGAGCAGACCCTAAAAGAGGAAAAAAAAAAAAAAACAAAAACCTTTTGGTTTCCTTCACCAGAGGATGCCTTCTCTTCCATCACTGTCTGTTCTCAACAGGAATGGCATCTAAGAACTGACCCCATTCTCCATTCCTTTCTCTCCTGAGAAGAGCTTTTTAAAAAGCGGACAGCTCTTTGATCTGCTGGCTTCCTGTAGTTATTCACACCACAGTTATTCAGCAGCTCCACCTCACTGACCAGGTCAATGAACATAATTTAAGCAATATCACATAGTACTGCCTACTGAATATTAAACTATAATAAGCTTTCATCTCCCACAACCTGTGTCTCAGAAAATCTGCTGACTTCCTCCCCATGAATTAATAAATTTTTTTGGCTGATTTGGAGTAGGTGAGGACATTCATGTACCAAGAGGATCCAACTTCAAGAATGGAATGCCACATCCCATGTTTTCTTTATTAAGGGAAATGCTAAATGTTTTCAGCCTCCACATTAGTTTTCCCAAAGTTATAGACAACCTTTTTTCTCTAGAACAAAAAGCCTGGAAATTAAAAGATGAGAGAAACAGAGATAGAAACCTGAGAGCTAATATAAAGTTGAGAGGACCAAATGAGAAACAACTGACATTTTCAGGTGCCATTAATACCTTGCTAAATTATCCAAATTGCCACAAAGGCTACAAATAAGGTTACATCAAAAAGTGGTTATAACGCAAGCAGATATTCACAAACAACATTATTTTCAAGAAAATTATAACCTCATATCTGAAGGAAGTTAATTTTGCTACAAGCTACTTTGATAATCATGATGAAACAGTATTTTGAGAAACTGCCTGAAATAAACTCAACAATTTCTTCAATTCTGCATATAAATATTGGTTTGCCCATACAAATGCAGTTGTATAGAAATAACACATACTAAGTAAAGATACTATATAGATTGTGTAAAAGAACTATTGCTTTTTATGATCTGTCCCATCTTTTCCCTTTCCCTCTCCCTCTCCCTTTCTCGTTTCCTTATCTATTTTATTTATTTTTAAACAGTCTTATAGGACTTTATTTGCACTTTTGGACTTCAAAATACCTTTAGACATCCAGTCATGTGCTCATCTACAACATTTAGCTCAATGCTACTAGCATGTGCATTTCTTCATTTTTATCTAAAATTTTCTTCCAGTCTTTGGTGACTGATTGTCATACGACATTAGAAGGTAATTCACAAAGTAATAGTGCATGTGAGTTTGGGGGAGAGAAAATATATGCATATATGTTTTCATCCAGATAAACAAGAAAATCCGAAAAAATAGTAACGAATGGTCATTTATTTTAGCTTAATTGTTTTTTATTTGCAGATAAGAGCTGTTATGGTGGTACTGCATAAGAAGATCTATGTATATTTTTTGAATGGGTTAAGATATCTCTTGATTCTTTTTAAAACAGTTGCATTTTCTATGGACTGAAAAAGGTTGAGAACCACTGTTCCAGAAAATCCCCGCCCGATGGGTGGGTACAAAAGGTAATTAATGGCTATATTCATTAGATAGTTAGTATGCAAATGAGAAAGCCTAAATCAGGAAGCCAGTAAATTTGCAAGAAAAAAAAAAAAAAGACCTCAGAGAACGCAGAATTTCCAGAGGCAAAACAAAGAAGCCAAGGCACCAGCAGGAATATTTAAAATGGGCACACACAGGAAGTTTCTGAGCAGAACACAGGAAGAGATGGGAATTCAGTCATTTCTAGTGGGAGTCAGGAGAGAGTTTGAGTTCACTGAAGAACAAGCCAAGTTGAAGACAAGTTGTCCTGGTTCAGAGACAAATATCTTTGATTCTGGAGAAATCTCACATAGGGAAAGGATCCTGATCTATAAAAAGCCTCCAAAATACTTGTGCAAATACCTGAACAATGACCCATACTGTGAAACTGTTGGCCTATAGCAGGGAAATGAGGATAAGGATTGCATTTTTTGCTTCAATTTTGTAAGATTTTTTTACCAAAGCATTACAATTTTTCAATTAAATACAACAAATTAATTTTATTTTTCAATTAAATACAAGAACGGTTAAAAAACAGAACACAGGCCTTTGTGAGTAGCTCTACACTTACAAATTCTGCAGTGCTTCCCAGGGGTTAGCAACTAGTAACTTACACCATTAAATTGCCGAAATTATTCCAGGATATTACTACTCCCATCCCAGAGTATTCCTGGGCATGATGTAGGAGCAAGTATGGGCCAAGGGGCACTTCAGTAGGCAGCTGGGATGGGGTCATCCTATTTAGAAGGTAGGAAGGTTGAACACTGTGAATATGTTCATTCCAGTTTGCCTCAGTGAATCACATGATTAATTTGCTATTCTAGATATAGACTCTATATGCATGTGCTGGGTTTATCATGGAGTCCTTTAAAAATAAATTATAAACCAGCAATATCAGTCCATTTTATAGAATTATGAAAACCATATGAGAACTACAAAGAGGTATGATATTTTGTTTCAGGGCTAAAACATCAGTATCACAACAAGGAAGAGATCCTTGACTGTTGGAATTCTCACTTAAATCAGTTTTACAGAATCACGGAGTAGATGAGGTTAAAAGGCATCTTTGGAGATTGACTAGTCTAACCCCCATGCTCAAAGCAGAATCAAGGAGAGCAGGCTGTCCATGATCATGTCCAGTCAGTTTTGAATAACTCCAAGGATAGAGACTCTGCAGCTTCGTTGGGCCACCTGTTTCACTGCTTAAAAAAATTACAGTAAAAGAGTTTTTCTAATGTTTAAGTCGAATTTCCATTGTTTCAGTTTGTGCCTACTGCTTCTCATCCTTTAACTGGATACCACTGAGAAGTATCTGGCTCCAGGCTGATTGGTTCCAGCTCTCTTAGCATCTCTTCCTATATCAGATGCTCCAACTACTCCATCCTGTCCATGCCCTACACTGGACTCACTCCAGTATGTCCACATCTTCTTTTTACTGGCGAGCCTAGAAATGGACCCAGCACTCCAGATGTGTCTCACCAGGGCTGAGAAGAGGGGAAGGATCACCTTTCTCAACCTTCTGGCAAAACATCAAAAGAGGAAAAAAGAATATTTCAGAAGAATTATCTACTGATTTCTTGATCCTTCCACAGAATGATATCAAAGTGGAAAAAAACATTAACTCAGTTAACAATGTGCTTCTAAATCAACTTTATGGCCTCTCATGATTTTTTTTAAGTGTGCATTTTTCTGGTTTTGCACCTGAGACACCTCATTAGATATCCGACATTCTCATCATAAGAAAAGAATATATAGTGATAAAACTGTAAGTAATAAGGAATAAATTTGTAGTATTGATAAAATTATGCTCGTAAAAGAGAAGGATGGAAATTGATCAAGGGTAGTCTCAAAGGACAACTCATGTAACTTGAAACCACATTCCCACTTTTCTGTCACAATAGTTTATACAAATCATGGAAACAAATTATTAATATTTACTACTACACTGCCTGTAACTGTCTTGAGCTATGTTAAGCTTGATTAGGACTTGCATATTTAAAACTTGATTTAGATTTAATTAAGTGGCACATAGGCATGTTTTTGGTTCATCTTTTCAGTTACTGTTGACAAAGAGACAGCAGGATGTTCAGTGTTTTTAAAGTATAAGTATTTTTAAGCTAGTACATAGATTGCCTCTAGCAATATTCAGAGTCATTTAGAAATAATCAGAAGGCTGAATTTGGTGCACTGACAACATCCATTTCCTCTAAGCTTTTAATTTGGCACATGTCATTAATAACATCAGACTAACATATTACCCCTGGCACACGGTAACTGCAAGATGATTATCCCCGAATGCCATGCTTGTAAGAGTTTGCAACTTTAAAGTCTTTTCCATTCTGGAAGCCAAACTGATATATGGGTGACTAAAGCCATCACAGTAGATTATTGTTATTGATTTTTCCTAAGCAACTCTCCCTACTTCTCATGTAAATTAAGACAAAAATTGAGCAACCTGGTCTACTGGAAGGTGTCCTTGCCCATAGCAGGGGGATTGGAACTAGATGACCTTTAAGGTCCCTTCCAACCCAGACCATTCTATGATTGAAAAATTAAGCTTTATTGTGCATTAGTTTTTGATTAACTGATGTCTCCTAGGGTAAAATAAGAACACTTTATGGTTTCCACCTCTAAAATCTTGCAGAACATAACAGCTATAGTCTTTAGTAGTTCAGTTTTAAGTCATAGATTTGTTTCTTTCAAGGGAGCATTTTTTCACAGGACTGTTCTAAAAATAGCTGAAATCCCTCCAGGTAATATCTTTCTTTCTCTTACTTCTCCATTAACTTTTTTCTTCTGTTTTGCTCAAAAGTAGTCATGCCATCTGTCCTTGGGATCAACTTCATTACATAGCAGTTGAAACTCTGTATTAGCCCCCATCTTTGTAAAACGAAAAACATAGTTCATTTGCACAAGGAATGTCATGGAATTTTGCTTAAAGATTAGCAGAAAACATGACATGGAAATCACAAGTCCAGCCATTTAGCAACTGACCAGCCTGAACAGGCTTGACACCCAATTTGGTTGTAATCTGTGAATATGTTATATCTTGCACAATGCTCCCTCTTGCCTTTGGTAACCATTTCTGTATTGTGATCAAGAAACTTTGACAAAAACTGTACACCATTGTTCTAGGCCCACTTGCAAACATCCAGGCTCCTAAAGAGCTAAATAGATGCAGAAGAGAGAATAAAATATTAGACTAGTGTAAGTATGCGTTGTAAAGGTATATATTCCAAAGTGTGATAGTTAGTCGAGCTGAGGAGTGGTCTCCAGCTTGCCTTTTTCTACAGCAGTGCTACATCCAGCATAGAGCCCGTCTTCTGTATTCAGTTTGAAAATGCTTTAAACAGATTTCGATGACATGAAGATAACTCTAGTTCATTGTTTTGTCACTTCATTATAGTATGGTATTGCAGTAGTATCTGGAGGATTCATTCACATATATAGGCACTGTAAAAAACACAGATCATTTCCTGCCCCACAAAGTTACAGTTAGCAGTGAATAACTGATATGAATTACTTAACATTCAAAATCACAGTTTGAAGAAGTGGAACTTCCTATTTGGGAAAAAAAAAAGAAATCCATCGTGTGTTCAGGGCTGTTTGAAAAATAATGGACTAATTTCCTGTCAAGTATGATTAAAAGCCCTAAAACAGTACATCCATTTTATGAAGATGGGTTTCTTCAGACACACACAAATTTTGGTGATAAAAGTAACTTCTGTTTCAGACTAATATAAAATTGAATCTGCAAAAAAATTCTCTGTATAAGAGGGAGAATTTCCCTGTCATTTTTTTCCCATTAAGCCATCTGTAATAGAGATCAGATAAAGTGTAGTCTGATAGAGAGAACCACTTTATTCTCTTTTACTGAAAATAACGCTGAAGCATTAAAGCGTTATCTTCCACAGGATGTGCATTCATTGGAATCGGTTTATACAGATAATTCTATTAAAAACACGTATAAACCCATGTCACACCCAGTATGCTGTTGTATACAATCCACCAACAGAATTTTGCAACCTGTGTTTTGGTCCAGTTGTGTGCATATGTATCATTAGCAAAACTACAGTATCGGTTTCCTGATCTGTGTGCTGTTAAACGCTCCAGAAGAGCTTATGCTTTGAAACTTACAGTTGCAAAAACTATCATTGCCAGAAGTCCATAGCCAAAAACTCTGTTCCTCTACGGCTTTACAGACGGAACATTTTCTGTTACATTTAAGAAACGCTAAGTCCAATAAGGTGTGGTACACAATTAGGCACACTTTGTTAAAATAATTGTCTAATGTCCATCAAATAAACAATAAAACCAAAATCATTCATTGAGACCTAATAGAATCAGTGGCTCTATTATTAATAGACATATTTACCAAAAAAAAAAAAAAAAAAGCTCAGAAACATTCAGTGGTTTTTATTCTTTGTTGGTTTGGTTGCTTTGGGGTTTGTTTTGAGTGGGGTTTTTTTGTTTGTGGTGGTATTGTTGTTGTTGGTTTGGTTTGGGGTTTCTTTTGGCAATCCTTCCTTTTCCAATTTGTTGTAGAGAATGGAAGAATTGAGCACTATGTAATAGTATCTGCTAAAAATCTGAGCTCCCAAAAAACATAAGGAACCTCTAAATCCTTAAGGACTGTCTCAGGGATTTTCATAATACTTTCCTGCTTTTATTTTATTTAACTGAGGCTGGAACAGAAGTTCTTTGGAGTGGAGAACAAGTTAATTCATGTAAACCTGTGTAGGACCTCCTATTTTTCTGTGTAGACTACTAGTAGAGAGTAAAATCCATGTGTATGACTTTTTCCTCCTGCAAGTAGAGTTTTTGTAGCCATGTAGTCACAGCACATTAACTCAAATTTCTACAGAGGCATCAAGAAAACCTTGAGTTGCACCACTCAGGGAACCTGTATAACACAGACACACACTTTTCCCATGACAAAAATTTACAACCAATTGAATTATATATAAATTTTGAAGTCACAGGGGTTAAAGAAAGGCAGAATATCAAAGGCATCTAAAAGACAAAAAGTTAGCATTATAGTCTTTAGCCTTGTCTCCAAAAAGGTCAGTGAGTAAGACATCAGTTTTTACAAGCTGCCAAAGTGATGAGCATGTAGGTGGTTAAGATCTATTTCTTCTTTGACTAAGGAGATTGCTTGGGCAATGACTAGGGAGATACAGTCAATGTTTTAAGTACACATTAGGTGAATTGGTCCTATTAGGTGCTATTTTTCTCCTTATCGCTGTTCCATTCACCCTTGCATTTTCTGCATTCATTTTAATGTTGTTTCATTACAGTTCACAGGAGCCTTAATGTATTTTCCCTAACTTTTCACTGTAAACTCCTGCAATAATAATATTCTTGCAATAATATGAAAAGAAAGAGAACCAAGATGTAATGACAATGCAAACCAAAAGACAATATTCCACCACATCCTCAAAGGATCTGATGTCTCCTTGTTGTTCTAAGGCATGGTTTCGGTGGAGTGCAAAGATGCAAAATGGAAGATAGATGGATAAAGGTAGATTATTGCAGGAAAAGGAAATAATTAAAATTAATTAAAAAGAGGAATAGGTAAGTCACTCTCCTAACAAACTGATGGAAAAAAAACCCCAGAATGATAGAGAAAGAATTAGAAAAGCAATAATTTTTTTTATCCAGACAAATTTTTAATTCTCTATGTACAACTATATGAGTGTCTACAGGATATAATATAGGTCTAAACATTCTTATTCTATTTGTTAAATATGCACTACTCCAAAGAAAGACATGAAGCTTTTTGAACTGTTTAAAACAAAGATAATCATATTTCTGCTAACCTTTTCCTCTTCAGCATCTTCATGTGGGGAACATCCTAAAAATTATTTTCTGGATAGATGATGTCCCTGCAAGGCATCTCCAGACCTCTCCATGCAGTGAAGATGAGATTCTTCAGCAGTCTCTTAGCAGTCTACATCTTCCAAATGTGCCTAGAGCAGAGGAGGGAGAGACAGTATTTGATTGAACACTACTCAAAGAGAGAAGGGTAAAGGTCAAGCAGAAAGATAAAAGTATTATTCTTGGGGTCATCCCATTTTTTTCTTTGAGGAAATCATTTTCATAGTAGTATGATTTGCAATGCCAACCATGCTGCTGTAGATACTACTAAGACAAATCATTATGAAAGGTCTCCAGCCCTAACATATCTTATATTTTAACATTAGCCGTGACAGTTACTCTATGACTAGCTTTTTATCCCAGGTGCACTTCTGTCTATAGCAAGAAAGCTGCAATTCAGCTTGCAATAAATATAAACCACTACAATATATTGATTTTGAAATTTTCACTTTAGATGTGATTTATAAGGATTAGATGCCATACATCATGGTTCATAAATACAACATAGAAAAGGCAATTATTAGAACTAATTAAAAATTCACACATCTGGGACTATGGATAAACACTTCAAGATAACTGTTATCTACCCAAATTGATAACAGACACAGTGAGAGTACAAGAAAGACAGGTGGATGCTATGTTTCTGGGAACATATACGCTGCTAGCAGGTAAAATTATTTTGCTCATATCCTCCTTTATGGTTGGGAAAAAACAGCCCTCAGGTTCCAATGTAGCACGACACAAAATGTGGCTTGTGCAAATGTAACATGTTGGTGCAATTGAGAAGACCTCACATATGTTGAACTGACTACAACATGGCATCAGCCACTTGGGGCATTTGGTTAATGCATTTAATTTAGCACAGTAATTGCTGCATGAGATCTAACAAATTCTCAAGTTACTGCCTATTCTGTGCTTAAGACTAGTTATTTTCCTTTCTTTTACCGTGTCCTTTTTTTTTTAATTTGCTCTCTTATCTTTATTTTAAGGAAGATTTCTGTGACTCTAGTAAAAAAAGAAGAACTCTGTGCCACATTCAGATAGAGGAAAGTGCTCATTTCTGACTGGATGGTTTCTTAGGCTGATGAAATTGACTGCATTGTGGTTTGAGTAATCCAGCAGCTTTCCCCTCTAATTTGTTTCTGACTTAACTCGCTTATTTGTTAGAATTAAATCAGCAGATACATTTTCCTACCACATTAGTCAAACCAAAAGAAATGCTCTGAAGTAACAATAATTTCTTTCATTAATATTTATCCCACGAAAACATTTGTCTGACATATTTATGAACAGCTGAAAGTACTGAGTAGTTCTGCAAGTGCTTCATAAGAAGGATGAATATGTCAAGTCACCTATTTGAGCTCTTTGGCTGCTTTATACATTATCACTGTGAAAAGCTACGAAAGTAAGCCATGATATATTATAGGTTGAACCAGGACAGAAAAATATAAAGTTCTTAACCTGAATTGAAATAACAGAAAATAGTGGGATAAAAAGAATCAGCATGGGAAGCTAATCCTATGTATAGTTAATGGTTTTCATATATCTATGATGTCTGCACAGGAACTACCTGCTTACTTCTCTTTACCATCAACAGAGAGAGATTCATGTGAACTTTAGGATGAGATAAATCTGTGATTCCTGTCTGACTCGACTACTGACTACTAGATCAGACGTAGTTTCTATATGAGAAACACTAACATTTAAGCAGGTGTATCCCACTCAAGCTGCCAAACTATTCCTGTTTTCTGTAGGTTTCTCAGCAGAGGAAGGTGGTTTCTTTTTACAGAGAAGTTTTGGAGGAGAAGGAAATTGTACTGTGGACGATTATGGTTTTTTCCTCCATGTACAAAATCCTTAGGAGAAAACACCAAAAAAAATTTCAAACAAGGACATTATAAAGACTCAAGTGCTGAGGCCAGAAATCAACATCTCTCCAGCAAATATGAATGGAGTAGGGAGAACCTGGAATAGGCTTTAAAGATCAAGACAGTGATTCAAAAGAAAATGGGAAACCACTGAATTTATATAATTTCATTGGCACAGTCAAATTTAAATTAAGACCCTATGTACCTTTACAACAGAAGAGAGAGGGCAGAAACAGAAGGAAAAACTGTATCTCTGAAGTAAAGACAGTATGAATTGAGGTTAAAGATGTTGAAATTATTTAGGAATGAAGATGTAATGAAAAGTGTCTGTAAAAAGTTTTCACAGTGAGGAAGAATGAGAGAAAACACAACTTACACACCTTACAGATGTTCCAGGAAAGCATCCACAAGACCTAACCATACCCTGAATGGCAGAACATGGAGACAAGCCTAAGTGAAAAACAACACTGGATTATATCAGAGGAAATCAGGATGATGTCACAATGATGAAGAAAAAAAAGTTATTGTAGATAGTTAAGGAGTTAGAACTCATTTTTTACTTAGACTGACCTATAAAAGGATCTAGTGTAACAGCTGAGTATCTTCTGTTAGTAGAACAGGAGAGAAATCTGAAGGAGAGCTCTCTCTCTGAGTCACCTGCAAAGAAACAATAGTTGATTTTGCATGTGTTATTCAGAGATGCAATGCAGGAAGAAAGAAGAATGAGAAAAAAGAAAAAGAGTGAGTCTTATTAAGGGATAATCAATAACAAGAAATTATAAAAAGAAAGACTCGAGGATTATCAGAAATGGAAGTGGAAAAACCAACAGATGTTGACATCTCACAAGCCAGTGGACAATGGGATTTTAAGAGTACAGTTGATTATATCAGTGATATCTGACAAGATTGATAGCACAGAGTACTGAGTACAAGACTGGGCTAAGAAGAGGGAATTTGAAATTTTACAAGAGTAGTTTCAGCTGAGTGAAATTGGTCCATGTTGGGCTTGAGGAACAGAAATGGAGTGACAGGACACAGCATACACAGGAGTGAAATACAAAGTAGCACAGTAACTGGGAAAGGAAATGGGGACAAGAGGGAATTGTTTTGATTAGAAGATATTAGCACAAGGTTCACAAGAAGAAGAAGAGAGGAGCCATCACTACCTTTGTTTCTTCAAGAGAAGACAGAATGTTCTGTCTCTCTAGTCCCCTCTGGTCACATGCTACAAAATTTCTTTAGCAATAATCCCCATTTTGTTAGCCATGCTACTTTATTACACTAACAACATCGCAGTACTTCACTGTTAGATTTTCAGCCTCTTCCTCCCAGATGAAGTGCAGGGCAGTAGAGTGCTTTTGCCCAGATTGACAGCTAGTACTCACTGGTAGTTAAATATGTCCCTCTTTCAGGAGTTATATGAATATAACCTGTCTCTGTCCCCTTCGAGCCAGCAGTGTCTATCCCGGTCAGCTCTTCTGGCTCTCTAGCCACAGATGGTCTCTCTGGTAGCATAGCTACTGACTCTGATTTTTATTGATCAGCAGCAAACAAACCTCGCTGTGCACACAAGCTCAACAGCTGCTATTTCTTGAGCAGTTCATAATTCATGCTTTCTAACTTACTTTACCTATAGCATGCTAACAGATCTGCATTTAGATTTTGTTGAGAGCAAAAGAGAGGGCAACAGCACTGATGGCACTGGAAACCATGACAGGTATTATGTGAGTGGAAAGGTGTCAGAGTCATGCTAAGGTAAGACCAGGAGAGGGTCAAAGACGATGAATTCTGAAATAGTCTCTTGTACAGGATAAGAGACCAAAAAGGAAACAACACTTGAAGACTGAGGAGTGAATGGTCCTTTGTCAAGATGAAGAGTTGTAACAAAGCTGAGGGTTGAATGAAGAGCTGAAAGAAGCAACACATTTAAGGCATTAGGTGGGCCATGGGTATGAAAGTTAACGTCAGTGATGGTGCAGAGTAGAAGACTATGAAGGAAGGAAGAAAAAGCTGTCAAAATCAAGCTGGTATGTAGATGGGTAGAACAAGGTAGAGAGTAAAAGCTCAATATGTTACAGGAGTGGAAACTAGAGTCAAACACAGGGAGGGGTATAAGGAAGGGTACTTGGTGGTATAAATCATTAACAATGCACATCCTTCAGCACTGTGTTTGAACTTTGGGGTTTGTGTCCTACCAGTACTATCATAGTACATACGATGGCAATTTATGCTATTTGCAAGATCTCAGTTCTCCCTCCAGGATATCGAGAATTAGCACAGTTTATTGTTTTCTGACCTTCCACCATATACCAGCATGACTGCAAATTCACTCCCTCTTTTTTGCTGTCTTTTTGTGCATCAAGCATCTAATTTTCTTTTTTTTATTATTTTAAATAAAGATAATAGGTTTATTAAGGTTTTTTTTCCTGTATTTGTTTCCATGTTACCTCTCTGATGTAATTCTCTGCCCAGTGTTAACCTTCAGTACCCTTAATAGTGTCTGTTGTATCAAATTAAGTCTGAATCTGTCCTAATTCAAGAGTAGCTGAAAATTATTACCATTCTGATGACTGCTCAGTGCCCTTTTTGAAATGAACTGTGATCCTGGTCCAACTCCTGGTGGATGGTCCACATCTCCCAAGCACTGGTACAGCTGGCACTAATTGGCACCCTTGTTCTCAGTCTTAGTAGGCAAGTTAAGCACCAGATTGTGCAATGAATTATTTTCTCACTCCTGGGTGTGATCTACCTGTGTCAAAGTTGAAGCAGAATACAGAGGCAGAGAAGGAAAGCCTGAGTAATTGCTGCTTTTTCTGTGCCATCTCTGTGACTCAGGCCACCAGGGCTGTTCAGATTTCACTATCTCGGAGGTAAATGTAAAACAAAGACACGAGATGCCCTTGAAAAGCTACTTCTAGACCATTTTTATAATTCTGCAGTGATAGATAACAATCTGAATGCTAACACAACAACAGGTTGGCAGAAATATTTTATTACCTTAATTGTGAATGAGAAGTAATTCTGTAAAAAAGAAAGAGGGAACTTGTCATCCCACGCTTCAGTGGGATTCTCAGACATATTCAGTTAGAAGCCGAGTGCTACGAATGTCAGATGGTGGGTCCCCCAGGCTCCCTGGCAACCTGCATGTGACTAAGAAAGAGGCAACAGCTTGCTTCAAGTATCCTTCCTAGAGATGACATAGTTAGATAAACCCAACAGGGAGTATAGCACGTGGAGGGAGCAGTCTGGTAAGAGGAAACCATTCCCTGTGGGACTGGCTCCATATTGCCACATGAAATGTTCAAAACACTGCTAGCCAGGAAAGTTGAATTTATTGCTTAATGAGCAGAGGACCCAGAAAAGATCATTGACAACTGCAGTGTAAACACAGCCACTTAATAGGGTGTTACTGAATGCCAAAAGGAAATTAAAAAAATCTGTCCTACAAGCAGCACTTTCTACCATATAGAATATGATTGGAATAAATACAGAACACAGAAAGCAGCTGTAGAGAAACAGATGAGATATTAAAAATGGTGGAAAGAAGGGAAGAACTTAAATCCAGAGGGCATGTTTTTAGACTGCCTTGAGTATAAGAGTTATGTAAAAGAAAAGATGAAGGCAGACAAGTTAGCATAACAGCAACAGAGCGACAGAAGTAACGCAAAATGACACTGTGACATTATTAAGAAGCTCAGCAACACACTCAACCTCCATCACAATGTCATCAGGACAGATGGCAACAATTGGCAAAGACAAGGCACAGCATGTCTGGAAAGCAATAAGAGCCTATAGAAGAAAAAAATAATATGAGCAGCTACGGAAAACACAAGAGAGTACTGCCGATCTTTCTAGAGGTAAAACAACAATTCATCATTCACCCTATGCATATTTGTCACAACTGCCTGATGGATATGACATCATTTCCCACTTTGTCCAAGACTTGCAAAGAATCAGGACTTTCACACAACTCATTACTACCATTAATTATTCTTTTTAGTACATATGAGACCTATTGTGAGGGACTGCATCATGCTAGGCATTCACCTAAATCTTAAGTAAAAAATGAGCTTAAAACCAAAACCTAGCATGAAACAAAACACTTGGGTGCAGATGAAAGCAGGTACAATGAAAGAGGCTAATCTTCCAGGAATGTCAGCAAAGGTCATAGAGACATGACAAAAAGAGGAAAGTAAACCTATGAAGAGTAAGGCAGTATGGGTTCTTAAAGATGAACTTTTAAAATTAATTGACAAAAAACAGGACAGCCACAGCACACATGAATGACATGAATGTAAGAAACAATAAACCTCGGATAGGAAGTAGAAACTCTACGAAAAAATTGTCAAATGTACAATTATACCTGTGGTATCTAATAACACCGTATCTGAGACAGAAAAAGCACTAAGCAAACAATTGTTGAGTAACCGACCAAACACCAGTTCAGCCAGAGCTTGTGTATACCAAGCAGAACACATGAATCTTGTTCTTGCTGGATCAGGGGTATCTATTGTGAAGTTCCCTCAGTATCACTGGGCAGTATCACCAAAAATCAAGCCTCCATATGTTGAGGTCCCACTGGAGAAGGAAGCGAAACTCCTCTGGCTAATTGAGCTCCTTGAAAAAAACTTCATAAATATCTTCACCCAGTAGGGCAGTGGGTGCAATAGAGTTGAAGAAGAAAATATTTTATTAGCCAGTAATTAGAATTACATGGGCTTTGGCAAGACACTTTGTAGCTGAGAAGAGCTATTCACATTTTTTTCTTAGTAGAAATTCATATTATTTATTTCTGCCTCTGTGTTTTTGCACAAAGACACATTTTGAACATGAGTTAAGGGAGATTTACAGAAAGGTAGAGAGTGGCAATACATAAAAAAGCAATGTGAGAAGCCGTATGTGGCACCAGGCCCTGCTGTTCAATTCCATTTGTGTTGGGTATTTGCTTGACCCTTCCCAGCTGTTGTGTACTTCCTGATCCCCCGGATAATATGAGCCCCTTGCCTGATCAGCTTCCAGATGCTATACTGTTCCCAATTCCTCCTGATCATAAGTCTCAACAACAACTCAGTTCCAGCTGCCATAACTCTCATCCTTCCTCACTGAAGAGCTCCGTACCCAACAGTTCCCCCAAATGTCATAACCTGCCTGACCCTCCCCAGCTGTTGCAATCCTCCTGATCCCACACTGTAAAACCTCTTTGATTTGTCCCCTTCCCAGCTGCTCTGCCCATTACCACTGAAGGCTGTGGTCCAGATCCTATCTCCTTGAAGTGTCCTACAAGTGCAAAAATTTGCTTTTATAGCTCAGAGATTCTTTACAAGATATAACTTTTCAGTCAGATTTGAGAAAAACCTTCCTGCTGCAGTAGCTTTACAGTGGTAGAAACCTGACTACATGTAGATTTATCAGCACCTGGAATATTGTACAATTACATGATATAGTACTGACACATAGTATCAGTAACATAGTATTGATATTGAATAACACAATATCAATACCATGTTGATTGTATATTATATAACCAATACAAAATGTTATTATTAGATCATATAGAATAAATATATAAACAATGAAATATAATAACAATAATGTTCATAGTATAATGCAATCAATATATTCAGAATTTTCTTTTCTGTATAGCAAGTGGAAGGAAACCGCACAGAAAACTGAAGCTCCTTTTACTTTCCTTCAAAGCTGACCTCAACATAGGCCTCGAACCTTAGGATTTGGACTCGATGATCCTTTTGGGTCCCTTCCAACTCAGAATATTCACACAAGGGAAAATGTATGACTCAAATCACCACTCCTCTAACTGAAGTTATCAATATTGAGTACATGGAGAAAGCATCTGTGTTTAGATGGAGAAAGTATCTGCACTTAGATATCAATCTAAGTCACCGAACCCGAGGTAAATGAGCAGTCAGCATGATAATGTCTTCAGTTTTTCAGTACTGGGACTATTCCACCTCTACTTACAATTTCCCTGTTGTGCCACATGCACTGTAAAAGGCACTTTGATAGTTTTATTAGCTGTCCTACCATGTTTCCTCTCTTTCCACGTCCATCTTATGACCCTTAACCACATGCATTGACCAAGTAAACACTAATATGGCCAGTCCCCAGCTGGGTACGTGATGATTCACTGCAATGTATGACCCACAGTAGCAGCCACAGGTATCAGGAACACCTGTTTAGGTAAAGGAATAATAAATCAGTCCACAGTCTTACAAGCATGTCTGTGCCATCCTCTAGACTTTATAGAGATCATAGATTTGGTTATGTGGAGTCAACTGGAGACACTGATGCCTGAAATTATCATCACTTTAGATAGTTCTAGCCATGAGGAACTTATAGATCTGAAAAACTGATTTTCTATGATAGAGAGGAGATACAGCAACTTAATCTTCCAATATTTTGGAGGGATTCTTGCTTGTTTTGTTTTTAAAAGCACAGATTTACTAATGATGTTGCACAGCAGTCCCTATAAGTGGTAAGAGACCATTTATGTCTTCTTTTAAATAAGACAATGTAATCCAAAAACCATGTAGTTCTTTCTGCCTTCATGCTGCTCTGTGCATCCTAGGAACAAATACAAATAAGCTTATCTCAGAAAGATCCCCTGTTATTTAAAAAATCTCTCCTAATTTCACATATTTGCAAAACTGGGCTGTTAGTTACATGACAGACATTTCTGAAATCCTTCCATTTCTATTCAGTCACTAGTACAACAAAGGTAAGAAAACAAAACAGGAAAATGGAAAACAAAAATTACAGCAAAACATTTTAAGAAGACAGACACAGGTTTTCCTCAAAATTGACAAATTAAGTTGTTGCCCTATACTTCTGAATTTGCAGCAAAGTACAAAACAGTTTGATCAAAGTTTTTTTGTATTTGCATTTTTTCACGAAAAAGCAAGTCTAAAAAAAATTATATTAATGATATAATAGAGTGAACAAGCTAATAAAGGCAGGAATACCTGAGTGTTGATTTAGAGGGGAAACTATAGAGAAACGTGAAAAGCAGTTATTGTTTTTCTTTTGGGGAAAGAAACTTTCAGATACTTTTCCTGCATCTTAACATATTCCTTTACCCTGAAAAAGGCTAGTCATTAAATGGTTTCTTTTAGTTAGTAGGCAGGGTAGCTCTTAACGTCTTCATTGTGTAAGGATACAATTTTCAGTAGAAGTTCTTCTCGGGAGAAAAAGTCTAAGGACAATGAAGAACAAGCAAAAAGGTGAGGGTGGAGAGACAAAGAGATGCTATAGGTACTCCTCACAGCTGGTAGGTTAAACATCTGCCACAGATTTGACAGATTCTATTAGCAGCAGTCCTGTGGATGGCATTTTTACACATATGGGAATCTGAGAAGTGCAGTTCAAAAATTTAGAGCACATGTAGAGAAATATCTGCACAGGATTCAAGAGTTAAGAAATCATCCATTCTCCTTTGTGTGCATTAAGAGACAAAAAGAGAGATCTCAAGTTAATCCTATCTCCATGCCTCAGTTTCCCATTCATACGAGAAACAATTAGGTAATTTTCTTCCTATCATAGCATATATGATTCCTGATGGGCAAATATTTGTCATCACCTTTCTAGTGCATTTGTTCTGCACAAACTGAAAACAATTGTTGATTTCATTAATAGAATGTGTTTTTGTGGCATCAAGTACTCTATCAATTTTAATTGCAGTTCCTACATTTAAGTTACTGCTGAATACTTCTTTTCTGGATAAGTGCAACAGCTTTCATTACTGTCTTTTTCCATCCCATATGTGTAGACAAGTTACATGGATTCTCTTGGGGTCAGAAGAGACCAGAAAGCCAGGATGATTCATTAGGCCCCAAGGCTTGGCCTCAGGCACAAGTATGTACAGTCTGAGAGTTTCATTCTCATCCTCAGCACATACGAAATCTCTGCTATTGTTAAAGGAAGTGATGCACTTACACTGAAAGACCAAGAATTTAGTTTTTTCTCCACTAAGAATATCATAAATACAAAGCAAAATTATCCAACCAGACAAGAAAATCTCTGCCCAGTGCGTGTTTTGCAGAGAAGCGACCTGGGATACAACCTTTGAAATTAGAACTGTGATGTATTCTCAAATGGAAATATGCCTGATATACAGTATTAATGAAAGCTTCTTCCAAAGCCTTGAGCAGTGACAGTGGACTATTCAAAGAGAACCACAGTAGCCATGGCATGGCATGGTAGGTGTAGTTGACATTGACACAGTAAAGGTTTTCTGCACAAGTAAGAGTACAAACTGCACAGGGAGTACAGCTGTTTACATCTCAAGAGGAATCACTGAACTGGATTCAGGTCTGTTATGCCCAAGGACATATTGCCTGCAAAGGAGACATAGTCTCCAATTCTGTACATCCAGGTGAGGCTACCTTAAGTTTGCCACCAAAGTGGGGGAGTAAAATGAATTACTACAGGCTACCCAAGGCACATTCAAAACCTCATACACAATCACTGTGTTCCTTTTACCTCAAATCCCTGCTGTTTTGTGGTACAAATACTGATATTCCATTTCTGTAAACTTAGTAAGAGACCTATGTTTGTGTTCGAAAAATAACCACAAGAGAGATATCAGGAGTGCTCCTGGCTCAGTTCAAATCATCCTTAACAGTTTGTTCTGCTTCACACTTCCCTCTCACTATTTTAAGGCAGCCCTGTTCCATACTTCATCATTTGGTCATGCAGATTGAGATGAGGAAGAGGAAGATGGGCAGACTAGCAGTGCTGAGCACTGATTCTTCGGGGTACATGCTGTGAGTGAAACAAGACTGTCCTGGGCTGGAGGGTGCTATTACACAGCATAACTTAGTTTGTAGCAGTTCATCCTGGACAAAACTGGCTGTTTCCAATTCACAAGCCTGCCAGATGGCTGTGTCTGTCTGGGCATCCTTATCATAAGATGACTGGGACAGTGACTGGCTCTGCTGGTGAGTCACTAAAGATGGGACAAATGAGAGCTGATCAGGATGGCAGCTCCACTCAAGTGAGGACTGCAGGCTTGAATCAACAGCTATCAGCCAGCTGCCACAGCACAAGCATTTAGTGTTAGTGATGGAAGGCAGGGAGGTGGAAGGAATCCTGTGGTTTGACTGAAAGGTGAGATTTCCTAAAGATTTGGAAATAGTATTTCCATTGGAAATAGGATTCAGTGGTTTTATAAGTCCTTGGATATCAAAATAATAATTAAAAAAAGTCTCATCATTTCACTGACAAGATTTAAATAATTTAAGAGCACATGTAGAGACAATGAGGAAGACGAAAGTACTATATTTGTACACAAATGACCCTAAACTTTGTGGTGTCATGGGAGTTTCATCGATCTTTAACAAAGTATTGCAGAAGAAAAGTCAAGCATTTCTTGGCAACTAGTCCATGAAGATAAACTACTATTTATTTGTGCCTCCAGGGTTCAGGAAAAAAATGTTTACCAAGAGAATATTCATTTAGAAATACTCATATGGTTTCTGTTGTTCTTACTGATGCTGTTGTTATTATTATTGTTGTTATTATTATTATTCAGATTTTTCCCTCAAAGTGACCCCCTGTACATTTGGATGATTAGGCCACATTTGGCCTGCACTCCACCAGTTAGAAAAGCCTTCCTCCTTTGTATATTCAGAACAAGTTTCATGAGAAGTATCTCAGAAACATCTGCCTTCATTATAATTATATTTCTATTTCAGCTGCACCAAGCTATTTACAGATGAGCCTGTTCATAAAGAGCTTTATAATTAAGCAAACAGAAATATCTTTTTATAGGATGCAGATCTAGGGGTGATAATCACACACAAAATACACAGCAACAGTTGCAAATAGAGTGTTTAATGCTAGTTATATAGTTAGTGATGTGCTCAATAAAGCCTGACATGTCTTTGTTCCTAAATGTAAGAAAATATGGTCTTTGCCGCACAACTGTGTAAACTGCCTTCTTCATATACAAAAGGCTGTATATTTCAGGGGGTATGGCTTGAAAGCCATCATGAAAACAAGCCCTCATGTCTTCTGTGCAACATAATTACCAAGCTCTTGGTAGAAAAAGGAGCTGACAGCATACATATGAATTTCAGATGTGTGACATCTTCCTTATGCATGAACTGTGACCTGACATTTTCACTGATGGACCAAAAGACAGAGAAGTGAAATGAGCAAGTATTGGCAGAAGGAAAAAAAAGACAACCTATTATTTACCAAAATTACTGTCTAAGGTCTTTTCACAGTATATGTGCTCCAGAAATCCAACTTATCTCTTCTGAAGAACATATTTGTCACTTCTCTCAAGATTGTAAACTTGCTCTTTTGCAGCATTTTCTTAGAATTTTTATAACCATTTGTAGAGCAACAAGTGGGTTTGTAAACTGAACTGCTGTGATACACCATATGAAACCCAAGTGTGAGCAACATGCCAAAGAAAACCACACAAAGATTAAATTAAACTATACATGACACCTCATTTTTCAAAAAAAGGTTTTGTTTGTAGGAATTTCTATGGTGGGGTTTTTTTCTGTCTTCACATTTAAATCAGCCAAAATAGATGTCTGAAAGAAGACAGCAGAAAGCAAGCCCCTAAGATATAACCTAAAAAAATATCTATAAACAGAAGTGATGTGAGTAGAATAACATTTTTGCTAAAATCCTTGCTAAAATTATGTGGAATCACCTTAATATATTCCAGGTAAACTAAATAATCTAATTTGGTTTAGAAGGGGCTTTATTTTTATACCCTTGCAAAGATCATAAATAGTCTGGCAAGATATTCCTAGAAGGATTTGAAATAGAAATATGTGGAAGATTTCAGTATCTGTCAATACCCTTTAATATGAATTCTTATGAGGGTCATTCATGCTTTCTGCTTCAGGTTGGTTTTACACATTTGACATGGGTGCTTTGCTTCCCTGTGGACCTCTCCTTTGCCCGTTGACTATACAGATTGCCTCTGGAGGCAGAGGTACAAGTGGACAATGTAAATCCACTCTTTCATTCAACTGCACCACTTCTACTACCTCTACCTCCACTACACCAGCTCATTGCTACTACACCATGGATTTCAGAAAGCATTAAGTAGTTCTTATAAGCATATTAGACAAAGAGTCTTAAACTTAATGATGGGATTACAAAAGTGTTCTGAAGCCTGATTTGTACTTCTGTTTAACTTGAAAGGGCCTAACGGTAAACATTCAAAAATTACTTCATTAAATTCCTTGAAACCAAAGTCTAAATGGCAGCTAAACACTGGGTAAATTGTGACATTCCCTTATTTCACCAATAAACATGTTATTCTCATTTCTTCAGGCTTCTCAGTCTGTATCCACCCATTGCCTCTTGTCTTGTATTCCAACTGCAAGCTCTTAGAGAAAGATATCTTCCTATTCTCTCCATGCAGTGAAGCATAATGGAGTCAAGAATTGTCACTCTTAGGTGCCACAACAATACAAATAACTAACAGGGCAATATTTCTTCATCTGCAGAACTGCACAGAGTAAGCGACTCAAATAGAGAAATGTATTATGTAAAACAAGAATACTGTTTCTCTATTATGTTTTCATGCACTAAAAGCAAGCCTGTTTTTTCATGATCAAATGGTTTCTGGTTTAAATTACAGGGCAAAAAGAAATATGTCTCACTGAGAATACAAAATATTCGTTGCCCACAATGTGGACAGTAAAATCTCAGACGAAATGATGCCTTAAGGGATTGGTGCTATTAAAAATATGATAGAGACCATATCTCAGATAAGACTGGGCAAGAACCATGCAGTTTCCTGATGACCAACATGATCAATCCCTGAAGCCTGGCTCAGTGTGTGATTGTTAAGATGTGGGAATGCGTGAAATTTGGCAGCCCTGAAATCTCAAGTCTCACACACAGAAAACAGAAAGCATCATTACTGTCTGTTCCAGGTTTGTTCCAGCTGTAGCTTCCTAGCACCATTGTCCCTGTCAGACAGACCCCAAATGAACTGATGTTTCTAAAACTAGAGCTACATTTCATAACTTTTAAGTCAGCAGCTTGTGAGGCTAAGAACATGGTCTCAGGTTTTGCTTGAAATACCCAACTGGATAAAGTGTGGAAAAACAAATGTTAAAGAAGAAATTAAAATTTATTGATGGTTTCCATCATCTCTCTCCCTCCCCCAAGATGAAGTTGGAAGCAATGTAAATGCAGAACATCTGATTCTTGAAGTCTTTGCTCCCAGAAGTGCTGGTTCTGGGTTAAGCACTCACTTTCTGGCTCACTCCCAGCTTGCTATCAACTCATGTTACTGTACTGTTGCAGACCAAAATCCAATTCCACGTAAGAATATTAAATGCTAGAAATGGGAGAATTATAATGAAGCAGTTTTCTATCAATTCTTTTTGATTGTGTCTGACAGCTGAATTTACATAACTGCTGGTGAGCATCAATTGGTGACTACTGGATAGCCTTTCCAGCTGAACAAGTAATACAGATAGCTGTGTGCACATCAGGTAGGCTAAAGATTTCTTAATAACCACAATGCTGCAAATGAAGACTTGCCACTATTAAGCCTGAAATGCTGGTAGAGTGTGTAGGAAACGCAAAGTCGATACTGTAAGTGCTGCTCCAGGGCCAGCAACATGGCAGGAGGTTTTAGGTGTTGTCATATTCTCACGTGTCAAATCATCTATTCCATGTTGTCCTTATGATGTGGTCAGAATCTTATTATAGAACTCTTTGATGCAATTCATTGAAGGCTGGATGAAAGAATAACTTGTAGTAGACAAATATAAAGCTTCTTAACTAGGGTTGTGATGTGTTCTGTGTGGGATATGTTTCATCAGCATATTCATAGCATGCGCGTTTGATTCTCAAGGTGTGAAAGTGTCAAGCTATCATCAAGTCCCATTTTCCCATGCATCAAGTTCCTCATGTTTATCAGGAGAGGAGAGCCATAAAACTCCCCAGAATGGGTATCTTTAACTGTGACTGCAAAAAAAAGAAAAAAGATGAGAGTTGTATCTGCCTTTATCAGTCTTCTCCTCAGCCAAACATGAGGTTTTAACTTTGTTCTTTATGCAAGAACCCAGCAATGCAGCATTGCTCCCAATTTCTTCTTTTCAGCATCAGAAGGGAATGGATCCAGTCTTCCCATGCCTTTTGAAACTATGGAAAATCCTTATGACAGAAAAAAGGCATGGAAGGAATTAGCTTGGACAATGCACGTTGTTCAGAGTCCATCATCCACATTATTAATGTGCTGCGTGTGGTCTCCACTATGTGAGCTGTGGAAATAACAGAAGTATTGCAAAAATAATAATTTTTTATCAGATCTAATTAATGGAATGTTGTGAAGACAGTTTTTAAACTATCCTCACCAGAAAAAAATGAGCTAATTAAGGCTTCAGCAGTAGACTTGTAGAAGGTGAGAGGCAGGGAGAGTCAGAATCTGAGAATGAAAGATAGCCAAATAAAAATAACTCTTAAAGTCACATTTGGCTTATGAGCTGTCAAAATTATGTTGCCATTGGCTAAGGAAAAAAAAAATGAGTTATCAAAATATGTTGCTCTCTATCTAAGGAAACAATTTAAAGAGTAAGAGAGAGGGAGGAAGAAAAGGGCAGAAAGACTGTCATCTTCCCTGAAAGGGAAGGTTGAAGATGAACTCAAAAGGAAAGCCCATCAGGCTTCTGTACTACCTTTCAATCCAGATCCTGAAAAAGCCCAGCATTCAGATCATAAGCTGAACAGTGGTCTGTTGCGACACAAGATAAGGGGGATTAAGCAAATAAAAATGGGTCTTAATGCATGTATTCTACAATTGAACTGATATTTTACTTACTTTTTGTAAATGTCTTTACAACTTTTTACTGAAGTGCTTAATTCTTTGCCAGGCAAATTTTGCTTGGTCTAATAGTCAAGTCCACATAAAACTGAAAAATAGTGTATATAATAACAATTGATCACTGCATGCAATATTCAGTTAAGTTGAGACGGCTGTAGAATAGATGAGTAGAGTGGGAGGCAAGGGAATGATGCCTTGTTGCCTAAAATATCACTTTCCCTCTGACCTTTGGAACTCCAGGTTTTTCGGAGTGACTATGCAGGGATCAAACTGCAGGGAGGCAACACATCTGCTCCTATGCAATCTTATTGCCTCGCTCCACTGCCCCAGCTCCCTGTTCTGGCACTGCCAAAGCACAACAACCATCAGTCCCCCACGACTCTTGCTCAATATCATGGTCAGAAATTGGGAGAGACGATTCCTTTTCCCCATGGCCCAACATTGCCGCGACCCGCTGGGGTAAAAGGATAGGGTCACAGCACTGCGAATAAGGGTTCTGAGACGGTGGAAGGTCTGGTGAAGCAATGCCTCGTTTATTAGGTGGGTAACAACTTATATAAGGTTGGATAAGGGGTGGAACTTAGGCTAGGGAGGAGCATGGGATTGACAACCAGGGAAGTATGGTGATTGGGCAGCTGGGTCAGGAGAGGAGGGGTTTGGACATCTCCGGGGGAAAGGACCAATGGGAGCTACCTCTGCACTGCACCAAAACCTAGCCAATGGCAGGCAAAGGAGCGGGAAAGCAGGGAAAAGGCGGGAAAACTGAGGGAAGAAGAAGGGGACAACATGGAGGACAATTTTTTAAAACAACAACTGGGGTACATAAAACTGTATAACATCATAACAATAAACTGGGGAACAACTGGGGTATAACAGACATATCTAGTGAGTGTCATTATCGGTATTAAAGGTCAAGTCCAGTGTTTTAGAGTCCATTCAGGGATTATATATTTTTCTCCAAGCTTCATATCGTTCCCATTCATCTTTATTTCCTCCAACACAACATGCTCAGCGCCTAGTGAATCCTCTACAGGAGCAACTCATGAGTCAGAGACCGAACCCCAATGACACCAGGACAGAGTAAGCTGTAAGCTTAGTGAACGAGGAAGAAGTTGTGGCAAGCTTGTCAAAATAGCTTTCCTGGACTGCATCAGCCAACATCCTTTGTGAAAGAACTGATTAATAACAGATGTAGAAAATAAAATACTATTTTATCTATATATATTTGTTTTAAAAGAGCAGAAGGCTATTCAAAGTCGAATCAATAGTAATAGGCATTACTGGAACTCATTTGGAATGGACAATGTTTGGCCTATTGTGTTAAATTCCTGAGGGTTTGCCTATTTTTGTATCAGATTACAGCTTTATTAGGTACAACTGTTTTTACATTGCATTTTTGCGATTAATGATGCTAAAAGGGTTTTGGCATTTCAAATGTTGTACACAAACCTAATGGGCAAAATCTTCTGTAAACTTCTTCTAAGCTCTTGGCAAACTTTCCTCGGGAGCAAATATTAACTCCAGATAGTGTTTACTAGCTTTTATAAAATAATCACTGTAATAGTGGCATGTAATTGCTGGAGGTAAGGGAACATCCAGGCCAAGAATTAATCAAGTTTGAGGTCCTTAATAGAAAAAGGTCAGGAACAATTCATTTCTTGCCGAGTTGGTATTTCAAATAATGTAATTTTCCTCTGATTTTTGTTTCGTATTCCAAGAGTGATTTCATACACAACATTCCCTGAATAAACTGTGTTCTTAACTAGAGATGGGTCTGAGCAGTAAAGTTCAGGACCCACTTTATACTCTGACAGTATATGGAGGCATTTGGAATTTAAGTTAATTTGCACACTAGTGGTGGGGTAGAACAAGCAAAACATTCAGATCTTAATCCAACTCCACTGCCTTTTTTACCCTCTGCCCAAATACCCTCTGTGCATGTGTTTCTCTAGGCAGGTGTTTATTTGAGGATGTCCTGTCAGCATCACACAAATGGGAACGAAATATTGTTCTTCAAAGTGATCAGAGTCAGTATGCCAGATTCATTAAGCTTTTACCTGTAAACAGTTATAAGTTAAAGCTGATTAAAAAAAAAATCACACAAGGAGGAATATGACCATGACTTCTTGTATATGGTGTCTTTCATGTAACAGGCATAAAGTCTTTTGCAATTGCACTCCAGAAAGTCAGTGAAGCCTTCCTGTTGAATCAATGTGTGCTAGGTAAGTTCTTGACCAAAACAGTGCAGAAAACAGTCTTTTAACAAGAGACATGAGTAATGGTTAAACCATGAATATAGACATCTCTATATACCATCAATATAGAATGAATATGGAATATATGAATATATATGAATATAGACATATCTGACAACACCAGGTGAAAAAAAAATGAAAGTGCACCAAAAAAAGGACTTCAGTTCAATCCAGTATAAATACTGCTATAACCTCACAATTTGGGATACCAAGTAAGGTAGATGTATCATTTAGGGTTGATGTTACTTCAGCCACATCTAGTTCCCAGTCTGTGTGCAGTAAAGCTCTTGGTTATGCTTTTTCTTTAAAATTAAATCCATAGTGCAGGTTGCATATCAGCAGATGTGATCTCTGAGGCATATCAAGCTGCCTCAAAACATCCAAGTGCAGTTTCAACACAGGAGGTGAGTTCTTCTCATTAGCTCAACTGCAATCTCTGCAAAATCAAAAAATGCCCAGGACATTTGTCTAGCACTGAGGACAACAAACTCAAAATGGTCTGTGTTCATACTTGGCTCTGTTATCCTCCAAAGCAAGGCAGTTGCACCTAAAATGCTCTCGGTAAAGTCAACTCTCCTAGAGTTGACATTCCTGTCAGGAAATTGTCTGGGAAAATGCCAGTTTGCTCAGGCAAATGCCATGTCTGTGACCAGCCTAACAATTTGACAGCATGGATAACTGAGCTCTAGTAACTGGTTTTGTACTTTGAAGCTGTTTAATTTGCTAGGAAAGGGAGACAAAGAGGCTTCATGTATACTAGTTCATAAGGAGTTTTTGTTCTGGGAAACAAAGATCCTTAGTCACACACCAGACCTGGAATCTGCCATTTTTCTGTTTCTAAAAACAATGAGAGACTTGCCATGGGAGTTTTAAGGCAAGGGTCTTACAAACAGCATGAAGTGCTCCACCTGGATAAGCAGGAATCAAAAGCACAATACCTGCACTGTGGAAATCCATCCATTCTCCAGTGCTAAAATTCATATTTCTATTCCAAAGAGCTCACAGAAGTTAGTCCACTCTCCTTTTATAATCTGTTGAACATCATCCATCAATCATATTTAATGTATATACACACCTCTGCACAAAATCTCAGGGGATTCTAATTCAAATAAAATTGTTAACTATAAGCTTTGAAACTCCTTTATTTTTTAATCATTAGATTTTTCTTTAGATTTGTCCTGATCAAATCAAAGTTATTTAAGTGTTATTATTTTCTTAACCTTAACCTTCTAGCATATACTGTGAAATCACAATACTGTACAGAGGAACACTATAAATGGATAATGACTAGCAGTTGTTATGCATTACATCATGGAAAGCAGTGTGTCCCTCTTCTTGGTACTGGAGCTTCACTTAGAAAATCTGCTATTTCGGTGCCCCACGGGGCTCCCCAGCTCCATGGGTGTCGCAGTCTTCTATTTATCTAAATCACTTTTGCTATCAGCTGTGGAAAAGGTATTAAATCTAAACGTGTAAGTCTTTCCAGACCTGGACCTCATCCAGCTCCATGCAGACCCACACAGGTGTCTCTGAATGCTGATCTTCAGGGCACCAGGGGAATACAGATCAGAAAAGCCCATGCTGACCCTGTCCAAAGCCAGCACAGGCTGCAGATTAGCTGATTTACATGGCCTGCATATCTAATGATTGCCTTGTAAGGTACACCTGACTGGATAAAATATAGTGATAAATTTAATAAAATTTTATTGGATGACCTCTTTGGAGGACAAAATGTGGGCACTTGACTGCTTTCCAAAAATATAATTATTTGCATACCATAACATATCATTTAGATAGAAAGAGGAAAAAAGTGAAGTAACTCACTTCAGTCTGATTCATGAAATTATCCATATCTATCTTTTTATCTTAATTCAAAATCCTAATATAAAACTCAGTGTAGGTTCCCCAGATTGATTCAGAATCTGGTCATTCACCCTTACAACTCAGTTTTCCCACAGCCAGGACAGTGGAGTTACAAAAATCAAGCTGACTTCTGTGCTAGAAATGTAATCCCAACTGAGAAGAGATGAACCCAGTTTTTATTGGTAGTTCTAGTGCAAGCAATTTTTTTATAGAGACCCTATAGCTAGAATGAGAAGAGACAGCAAAACAGTCAAAACTCTGTAAGTGGTGCTTACAAAACTCCAAAATAACACAATTGTTTTCACCGTTCCTCAAAAAAATCTTTAACAGGCCTGGAGGAAACAAAAGAAATTTTCTTGCTCATCTCCCAAATTGGCTAATCACAATAGGAGCCTAAGTAAAGAGTTTTCCTTCAGGTAAGAATCTCTGCAAGAGAAATGAAAAGCGCAAGAGAAATGAAAAGCTCAAGAGAAAAGGGCCCTCCACTCCCATTGCAGCTGGACAACAGAGCGAGCCGTCATTTCCCACATCAGGACCACAGCAAATGGCAGCATGCAACAGAGATCCTCCGTTCTCACTTCTCCATATATACCAGCATTTAAAGTAAAAAGTTCATATTTGTACCAAATTATGGCCCTAGTGAGAACAAATGCCATGGAATTTTATTGGAATGTAATTTGATATTGCATATATAAAAATACAGTGCTTGCTGCACAGCTGAGTAGAGCCAAAATTCCTCCCTAATAAATTTGTACAATCTTGTGTTTGACAGGACAGGACAAATATGAATAAAAGAAGAGGGAAGAAATGCAAAGGGCAAAGGAGGCAATGATAACATGAGATATTAAGTTGAACAGGCATTTATCAAAAATTACAAGTTTCATCCATTTCTGGTCACTTAATATAGCTTTGTGGAAAAAAAAAATAGCTTACAAAATGACAATACACATCTCAGTAGTAAACATGGCTTTCTGGCTGGAACGGGCTCCACAAAAGAAGCACAGAGATGTAACCAGAAACACACATAGGAAAAGACAAAGTTTGTTTAACATGTAAAGACATGATCCAGGGAGAATGAGAAGGCCTCCTTTCTTGGACCATCCCTGAGACCATTTTGGGGGCATCCTAGAAAAGAGCTGTACCTGATGGCTTATGTACCTCTGCATCTTCATCACTGGCAGTAAATTATGGGAAGGAAAAAAAATCCTAACTTGATTTCCAGTCCCTAAAGAATCTGATCTGGACTTGTTGAGACATAGTAAGAGTCTCAAGTATGATGTCCAGAGTATCATGGGGAGCAGGTTTGCACACTGAGGAGCAACACACAGCAAAGGCAGACTTCTGGCATTGTGTGTGTTCACTTTTACCTTCCAGGCAGCACTTATAAGTTGCCTTTGCAGCAATGGTGTGTTTCAGACATAATGTGAACCATAGGATGAAACTAGCTGCTAGCTATTTTTATAATCACTCATCCAGAGTGATTGTTATGTCAGTGTGACACTTACTTCAGCAAGCAAATACTGTTTACAAAATCTTTTTCTAAATGTGTATTATCTACATGGCACTGAATATTTTACTAATGACTAAAAATCAAAGTCCTTGCTTAAAAAGGTTCATAATCTAAATGAAAAACAAAGGCTCAAGATAGATTATGTGATTTAAGAATTAAGGTAGTAGGCAAAAAAATCTAGAACATATCACTTCAGGTCTGGTACTTGTTAGAGAAAAATAAAAATCAAGATTTCCTAAAAAAAATCAAGAACAATCCTATCTACTAAAGCCACAACAAGAAAGCATTCTGTAATCTTCCATGTTTCTCAATTATGTTCTTTTTCATCCACCTTTTTGCAGATCTTTCAGCCTGTGAGTGAACTGAAACCAGCCAATCTCTCTTTCTGGTTCAATATTAGCTCAGTGCTGTTAGGTTTGATTCTCCAAAACAGCAGGGTGCTGGGATTTTTTAAAGGTTTCCACAGAAATTAAGAGGAGAGGGATATAATACCTTCAACTCAAATTTATTTCTTTTAATTCATTTTATATGCACTTGGGGCCTAAATAACTCAAGAGTAATTACTGAAAAATAGCCTATTGTGTGACTTGCACCCCTTTGTGAGCAACTATTGCCTTAACTCCAGATGCAGAGTGTTTTGTAACATGACTACGCTCCATATTCCCTTTGTGGAACATACAGACAAGCAGTGGATCCATTTTTCACTTGCATGCCAGAATAGCTAACCATATGTGTACAGTTACCCATGTGTATAAAGGCCAGCAATCAACTACTGCTACTAGAAGTTAGTACAAATCAGGAGACAGACATAACACCTCACAACTGTCTCTCTAAATAGTAGTGCCCCCTAAACCTACCCCTATAACAGATTAAAGTTACTCCTGATAACACAATGTAGTACTTAATATTTTGACTAATAAATGCCAACCTTGGGAAATGTGGTCTCGAATAACAATAGCAATAACAGGCAAGAAATTTAAGCATTAATTCAAGTTACTGGCCTTTTTCCAAATCATTACCACTCATAGTATGGCTTGAAAACTTAAAGACACACATTCATTTAAAGAGTTCACTTTGTGCAGGGCAAACAAGGCATCTCACACAAAAAAAATTCCATCAGTTGCACAATATACAGTCATATTGTTATTATCATATCGTTAGTACAGGTCTACAAGGTCTGTGTGAAATACAAATGAATGTGCAAGGGTTATCAGAGTGAAAAGGCAGAAATGAGGAAAATCTGGAACCAGCTAGCCACATTTCACTGAGCTAGATAACTACATCTTTCCTCTCCTCATTTTTCCTCTCCATTACAAGCATCTGGGAAAAAAATGAATAAGGTGTGTTGGGGGAGTAATGTCTGAAACTTTTTCCCTTGCTTCAATAAGTTGGAAATCTCAGGATATCTAACAGCTGAGGTTTTTTTCTTCTTCAGTCCAAAGAAAGGGGGATGGGCTTTTCCCTCATTAGCACAATAGTTTTTACATTTTTTATATAGAGACTGACACTTGTTTCTCTTAGAAATATTCTTTGATCAGAAAACATTTGTTATGAAATTAGATTTTAGATAAAAACATTAAACCAGTACTGTTCTTGGGATGTTTTATGTTTAGATTTTCCATATAATTCTGAATTCACATTGCATTGTGTAATATAGATAGACACACATCTGGCCCAACATACACGTATACTGTAATGTAGTTTCAGAATTATATTTCCTTAATGAATACATTCAAATATATACAAAAGACATCAGCATTACACAACCTACAACTCAAAAAATAGGAAATGACAGAATTAGCATTGTCCATGAAAACTTAATTCATCCACCCTTTGAGAATATACACCATGAGGCAGTACCAGATTGTATAACTTCACCACCTTCTATTTCTGCATGGTACTTTGATTAATTCTTCTCATTCTCCTTGCCTTCTTCACACAATATGTGATGTCATGCAGTCATGTACTGAGTATAGAATTATTAATTTCCTTCCGAGCATTATGGCCAGCCTGTCACCACAGTAACTGAATTATTCCCAAACATGAGTGAATATATCTGCCTGACACCTTTAGGATAAATAACAACAACAATAATAATAGTAATATACAACTTAGGAATTAATCATATATTAAAGCTAAAATTTTCTATTTATAAGAATGTCAGCTGAAGAATCTAGTTTGAGACATAGAGAACCAGATGTCTCAGAATAACAAGAGATCTTTGTACATTCAAAGATTTAGAGATCTTTGTACATTCAAACACAGCAACAATTAGTTATGTCTGTTATTAATCAGCATTCCTGTAAACCTGTAACAGTATCCTATGTTAAGCTCCCTATATATAAGAAAGGTAGAGTTAGTAGACAAGAGTAAAACTCAGGTTTAAACAATGTTTGCTAAGTCACAAAAGTCACTCCGGAGTACTGTAATCACAGAGTAAAATTGTATGGCATTGTCCCTCTTAAGTCAGAAAGCTGTTCATCTTTCCTGCAGCCCATTGGCTCTTTGTCCATGCACACTTACAAGACAAGGTTCTTCAGAGAATGTTCTTTAACAAACACCATTAAGCAAGTGCATAACCCATCTGATGCACTAAATGAAACAATGATACCGAAGCAAAATAAAATTTAAAAAATGTCTACACTTGTTTAAATTAAGAGCAATGTTTTTAAAACAGAAGATGAAAACAGTGTAATTAAGCAGGGTCATAGAATCACAGAACAATAGAAAGGTTTGGGTTGGAAGTGCTTTTCTAATTCCAACCCCCCCTGCCATGGGCAGGGACACCTTCCACTGCAACAGCTTGTTCAGGGCACCATTCAACCTCACCCTGAACAATTCCAGGGATGAGGCATCCACAACCTCTCTGGGCAACTTCTCCCAATCTGTACCCATGTCTAGGATTGCCCTGAACCAAGTGCCGCACCCTGCACATGGACTTGTTGAACTTCATGACATTCTCATGGGCCCCCTTCTCAAGTTTTTCCATCATACCATCATACCATATCAATTTGGGGAAAAAAAATTACTAGTACAGAGGCATGTTTCAATTGTAAACATATTTTCTATAATATTTTGAATTTTTAGCATTTTGAAACTTCTATTTGAAAATATGCAACAGAGGTATATGCTTACAAGAGATAGACAATTGGTTTCTAGTCAGCTATCTTAATTAACATATGGAAAATGACTGAATTAAAGTTATGTAAATAACTAAAAAGAGTATTTTCTTGCTTTTCAGACCTTTTAATCACAAAGTTACAATCTTCCCACGTCCCACAGATAGGATTACGACCAATAATACTATCAAATGGAACTAAACTGTTACCAACATGGTCTTGGGCAAATCCACAATACAAACATTATTCATTTGGGGCAAACAGGTAGTCAAGCATTACAGTAAGTAATTCATTTATATGTAAATGTTATATACTTTTTACAAGAAAATTGAAAAGCAAAGGAAAATTTCAGAAAGACTGGGCTAGGACCAAATTTTCATAGAATCATAGAATAATTTAAGTTGGAAAAAAACTTTTTCAGTTCACCAAGTCCATCTGTCCCTAAACACCACCACTCTTGATCTGTCCAACCACTCAGTCATGGGTCATTTTTGCAATCTTCAACCTGTGGTTCCTGCAATTGCACAAACCAGTGCCTGAACTGGAATCAGAGCCCCAGTTCTCTCCCCAGCTATTCTTCTGGGGAAAAGTAAGGGATCTGGACTGGTCTGCCATGCCCCATGTGCTGAATTTGATATCCATTCAGAGAAAAGATATATGCCTTGTTAATGTGTATTGTCCATAGAATCATAGAATCATAGAATCAACTAGATTGGAAGGGACCTCTGAGATCATCAAGTCCAACCCTTGATCCACTACCACCGTGGTTAATAGACCATGGCACTAAGTGCCACATCCAGTCTCATCTGAAAAACCTCCAGGGATGGAGAATCCACCACTTCCCTGGGCAGCCCATTCCAATGTCTGATTACCCTTTCTGTAAAGAATTTCTTCCTAATATCCAACCTAAACCTCCCCTGGCACAGCTTAAGACCATGCCCTCTTGTCTTACTAATAGTTACCTGGAAGAAGAGACCAATCCCCACTCGGCTACAACCTCCTTTCAGGGAGTTGTAGACAGTGATGAGGTCTCCCCTGAGCTTCCTCTTCTCCAGGCTGAACAACCCCAGTTCCCTCAGCCTCTCCTCACAGGACTTTGTGTTCAAGTCCCTTCACCAGCCTTGTTGCTCTTCTCTGGACCTGCTCCAGCACCTCAATGTCCTTCCTGAACTGAGGGGCCCAGAACTGGACACAGTACTCAAGGTGTGGCCTCACCAGCACTGAGTACAGGGGAAGAATCACTTCCCTGGTCCTGTTGGCCACACTGTTCCTGATCCAGGCCAGGATGCCATTGGCCTTCTTGGCCACCTGGGCACACTGCTGACTCAATGTTCAGCTTCCTGTCAATCCAAACTCCCAGGTCCCTTTCTGCCTGGCTGCTCTCCAGCCACTCTGTCCCCAGCCTGTAGCGCTGCAGGGGGTTGTTGTGGTCAAAGCGGAAGACCTGGCACTCGGCCTCGTTGAACCTCATCCCACTGGAATCAGACCATCTCTCCAGCTTGTCCAGGTCCCTCTGCAGAGCCTTCCTGCCTTCCAGCTGATCAACACTCCCGCCTAACTTAGTGTCATCTGCAAATTTGCTGATGGTGGACTCAATCCCCTCAACTAAATCGTCAATAAAGACATTAAATAGAACTAGACCCAATGCTGATCCCTGGGGGACACCACTAGTGACCAGCTGCCAACTGGATGCAGCCCCGTTCACCACCACTCTCTGGGCCCGGCCCTCCAGCCAGTTCCTAATTCAGCACAGGGTGCCCCTGTCCAAGCCATGGGCTGCCAGCTTTTTCAGGAGAATGCTGTGGGAGACAGTGTCAAAGGCTTTGCTGATGCCCAGGTAGACCACATCCACAGCCTTCCCCTCATCCACCAGCGGGTCACCTGATCATAAAAGGAGATCAGGTTGGTCAGACAGGACGTGCCCTTCATAAACCCGTGCTGGCTGGGTCTGATCCCTTGTCCATCCTGTAGGTGCTGTCTGATTGCACTTAGGATGATCTGCTCCATAACCTTGCCAGGCACTGAGGTCAGGCTGACAGGCCTATAGTTTCCCAGGTCCTCCTTCCGGCCCTTTTTGTGGATTGGTGTGACATTTGCCAACTTCCAATCATCTGGGACCTCCCCAGTGAGCCAGGACAGTTGGTAGATGATGGAGAGTGGTTTGGCGAGTTCTTCCACCAGGTCCCGCATCACCATGTTCAATTGGAGTGAGCATGTTTACAATACACCATTCAATTTAAGAAAGACCATCAGTGTCTCACTGAGATACTGATGTTTCTCTTTTCTAAGCACTAGTGTCTTAGGGCTTTATAGGTCAGCTTCCTAGTGAATTAATAAGTCAGGGACAGTCTTGGAATATTATAGTTTACATATTCACTTCCATACATGCACAAACATTGAAAGAGTAGAATTAAACACAAGCACTGTACATCTCTACTTTCAGAGTCCTTTGTAGAACACCAAAGCCTAGTTGGACACAAGCAACTTTGTCTGAAAACTTTAGGATAGCAGAGTATCATAAATCAAATGGGTCTTTCACTCCAAACATTCCTTCTAATGGAGTATTGCGCATTATGAATTTCTTCCCAAGACTGAACATTTGCTCAAACCCAGAAAAATAACTTAGCAGACCATGTATAATGGCACCACCTAGTGATTTCCTACAAGAACCACTTCTATTCCAGCACTGGTATTATAAAATCAAAATTAAGTGAGAACCATTTTACATACTTAAACTGTGATGTTAATCTATATAATCTATTGTACATTTTAAATAGTTTTCCTCACAAATAATTATTCTTGGAATAATTTGTTCTTTCAGTGATTCATGAACAAGTTCAAAAGAGAAGCAGAAATTTTTGAAACAGAACTGTAAGTACTAGAAATAAAGTTTTTGCATTTTTAAGTAATCCTCCAATGCCTAACCTTTTAAAGGGAAGATGATATTTTTTAGTTGTTTAGTTGGAAATGTGCTCTTATTGTTTAAATTAGTCTCTTGCAGCAAAAGGATTCTGATTTCCCTGGAAGAAAAGATATATAGTTTAGGGGGAATTTGGCCTGCTTCTAAGCAAAGAAGTATTTGCAATTATATGTATTCCAAGAATAAGAAAAAATGTTAGGATTGTACACAGCACAAAGTTCACAGGTTGGCAAATATTGCCAGGAATAAACTTATCCCCCAAACAAAAAACACACTTTTTTTTAATATATCCCACCTCAAGTGTTGAAATATCTTAGCTATTCCTTGAGCACTTTTATTTTTCTGTACAAGGAGTTTTTACACAATACATGTCTAAATTTGAATGTGGCCTTATGGACATAAACACTTTAGATGTGCCAAAACTTGAGCATGTGTAGAATGTACAGAATTTAAGTTTTAAAAGAAAGGTTAGCATTAGTGAGCACAAAGATTAGATAGGCTCTAAGTCCTTAATCTCTCCTGTTGAAACTGATGGAAAATCTTTACTAACCAAACTAAAGTTAAAAAATGCGTACATGTATGTGTGTCTACACATCTCCACACATGTATATATATATTTATTTCCATGTGTACATATATATGACTGTATAGTAGCCTTAGAGGAAACTGGTGTCTCTAAAAATACTATGATAATGGTGATTGTAAAATGGGGTCCTTTGCTTCTCCGAAGTTATGTATATGTCACAATGTGCTTAAAAGCATAAAAAATGATTAAGATTACTCTTTTAAAAAATGGAAATGCCTAAACCCTGCTTCTTCTTGACAGCAGTTCTAACCCGCATCAAAGATAAATCAATCTGCAGCAGCAGCAGGCAGCTATTTAAGGCCAGCGGATGGGGCCAGAGCCATGGAAAGTGCAGGCTGTTGCACCCCAACCACTGCATTCCCATGCTCAGGACTGAGCCGCCCACACTATTTCTTGAGTGAGGAAGGCTGTCATCAGTTTGACTTTTTGTCTCTTTATCCTGTTTGGCATCTTCATGCACATAGATCCCAATTATCCCCTCTGCATTTGTGCATTATTTTAAATGTTTGGTGTTTGTTTTAACTTGAATTTTTTAATCCAAAGACTCACTGGAAATGCCTGGAAGCAAGTGGTAAGAGCCAGAACCTGAGTGGGATAAATGGTGATCTAAAGTGCGTTTGATAGGTTTTCTTTCCTGACTGAATAATCTCTCTTTAGTAAAACCTAAGACATAGCTACATCATGCCACTCAGCCAGGACAAAGTGACCTGAACTAATACTACTCTAAGCTGAAATTTTCTTCAGTGCACCACAGCACTATGAAGGGATCCATGCTTCATCTGAGAGAAGCAAAACAGAATCAGCACACTGATTGGCAAACCTGCTAATTCCAGACCCACATAGCACTGATTTTGCTGCAGTACATGCAATTGTGAAGCTATTCTGAACACTGCCACTTCAACCCAATCAGCACTGGAGTCCACTTGGGAAAGTGAACTTATAGTACCACACCATGAAATCTTCTCCACTCAGATATGACCCACTTGTTTTCTTTTCTTTGAGAAAAGAAGTATCATCACTATTACAATTTCCAGCTCTTTTTGTGACATTTACAGGCTGCCAGCTATTAGTGCCTGTATGATGCCAGTGCTGCTCTTTGCCCTACAGCTGAGCACTGCAAGGACAGGGTGAGATCTCAGGGCAGTGACTGCTCATGCTGTGGTACCCCTAGTGGGCTATAAAACCTGTGTGGGCAATAGGAATAATAAGAGATCTACAAGACATTAATTTTCCTCTGTGGCCATGGGACTCAGGACTTGGACACTGGAGACAAAGTGTGAGCAGTATGGAAAGACGTGTGGACATATGCCCTGTGTGGACATATGGCTTTTTGATTGTTCTCCTTCAAGTAACTCATCTCCCCTTATTACATCTGGGAACATTAATATACTTTAATCTAGGGTATAGACTGTACCAACTTCATTTTAGTATTCCAAAGTATCCAGAAATCTTAAATGTGGATCTGCATTTTTTCATTATATTTTTCTGGTATCTCTCTTACTCTCATTCTGTTGTCATCTACATTTTCTATGCTCTGTTTTCACAACTCATTTTCACCTTCCCACGTGAACGATATCTCTGGCAGGGTACATTTATATTGCAAGTAACCTGAACATTTGAGTTTGCACTTACTATGCTGAAACTAGCAGAAGTGGTCCTCTATGGCCTTGAAAAAACAATGTACTGTACACAGGACATACAGTCCGTTAAACTCCCGAGTACACACTCCTGCCATTCTCTATATTCCTGTTTGCCTATAAAACTTAAACTTCTATTTTGTTCCTCAGAACACACTTGAAATGCAAATGAAGGGCTAGAAGAAAGCTGAAGTCTGTCCACGTGTGTTCAATGGTGACTTCAAGGAAGAGAACTGTCCTATTTTAAGGACAGAAGCAAAAAATTCACTTAGACTTGCCGTCTGTTTTGATCAGGGGACCAGATTTAATATTAAATACAACTACTTTGTATGTTTCCCTTTGAATTAAAAAAAAAAATAGCAAGTAGGTAAAGACTAAAAAGAAACTTAGGTTTGGCAGTAAGAAGGGCTTCTGGAGAAATCCAACAATCTAACACCTTACAGTGATGCTCAATAAAAAGGTTTTGTCTTAAGAAAAGAAGTTACTGTACTCTGTTTGGGCACTTTCCCTGAGGACCTTGAAAAAAACCCTGGCAGATTCAGTGAAAACTCACAAAGGAGGCTCAGTAGATGGCACTCCTCCCCCTAAGTCAACAAAGGGGCTCAGCTATGGATTAGAAACCATTCTTCCAAGGGTCAAATTGTCTTCTATGAGATATCAGATTCCATATATACCTATACACGAACCCAAATATATTCAAATTTTAAATATGCATAACACTTAAACACTCTAGGACCCAACTTGCCTGGAGACTACTTTTCTCCATATGTCTCTCAGTGTGACCCATTTCCTTCTAACTCCAGCAATGGTGGTTGGAGTAACAGATGCTGTGGGGCCTGGAATGGACCAGAGGAGCAGACAGCAGGCTGTTGCAATATGAAATTGCCTTTGAACATGAGAGGAATCTGTTCAATCTTCCTGTTTGCACAGGACATGACAAATGCAGCTCTTTAGTTACCCTACTTGAATGACCTCTTTTTGAAAACATAAAATCACCTTCTTCTTCTACCTAGGAGATGATTGCAAAGTTTGAATAATTTCTGTAGTTGTACAGAATTTTTAAATTATTTTATGATCTTTAGAACCAAAAGTCCACAATAGGTGGTTATTATTAAGGTATACAGAAGAAATAATACATTTAAATCTAGCTAAGTCAGTCCTCAGGTGAAAACATTAATTTACACTGAGTTCCTTCAGTACGGATTTTCCATGCATTTTACTCTGCTGAACATTTTCTTTAATACTTGTCGAAGCACCTACCAACCCATAAACACAGTTCACATACCTCTATGCTATATTCCAAATCAGAGTTTTGGAAGAAAACTATTAAGTCTAATGACAAATAATCTGAAGAGAGAAAAGTAAGAAGATCTAGAAAATAAAGAATTGTTGGAACAGATATTAGAATTTTCCATTGCAAATTATCACCACGAACCGGCTGTCTGGGAAACACTCCAACCTGATGTTGGGTTCTCTTTGATAATGTGGTGTTTCTAAGCAACATTTCTAGTCAGCCCATGTGTATGAGTGGTCAGCCACACTCTGTAACTTCAAAACATGAATTTCTTTTGTTAGATGCAGATCCAATTTGCTGTTTGGTTTTCATATGAAAAATACAGCAGGCTTTTTAAGATACAGTTTAAAAAGAAGAAAAAAAGGAAGCAGTGTTAAATATTGTAGCACATTTCAACACACATAGCAGCATGTTTAATTTATTCAATACTACATTAATGAACCCCTATTTTGTTCTTAAGCTAAGCAGATGGGTACTCAGGTACCATGTGTTAAAGTTGTCAAGAATTTATGTTCTAATTCCTTTCACATAGCAGCCAAAGGCACTTCTTACATAAGAATGACAGTGATAACAATTAGCTAGTCTCTTCACTCAATATGTTTCCACTACAACCTTAGACTAAATATTTTTTAGGATTTGGACTCGCTAAACTAGAATTTCTGAAGGTCATTCTTTCCAAACCTTGTATGCCAGAAAGCTGTGAATTCCAATCCTTCAGAGTCCATGGACTGCCCATCCAGCTTGCATCTATGCTTTGCACACGTTCAAGTGCAAGGCACATATAATGATTAGGTAATTCACAATTTAATTTGGAAACTGTTTCTATCTCACCCAAAAATAATTATAGTTTGATACATAGGGTTCATATAACGGATAAATAAAGAACAGGCATGTGCCTGTGAAACAAGTGATAACCAGTTCTGCAACAGGATCTCTCACACTGACAGTAGAAGGGAACCAGACCAGTTCTTGGCTGACGGACACTGAACTAGACAGAGTCCTGTAGACTGCTGGCATGGATGGGGATATGGTGGAGTCATGGACAACCACTGTGTTTAGTGAAGGTAGGCACCATTTGCTGTGGCTGTGCTTGCATCTCAAAGAGACTGACTTCAGATCGCTTGCATTCCACATTCATTGCATTCCACACTCAAGCAGAAAATATTTTAGATTTCTATAAAATCATCCTATCAAAATGAATATATTTTATCAACTCAGATCTGGAATATATGCATCCTACCAGTGCTAATTATAACAAGACATATGGTGAAACAGCATTTCAGATTGAGACAGTTTGGGGAATTTCTCTACTATGATTTCTTCTTGACACTAGAATCTTATGGGCATCTGTCAGATGTAAGTTCCATCAGGAATGTGGCACACTCAGCTCCTTCTGATCCTTTGCTTCCATATTGACATAAAACCCACAGTAGGTGACAGAAAAGTTGCTTGCACCTGGCTCATGGCTAAAAATACCAAGCCATTAAACTTTGATGATCCTCCATTTAAATGGAGCACACTTGGATAAAAGATGGCAGCTATCCAGAGCAAATGGTTATTTCAAGCCTGATTCCCAGGAAAGATAGTAATTGAACTACAGATTAGTTACCAAGAAAGAAATCATCAGATACACCCTATCTAAAGATCACTGGAGGTATAGAAGGTGAGTTAAAGTTGTTTCCTCTGAGATTACATCAGAAGAAAAAAAAGAGGAGCAGACAGGATTGAGAAAAACTCAGTGGTTCAGATGTGAAACTGGAGAAATGCCATGGGCAACCCAGAAAACTGACCCAAGGACAGAAACCCTCACATATAAAAAGGAAACTGATGCAGGAGGTTGAATGTGAAAATGTTTTGTCCACAGATGTGTGCTTCTAATGCTAGCTGAAGGAAGATGGGATAATTTTTGTTACACATTGTTCATCTCAGCTATTCTGTATCTTTGAGAAAAGAAACTATAAGCTTATGTTGACCATAATGTGGAGTTCTGGGAAAAGATATGCTTGGAGAAGTAGGGGAGGAGGCAATGAGCTGTAGGAGTCTTTCTTTTCTGAAACAATAGTAGATAAAAAAAAGTTATCAAAGAAGTCTTCCAGAAAGAAAGGCTAAATCTTACTGAGGTTAAGTCATAAGAAAGCTTAAAATATTTAGATATCTTGTAGTTTCACCCAAACACAGCAGCTTGGAATGTACAAAGAAAACTGAGCTTTATCAAGGCTATGACACATGCAGTCCTAGAAAAATTAATTCATCTAGCCTGCAGCTATGTGTTCCTTTCTTAGCACACTGGCTCCCCTTGTTATAAGTCACAAGAGTATTTCTGTCATACGCTCTCCCTTTCACAACAGTCAATCTTCGCACAGGCCTGAATTTTGACTGCTCTTGTGAATCATGCCAAAGTGCAATACATGGAAACAGGGGCCTTTTTGACCTTCTCTAAAACATCCATCAGGGACCCAAACAGTCTGTGGACTTCCTGAGTGCAGCAGGAAAACCATCTAATGCAACTTTTCCCATTTCATGGCCATGTGAAAACATAACCAGATGGATCACAGATGCAGGCAGTTTTCCTCCCTTGGTCTGGCTGCAGGCACTGGGGACACCTCTTACTATAGCACCAGTGTAACAGCATTTTATGCCTTTCTCCACCAGTGCTGGCTGAGGTATTTTTCCTCAATATGCCCGGGGTGCCCTGTATCTGCATGGAGAAAGACACCATGGTTCTCCTCTGGAGACTTACTGAAACTATAGAATATCTGCATAATGCAGTCAACATGTCCATATTTCAGCATTCAGCATGAGCAGAACTTAGGTGACATAGAATTTAAAATCCTGATGCAAAAAAAAAAAAAAATTGATTTAATTATATCCAGTAGGAAAGACTACAAATGTACAAACACAGCCCCTGGAAAACACATGTGTAGCTTAATCAATAAAACTCACGAAAGAAATTCATCTGTAGAAAATTCATCACAAAGACACCAAATGAATTCTCAAATAAACTAAGTATTCTCAGCAATCAATTAATCTGTGTAAATTAATCTTTAATTTTTCTTTTAAGCTGGTGTTGAGTTCCATGAGTTGTGAGGATTGCCCATAAGTATGTTTGTCACCAAATGCTGTGAAGAGATCTGTGTGACAAGGAGTTCCTGGGACAGACCTTGAGAACAACAGCACAGAAATCAAAACGAAGGTTCATCTAGTACAGTGTCTTTAAAGAGCAGCAAAAAGTAGATGGTTAAAGAAAGTCTAAGTGCTAGGAAAACTATATGATATTTTGTCTATTACATCATTCCAGCTTCTAGTGCCGTGTAGATAAGTGACTTCATAACCCAGATGTTGTAACTGTGGTTAGCACTGCTTGACTGATTTTCTGTGCTCAGGATTTTAACTGGTCACTACACCTGTGGCTCAGACCATGGGCTCATTTCATTTCTGTCTCTCATGAGCATTTCCATGCTTTCTACCATGCAGGCCACTACACTTGAAGTAACTTTTGCCTATTACTTCATTTGATTCTCCCCATCTTAAAACTCAGCATTGCTCCAGAAAACCTCTGGGAAAGTAACAATGAAAAGATTAATGAATGTAACTTTCAAATTGTGCATGTGTTCAAAAACTTGATCCAAAATTTCCTTGCTGACTAAGCAAAAACAATATAGATTTGAGTCAGATACACACTACCTCCAATGTGATTTTGTTGTGAGAGATGGCAGAAAATCTCATGGCACTTGAAAACTCAGAAGTCATATAAATTGGGTTTGAACATTAGATCCTATATTACCGGGGTTTGTTCCCTGATTTAATAAAAGCAATAGTGTTTGCATTGAAAATACAAACAGTTGTTAATTTGACAATGGCATTTGGAATTATAATTACACAATGTGCATCAAAATATTTTTGCCAGTTAACATGCTTGGTGAATATTCACAAAAATCCAGTATATAGCCAGAACAGAGTTTAATATTATAGTACCAATAAACATTACAATCTCTTTTGATAATCTTCATCATTCTCACCAGCCCATGACTATGCCACTCAATACTGTGTAAAGAGTAGCAGAACCATGGATGGTCCTTGAAGTCATTTAAACATCTTTGGGTGTTTGATAAACTTGTCTCTTGCCACTGAGTCTGTAAATACAAAATCAAGAGATCAGCTATACCATGAATGACACCCAAACTTGAAATGGATTAGAGTTTTAAAAGACTCACTTTCACATCTTTGAAAATGGGGTGGAAATGATCCATGTCACAACTGATCAGTCTGGCAGGACTGCCATTTCTTCATTTCCTCCAAAATTTCATTATGACATAACATAGGATGAAGCCATCCTTACTGGGAGCTTTTCATTGTCTTTCCCAGACAGCTATTACAGTCTCATCACAAAGCCATTTTCTTTGTCTACATCCTTTGCACTCGTATGTCCCAGCATGTACATCAAAACAGTATCCCAAGTACCAGCTCTTTCTGCTTGTTTCCCATAGTTCTGAAAGCTCTTATTTTAAGATGGACTGCAGACCTTGATTATCTTTCCCTGCTCACCTCAGTAGTCTTTATCATGATGTTTTCCTTCCTCTCTCCAGGACCAGGTAAGAAACCCTTCAGTGACTCTTCATAGCCTGTAATGGGGAGCTTCTTGAGGAGGCCAACACACCAGCTACTCTACCTTCTGGTTATCCATTCATTCTTTCAGGGAGAAGCCTGCATACACACCCCTCCTACTCTCCTGTCCCAACCCTTTTCCTGCACTTAACTGTCCTGTTCTGTTGTTCTCCCTTGTTCAACTTTAAAAGGTTTATTCCTCCTATCCTATTCTCCCAGGCCTCAGATTTTGCCAAAATATCTTCTGATGTCCCCATAGGGTCCCCTCACCGGTTAACTGACTTTTCCAAAGAACTTCTGCAAGTCTGTGACCCTTTCTACACCTCTTTTTCCAGTTATTACATTCAACTTTCCTAATCTGTTCCAGTTGAGGTGCAAATGCTCAACCACAGGAAATTACACTTTGGTTTATTTGGCATCCCTCTGACAAACACTCCACTACTTCGCAGGACCGTACAAGGTGAGTCCTTCCAGGATCAGAATGCTTTACAAAGGTTTGGTTTGATTACCCAAAATATTTCAGGGTGAAGAATCAAATTTTATTCTTAAAATGTTCTTATTCTTTTAGAAGTCAGGACATACTTTATTTCAACCTTCCACCCCAGTGATCAAGAGATGTGTCCTAAACATCTTGTGAGAGATACTTGGAGCTCCTTGCTTGCACAGTTAATTAGACCATGGGCAAGTAGGGCTCAGCACCTTTGGGCTCTCTTTGCAGTGGTGAGGTGGTATGGGCCCTGACAGTATCTTTGCAAACTTCATTGCTTTTCCTCCATGGCTTTTTTTTTTTTCATAATTCCATTGCAGGCTTGGGCCTTCAATGTGCTTAATGTTAAGCACATAAATAGTTTAACTGATGTAAAAGAAATTGCCTACATGCCTGCACATGTGATTAAATGCTCTGGTGGATCAGGCCAGAATGCCGAACACATTGTTGAATCAAGCAATGAGTCTGTGTATAAACAAGACCTTTACAAGCCAACGTAAACATAGCACTTGCATTTCTTTAAGAATCTCATAACTTGAATTCAGCCCTGGCCTAAATGTATTTGCTTTAGTAGGAAAAGGCTAGCAACTAATTTATTCTTGTTTTTTGATGGGAAGACAAACTGCTTAGGTAAAAGTCTGTGGTTCTAATTTTATATAGTTACAGACATATTTTCATCAGTTGCTATACCATCTTAGGTGATGATTTACGGTATCAACAATATGCAAAAACTTTAAAAATATTTTGATTTCTATTTTTACCAAGCCTCAGTTGCTTTTATGAAGGATGGTGTTTGTGTTATTGGCCACTGAAGCCCAACTAAGAATATCGGAACATTATCCTGCCCTGCCCCTGCAAGTAATGAAGTCTTTTCCAGTCTGTAAAATGTTGGTGTTTTGTGGTTTCCTGAAAGGGAGATAGAAGCTAGCTGTGCCTGCGCCCACTGAACATGATGTCAGAGTTGTCAGCTTGTATCGGAGGTTGCAGTGCCAGCCCCCCTGCAGGCAGCAGTGCAGAATTAGAGGAGGAGCCATTGCTCACTTTATTTTATTTTACCATCATGACTACACCACTGCAAGTAATCTCCAACTTGATAGCTCCGCTAATAGTCAGCCTGTTAGCCACAACTCCACGCACCAGAATAAGTAGCAGAGATGCTTTTATAACATCAAAAGTAAACAGGGATTTACACACGCTATTTTGATCTTGATCCTGGGTTTTTTAGTAGTTAAACTACTGTTAATAGTTGCCATGAATTTTATTGAAACTTATAGCATTTTTTTCTTTTCTCCTAATTCTATGTTGAAACATACCACAAACCATCTTAAATGGCAATAAACAAGTTCTCCCAAAAGCCTCCCAATAGAATTGCTAAAGCTTTAATTTCCTACTTTAATCAGTCATTTATTCTGCACTTTAGAAGGCAGAGCTTCCATTGACTGCAATACATTGACATAACTAGGAATATTTGTGTGGGCTAAGAAAACTGATAGAAAATTAGAAGTGACTATTTTTGTAGATGGGTTTGGAAATATTCCAACCTCTGTAGTGCTCACCTCCTATCTACAAGTGGAGATCCTGTGCACCTCATACCTGCTAGTGTTAATGAGAATGATCTCTGCAAACATGCTGCATGTAGCTGGAAGAGGAAGAGATTCTGATGCTCTTGCTTGTTAACATTCTCCTTTGTTTCTGCCCTCTCCAACTCAAACATTTTCTAGATGTTTTTCTGGCAGTTTTAGCAGCATTAATGCATTCCAAACTAGAAAAGTTTCTACTTCAATATCTTACAACTAATTCAATATGTACTGACCTCAAACCCAGGATAGTAGTAATTTGATATTGCAGTTCATTATTGTTACTCCCAGTAAGTTTCCCTTTGAAAATGCCTGATGCTTCCCTCTCCCTCTCACACACACCCTCCCACCCTCCATTCAGAATTTGTTTTTAATTGTTCAGGAGAAAAAACTCAGACTGTGAGCCAACAATATATTTCCAGGGGGTACAAGATATTAATAGAGCTACATCGTGGCCCCATATATTGTAATAAACTGTGCTGTAATTTGTTTACCCACCGTAGACAGTAACCAACATCCAGATAAATGGAGTTGGCGCCTGCGAGATTTATGATATACTTCTGTGCTTAGCAATGTTTAATCAGGGAGTTAAAATATTACAGTGTAAAATCCTTTACAAGCATGCACAAACAGAGAACTACCATTAGAGGCTTGGCAGACACACTCGGTGTCAAATAGTACCTCCAGACACTCTCAAAACACAAAGAGGAATATTCAAAGCAGCTACTAACTGACTAGCATTATTTGAGAACCACGTCAGAGCTCATTTTTTTAGGGGGACTTGCTTTTGAAGTGACAGAATGATAGGCAGGGACAAGTGGGCTTGTCTGCAGAGCCCATCAAGCTGAAAGAAGTTGGGGTGGGTGGCAAGCGTGGAGGTGGGGGGGGAGGGAGGTGAATTTTGGTCAAAAAGGTGGTAGATGCCTGTCACAGAGCTTAGTGTGTTTGGATAAGACAGGCTAGCATGTGGGGGGATCAGCATGAAGCATCACACCTGGAGGAAAAGACAACTAGCTCCAGCCTCAGTGCCATAAGCCTGGCTCCACAAAGTCTAGCCAACATCTGGAATGGATATCAAGAGACACAGTGCAGCCCTGACTGGCGCTCTACTCTACCTTTGTACTTTTCACTGCAAATTGAAAAGCAAAACAGACATCAAGGATATATTTATATAACTGTCTTCAAGCTGCATTTTCTACTCCCATCTGCTGCACATGATAAGTTTCAAGTGTTTTCTAATAAAAAAAGGGTTGGTTTTTTCATTTTTTTTTACTCCTTGTTCAGTATACAGACTGACCTTTTTTTTATTCACAGTTTTAAAGGAACAGTAAATATTTTACAGCCAGAGGAAGTGTCAGCACTGTAAGACTTTCTGCTATTGACATTATTTAACCACACTGACTATTGAGCCAAATGTGACAGGGCGTGAGTCTGTGCGTGTGCAGACGCCTGCATTTACCTCAGTGTGCAAACGAGCTCATTCATGTGCATTTGTATGTGCACGTGTGCTTTGGAGAGAAACATTCCTGGGAGTTTTTCACTTTATTTTCGCATCATGCTGTTGTTATGTTGCTCAAAGGGGGAAGGCAGCCCCCTATGTACAAACGAGACCCTGTGGTAAACTGCTCTCCAGGAGGGACATGCTGGAGGAATGCAGCCTCCATATCAAAAAGGCTCTGTTTTTCCTCTCTGCTTTAGAGCTACATAGCTGGTGAGACCAGATTAGCCTTCTAGTCGTGTTGATTAATTATGAGGAAAATAACCAGGATGAGAAAGGGTTACATTTGACTGTGAAACTTTGCCTTCTGACCATAAGTCACCAAACTGGGCCTCGCCATACGTGGGTTTCCGCAGAGACGTAGAGAGAGTATGGACTGATGCACTCCTCAGGAAAGCCAGCTAGACTCAGATATTACAAAATATATCCTGGACCACATGGACAATGACACGTTTGAGTAGCCATGAGAAAGTACAGTTATCTGAGGCAGTCAAGTTCAACCCATGAGAGACAGTAGGAACCAGAGATACTCATCCAGCCCCAAGAAGTATCTCCTCTTTATACAGAGCCAGATCCCTATCTACCTCATTTATTGGTATAAATTAGAGACAGCTGCATTAGCTGGAGTTATAATGGTATAAAATGTTCAGGAAAAAAACTCTTTGAATCCACTGGTGAGAAGTTTCACCAATATTGGTCACAGGAATAGCAATCCTACAGAAACTGGCTGGAACATCAAAACTGTTATTTGCTATAACTTGTTGCTCTCATGAGAAAGGAGCATCATACTGGAAAAAGCTCCAGTTTCTCTCCATATTGCTAAGTACTATTTTCAGCTGTTTTAGTACCATGAACAGGAGATGGGGATGTAAAACCTACAGTTCTGTTGTGACTGCACCAATTCACTTTATAAATTTAAAGAACTAGTAACATCTCTGTCCACTCCTTTGAAAATACATGATATTCACCCATTACAGGGAGAACGTGAGGCTTAAATAGTGGTCCTAATTAAGATAATCCTGAATTTTGTATTGGAAATTTATTGCTATGTTATAGCTATTCTTTAAGGAAGAAATATTTTTCTCTTTCTCCATGGGAAACAGTACCTTTTTTTTCCATAAGAGAGCCTTCAAGGAAAAAAATTTCTTCTTTATGAGAAGTATTATTTCTGTAATAAAATTATTTTCAAAAGTGAAAAATATTGTTTTCACCAACATTTCTTATATGAAAAATCCCATAATTCCTAATTGACATTCCTTGTAATATGCTTCAGCTGTTTCAATTAAAAAATGCATTATACAACACTATATTTATAGCATAGGAAGTTATACACCCTACATTGTGAGACTCCATTAATTTCAAAAGAGCTAAGAGATGTTCTTAGCTGAACTTCTCTAAAGTACTATCAAAATCAGTGCAATCTGAAAAGTGGATCATTCCATAACATCTATTGAAATTTTGTGTTAGCTCTCTTCCATAGTATGGAGACAAATACAATATCTGGTTTTCATTTGCTGTTGTGTTATCAGCAGCAATTATTTTACTAAACAGTTGGGAGGTTTTTGTGGTTTTTGTTTTTTTTGTTTTGAGGTTTTCTTTTTCTACCAAAAAAGCCTATAACTTCACTGAACGTCCCAAGTGTTATTTGGAAAATAGGGTAACATGGGATCTGTGAAGTGAAACTCACAGTCTCAGTAAAGCTGGTGAGAAATCAGAAAAAGGAGAAGCCTATTCTTTTACTGAAACCAGTGACTCTGAATGAATCAGGCAAATTTCACAGACAAAAAAAAATTGCTTCCTCTCTTAATTTTGAAAATATGTTTTTTCTTTAAAAATCTCACTGACAAATTTCAGGCATCTTTCAATGTAATTTTAGAGTTTACTACTTTTGAAGCTATGGTCACAAGTGAAGCTATCAGGACAAAAGTAGCATATGACAAAAGAATTGCACATGCTTTTTTAATATGGGGACTCCGTGGAAAGAAACTCTGGGCCGGTGTTTGGACATAAAGAAGGAAGTGCTTTTTCACAGCAGTACTTGAGATGTGTTTTGTCATGCATATCTGTTCAAAATAAAAGTTCTATGAATTTGCTTCCTGGATAGTAGGACATTTCTGGTTGCCTTTTAACAGAAGGGATAAAAGAAAAACAGTCAGGTGACTCACAGGGACACACCAACTCTTCCTGACCCCCTTCTTGTTTACAGATAAAGATAAGGTAGCTGTAAAAGTGATGATCTAATGTTTTCACAAGAGTAAGAAAGAAATAGAATTGAACAAATGAGAAGAAATAGAAGTGTATTTCTAAATTTTACAAGTTTTGAGTTTATTTAATAATAAAAGTTTCTATAGTGGTATCGAATATGTTCAATATTATGTCTCTATCATATACACGGTTTTGTATTGTCTCCTTTATTAAATTCAAGTGGAAGGAGTTGTTCTCTATGGAAAGTCTAAAGAAACCAGAAAGTCATGTGTACATAGTTTGTAGTGACTTTGTAGTGAGGGTCTGCAGCAGACCATGCTATCAGGTCATCTCGTGCAACACAGAAAGTAATGAAATTAGCACACTGTAGCATTAGACATCCAATGTTGAAAGGCCCTGTCTGCAAATTCAATATCAAGATTACATTAAACTCCCACAATATGCTGAGTGAGGTTCGGTTTCTGAGCTTGTTCCTCCCTCACATTTTATGTGGTATATTTCTCAAACAGGGAACCTGCTCATTCTCTCTGTTTATCAGTATCTACCTGATAAAGTAGAACTGAAAACACCGTGTTGTACTGGAACGTGAAGAAGTTCGAAGTTCAAAACAATTGCTTGCTACAAAAGTAAAGGAAGCCCTTTCTGAAATCTATGAACTCGAAACAGGGATACAGAACTAGTCGTTGCCAATAACTTTAACTTCATTTATCTATATTTGGCAAAAATTGTGCTGCAGCTGGAGATGAAATGCTGAGCTAAATAACTGCAGCGACGTGAGCTCCAAAACAGCAATTACTAAGCTGTGCTGCCTTGTGTAGGATTTTACTTTTATTTATTGTATTTAAAGAAACTCTCTATCTATGTACAGTACAACAAGAACTGTCTGATCAAATAATGCCTGATTGCAAGGCATCTCAGCTCCACTGTCAATATAGTTCAGTTTTAGCAAGGCAAACATGTTTTTCATGAAGCCAGATTAAACTGCTGTGCGTAGTAGTTTTATCATCTACATACCTTTTTATTGTCTCTAATTGTAAGAAGTAACTCATATTAAATCTAAAATTGTCTTATCACAAACGGTGTACATATTTTTTTTTGCTGCTGTTAGAAGAGCTGACAGTTTAAAAAGGCTGAAATAAAGGGGCACAAAATCCCTTTCTTCATAGTTACAAGAACAAAAACATATTAATAAAGTTATTGGAGGAACTGCTCACCAACATGATTTCTACCATCTATCTTTTTAAAAAAGAGGACAAGAAAGTTGAGAGTGGGTTCCAGAGTCATCTCTTTTTTCCAAGTGGATTTTTTTTCCTCAAGTGTGAAGCCTAAGTAGCTGTAATTATGGGTGTTCTCTGGTACTATCTACTTGTGTCTACTATTACAGTGGAGCCTCACAGTGGCCTCTGTCTAAAGCACTTCATCTAGGGAAATGCTGACATTTCTGAGAAAGAAAAGGAGAAAATGAAGTGACATATGAGTATTCTGCTAGTTGTCCCAGAAAATGGATGCTGACACCACAAATCTAGCTCATTCCCAAAAAAATAATGTGATTGAAATAATATCACAGTGCCAGAAAAGCTGACTAATTGTCTGGATTCCAAAAGTGACATCATTTTTCCAAGATGTCATAGTATTATTAGTAGTATCCAGTCCCTCAAACAGTGGATTTTGTCCTCATCGTCCATATTTCTAACTCTCTTTCTCTTTACTTCAACAGCCAGAAATGCTGATAGTCTTCCCTTCTTTTAACTTCTTGGTCATTCATGAGCTTTTTAATCCTAACAAACACAAACTCTTGTCATCTCAGCCATTTTCTAGATGTGACCATCAGCATTTCTTTGGAACCTACTGCCTTTCAGCAGCTCGTTCCCAAATATTTAGGGCCAGTGGATCATTGCTGTCCCTCAAATTAATCAAAATTACTCTGCACTTTTATAATCTAACTTCTACTTGAAGGGAATACTAAGAATAATTCTTAACACAGTTCCAGATTTCATCTGCAGACCACCTCCCTTGACTTCGTTGACTGACCACAAGTCATTGGTGAATACAAATCTACTGATCTACTGTACACAGAACTGGTGATATTTATTCCACATCATCTACACTCTGGAAATGACTATGTCAGAGGAAGCTGTCACCTAGATAATAGTAGGTCATATTGTTTAATTTCTCACAAACTTCATCTAAGGACAACCAATATTAGATTATTCTGTGCTTAGGGAGAACCAAGCTGGCTGTTTACATGTCCTGGGATGCATCTACATTTGTTTCTAGACACTGAAACATCCTGATAAAGACAAGAGATGGAAGGTTGCCTCTTGTCACCTCCTCTCACCTTCTAGGCTTGCCTTGTTTCACTGAATAAATCTTAGTCTGCCATTATGCATACAGATACATTTTTTGCTATGATTTTGTGATTCCAGTCTAGATGTTGTGATTCCATCCTCTGCTTGATTTCTATGTGGAAAGGAAAGCAAAGCAGGGTGAAGTAAGCCAAGGAAAGGAATACAAGTCCTGTATGACTCTTCAGAATTTTTGATGGAACTCACCCACCTTTCATTACTGGATATAGTCTGTCAAAGTCTGACTTCTGTCTTCATTTATCCACATTAAGAGACATTCCTGCAGTTCCATAGGAATAACATAGAAAAAAATCAATGTTAACCTATATCACCACCAAAATCATCTACAAGGTATAGTTGTTCCCACAGTACTTGTTAACATAGGAGAGTGAAAATGAGGCATTGCTAAGCACATGTATCTAGCAGCCATTTACACCTCTAGACCAGCTCTATTGAACTGACTGAGAAGCTAATGCTCTAACCTTCTCATATTCCAGTCTAAGCAGACCACTGGTTAGCTGCTCTTATCAGTCCCGAATCATGGGTCATCTACCACCACCACCTGCGTTTCCTAGAACACTTCCATCAACGCTGCCTCCGTAAAATCCTAAACATCCACTGGTCAGATTATATGACCAATCCACCTGTTTTAGAACAAGCAGCAGTCACTAGCATTGAGGTCATTGCTGAGAACACAGCTGCGCTGGGCAGGGCACGTCTCCAGGATGAAGGACCACCGCCTCCCTAAGATCTTGCTTTACGGTGAACTTGCCTCCGGCTGCTGCAAGAGAGGACCCCCGAAGAAAAGATACAAGGACTCCCTGAAACAACATCTCAGCCTCGGCCACATTGATCATCTTAACTGGTCTACTCTGGCATCTGTAATGCTGCCGTTTCCTTTGAGAACACACGCAGGATCACTCTCGAGGAGAAAAGACAATGCAGAAAGAATCGGATCCTGCTGAATACACCACCTAAGGAGTCTTTCTGCTGTGCCTTTTGCAATCGGATATGTCTATCTCGTATTGGCCTCATAAGCCACCAGCGTGCCTGTAACAAACGTGGATAGAGCCTTTCTAAATCTTCATTAGCGAAGCCTAGCCATGACAACCAGGTCCTTGCAACTTGAAGGATATGAAAACCATGTTGTGGTTTGCTCTTCCTTTGCAGAGCCACTAAAAGATGGCAGAGTTAAACATTTCAGCAGCCATCATTTAAAACTCAGTAAACCAAATAAGCTGAAGCATTCCAGCATTAGTGCTAATGCTTTTAAAGTACAGTCCCTGTTTTCTGTTTTTACATAAGAACGTTCATACTTACATCGACTTCCTGCTAAAAGAGAAAGACTGCACACATACTTCCAAGGTAATCTAGCTTGTAGCAGAGGCTGCTAGAGATTAACTGACTGGATGTTAAGGATGTTGACACTGACAGATGGCTCTCCGCTTCTACTTTAACATCTTACAGCCATAGCACATGTTGAATGTTGTTTGGGCTGTGGTGTTTCAACATAACACAAAGCAGGAACTATAGCAACATATAATTTACAATGGAGATTCTATGTTTTACTTTCACATATAGAACACTGTAGAATTCTTCCTTTTAAAGTAAAGTTTCCTTATCCATTCATCACACACCACTAATCACCACCACTTAGGCATCTTAAAGAAAATTATGTACCATGTATCAGAAAAACTGACTGAAATTGAATACATCTGTACAAATTGTGAAGAAACTCCAGGACTTTCACATGACTAATAATAATGGCAGTCACATTTATTTTTTAAAAATGGAATCACTCCCCTGCCATTTACAACAGTTTAATATTTACACACCTCTGCAATTCTTCAAACCACTCTTCTCGATTTGTTCTAAGGCCTAGATTGTGGTTCTGTCACTTTGGAAAGACCAACAATTAGTCAAGCACATAACAAAATAACAGCCTGACTAACTCCTTGTGTTCAGCAGGATAATAGCTCTGAGGAATCTTCTTCTTGCTAATAAGGTTACATTCTGTTCGAGGAAGATTTACATGTACATTGATCTGTGAGTACACTTACTCTTTGCATTGAGATCTATTCTCCATTATCCAGTTTAATACCTTTTATATCTTATATTCTATTCTTAGCTCTTAAATAGGAAAGACTATGGTGTTGAAACTTGTGTTAATGTATATGATAACTATGGTAATGGAATCATTTGGTATCCTCTTAAAATTCCTGATATGTATTGGCTGTTCTTTGTCTGCTATACTGTTTTCCTCCTCTGGGCTAGTGTCAGCTCTTCTGTTCCCAGCTCCTCTGCAGTAGACTGGATGTAAAAGTCTGTGTCATCTCCACAACTAGTCAGATAGAGGCACAAGAAAACACTGAATCTTCTAAAATAAGGAGCTGCTCCTGGAGCAGAAAGCATTTCAGCTGAAAGCCACATGGAAAGAAAAAGACAGCCCATAGTTTGTTCCACTCCTGCCTCAAGGAGACACTGTGCTTTGCCCTCCTAGAGACGTGCAGCTTCATTCACATGGGGTGCTGACATCCTGTTTTCCTAAAATACCTGCAATGCAGGTAAGTTACTGTCACAGAAATAAGGCAATTCCCATTTTCACACTCCTCTAATCTGCTTCTGCCTCATGTTCACTTTGCATCTTTATGCTGACTTCAAGACAGTAATTCTTTCATTTTTATGCCAGCCGAGGGCCAGGCTCACCAGCCTCTAAGCTCATGGTGTGTCATCTCTGTGAAGTTCACGTTCTTTCCTGTTTATACCACAGAATTTACTTTCACCTGTTAAAAGAATAACTTAGCTCCATGCATGGGAACATCCTGCATATTTCAACAAAGCACATTATATTGCTGTCATTCTAGCATGAGTATTGTAAGTGAGTACTCAGACACAAGACAGTAATAAACCTCATATTGAAGCTAAAGTATCTTTTCCAAGGATGTACATTATTGAAAGCTTGTAACCTGCAATCATTTAAAAGGCCCAGTGAAATTGTGTTGGGAATCATGAACTGTGGTTTCAGACAAGGAAATAATTGAGTAGCTCATATTGTTTGAAGGGAACATTTTCTGAAGGAAAACTATTGTCCTAACCTTTCTAAATAAGAGGAAAAAAAAGAAAAAAAAACAAACATGAAGAACAATTTCTGAGGCTTACACTAGATTCAAGGTCCTCAATTTTTATTTTGTTGGTTGGCCTGTTGGGATTTTTTGGTTGTTATGGAGATACTTTCTTTCCTTACAGAGAGTGCAATATTATTAATAACAAAAGATATACTGTTGATAGTAGATCTGGACTGAATATCGTTCAACTAACTTTAACTGTAAGGTCAGAAATAAAATTTACCCTGTTATTAAATCCATATTCTACCAGAAATACTTTGCTGGTTAGAGAGTACTTTTCTTCACATGGCAGACAGGAGCTGAGGAGAGAGAAAGAAGAAAAAAAATGGAGATAGTGCCTTTTGCTTTACAGATTAACAAATTTTACCACGGAGAATATTGCAATTATGGGTCTGCCAAAATGGCTGAGATTATTTGATAAAGATTCATTAGAGAAGGAGAAAAAGAGAAAGTAAAGGAATGAAGATCTTAGATAATTCATCATCAAGATGCAATTTAGGGTGCATGGTTTCCAAATTTTTGTTTCCCATATTTTCATATATTGCCTATTAAGCAGCCATTACTAGCAACTCGATAGATGCTGTGGGCTGATTACATGACAAATCAAGATCAGGTGAAATAATACATAACGTTTACCAAAAAGTATAATTTTGGTAATACTGAAATTATTTCTGGATTTGCACTGAACGAATCCAATAAGAGTTTGAGAGCTAGATGCTAATAATGCTGCTATCACTCTGGTTACTTATTCTCTTCCAGTAATTACAGCTCTGCCCAGACACATGAGACTGGTTCCATACTGTCCTTCACTAAACACAATTTTAACCCAAACCACTTTTCTCCAAAGAGAATGCCCTAGACATTGAACTAGGTATGAAGACTATTCAGCCACTCTCTACTGTTATTTTAATATTCCTTGAATTGACAAGAAAATAGCCCAGCAGTCTGATGGCTACTGAGCCGGTAGACTACCTTGGCCTCAGGTACTGCTCTGAACCAGTCATAACATGACCTGAATGTTATGTTAAAATCTCAGACTTTTCCAGCAAATGTCTTAACAACAGCCAGTGAACCTAAGCACTAACCTCCTCAATCTGTTTCTGATGGGTCTCACATTAATTGGTTATTCATCAGTTCAGTGAGTAAATCAGTTTAGCTCAGTGGTTGGGGCATTGCTTTAAGAAATGTGAAAGTGGCTTCTCATCCTCTTCCATTGATAAACAAATTTATGCAACTGAAACAGTAATGACTTAGGAGCATTTTTGCCAGGATATCTTAACCAGAGGGCTCACATTTTCTACTACAAGACACCGGGATTCAGTCTTTATCAGGAGAACAGGGGGACTGTCTCCCACGCTGAATAAATGATCAATACTCAAGACAGACAAAGCATGGAAGGAGGAAGAGGGGTAAAAAGGAGATAATGATGGAAAGTGACCCTATCTCAGGTCACATAGACAATATTTTGAAGAGGAATTAAGATTCAACTTCCTGGCAGCCAGAACACAGAGACTCAGTTACTTGACAGCCTTGCCAGCCCTCACTTAATTTGCTACTAGTTTTCCTGCCTTGTCAGGACACACTCACAAAGCCACTTCATGTCACCTCACTTTAGGGCCCAAACATGGGTTGACAAAGAGTCCCTGAGCTCCATTTCTGAAGATATTTGCTCCTCTTAACCTGGGACAAGTTTTAAGGCAGTTGAGGTGAAACATCCTTCTACGTAGTGTTTTTCTGTAAGAAGGGCCTATGGTGGTGAGAATGAACTGAGACGACTACATTTCAAATGCCTGAACTACACAAGAGGAATCTCTATGATCCAGCTGCCCTGTCCAAGTACTACACCTATTTGCCCTACAGAGAGACATCATGATAGTTACTGCACGTTCCAAAATCTTCAGAAAAGGTATTAAATACATTTTATTTTCACCAGCTTTGCAAACATTCAAATTCACTTATAGGCTGCTATTACTATTCAGTTCTTAAGAAATCCATACTAAATTTTACAGAAGTTTGAGTTAACAATGGAGCTAAGCTCCAACAACACAGTAAACATCCCTAACAGCTGGCTGTTTTAATGGCATCCAAGACAAAAAATAGGAAATGTTTCAGTGATGCTGACCAAAAAGATGTGCCATCTCTTCATGAATAAGAGAAGGGGAAAAGCACTGCACAACTGAGCATACTCACCAGCTGGAAGAGAGGGAGAGGCAGCAGGCAGGTGCAAAATAGCCACTTTGGGTCTCCAGCCAGTTTTTCCTGTATTCCGGAGGACCAACAGCAGAACAGTTTTCTGTGAAAAGAGACAAATCTAGATTTAGTCCAGAAGTGACTAGTCAATTAAAAGGGACAGTATCCAAACTCACGTGTTTTTAAGGATTAGACCCATCATACACACACACTGTTTTCCAATATTGTTCTCTGCAATAAAAACTGAGATTGTTTTCTGAACAGGACGCCAGCTGCTTCCTGTTCATGCTACTAATACATAACACTGCCATTGTATCACATCAAGGGATCCTCACTCTGATCATCAGCCAGCAGAACAAATGCACTATATTAAGTAAATCCTCATAAAAGGCTACAGAATCAATTGGTGTAATTCAGCCCAGTCACACTGATTTCAGCAACATTTTACTCCTGCTTAGGACCTAATCTGCATTGAAATTTATCTTTCACATAATTAACTAATATGTTGTACACTTATACATAGGAAATCCTGTTCTATAGGTTGCATATAGTACGGATCATGTAATCAGTCACACTTAGAGGTTATGAGCTCTCAGGTGCACTTGCAATGAAAAGGTACACAAGCAGCAGAAAGCTCTCTGTAGCATGAGTTGAGTCTTTCCTTTGCCACAAAGAAGCAATCTCTGACCTGCCACTCTTGCTGTGAGCATCCTTTTCCCTCCCATGAGGCGATCTTCCCCAAGAAACCACTGCCTCATTCCATGTAACTCAAAACTGCTGTTACTATGGTTAATATTTCTGACTTGATTGGCACCACTAGTAATTGAACTGCAGTCTCTTGAGTGCAGCAAGCTCTATTCATTAGCCCCTATTGTGTTAGGACACCACATCAACCCACATTTTTTTTCTGTGTTAAGGGGAAAAAATCAGCCATGAATACAAAGTTATGTTGCCACGCAAGAACACGCAGTTTTGCTCTTGGATTAATTTTATGAAATTAAATAAAAGATTGCACATAAATTTTATTTATATCAAAAGCAGTGCAATATGGGATAAGGCATCTTCATTTTGACTGCATAATGTTACGTGCATCTAAAACCCAAAATAGCTTAGTATTAGCTTTGTAAGAAGAGTTTCAGCTTCATCACCATATTAGCAAAACATTTGCAGTCTTCTGTCTCTTCTTCTCTCACTTTACATAGTTATACTTTACATGAAGTTGCAGATGTGAGTATATATGTGACAGAATGCCATATAAGCAAGGAAAAGAATCATGTACCCGAAGGCTTTCTGTATAAGGACAGATAAGCTTTGTACTGCAGCTTTAGACCAAGATATTTTATATCTTTTAGTAGATTTTATAGATGACAGTGTGGTATATATAAGTAAATTAGACCAATTAGAAATTACTTCATAAATCTTGACACTTTTGAGCTGACAGGTTTAATAGAAGTAGCCAAAATATGAGAAAACTAGTATTAGAAAACTATTCTAATCCTATAAAAACTTCCACAAATTAATAACTTCTGACATCAAGGAGATAGCCACACCAACAAGTTGTTTCAGAGTGATTCTTTTGCTCATCCTACTTCATTTTATTGTGATAAATACTCTCTTGGTTTCATCTTTGCAAAAGTTTTAATGCCTAGGCTGTTTTATTCCTTTTTCCTTTCTTCCTTAGATAGGTCCATTAGAGTAGTCTGAGAAATAATCACCACAAAGAGTCTTTCCCACGGAGAAAAGGGAAAAAAAAAAATAAAAAATAGAGGAAGAGAGACTTAGGTGCTAAAGGAAAAAGTTTTGCTTTACTCCACCAGCCTGCCTTGGTATTGTGAGATGGATCTTGGAAGATGAGGAGTTTGCAGGGCTTCAAGAATTAAGTTTAAGAAAGGTGGATGCAAGGGAGTACAAGAGACACCATCAGATACTGACAGGGGACAAACTGCTTCTTATTGTAGCCCGCTATTAAGTGGAGTAAGATATTCTCCAATTCTCTCAATGCCAAGGTTCTCACCTTTGCACAATTTACATTCTGTATTGAAAATGCAGTAATATATTCCCAGTTTCTTCAGTTTCCAGCCTCATCTGAGTCCACTGTATTATGTAGAGACAAACAGGCTTACAACAAGTGAGGTAAGTCACACAAAACAACACATGTTCTAGCAGAGACGCACTCATACAACACAACAGTGCAAAAGAGCAGTACTGCAAGACTTGCATTCCCAAGGTCACGGGATGGATGGTCCTGTCAGTGGTTCTGACTTAGTTCTCTCTTAGAATGGCAAGTGTTTGTCCCATCAGAAAAGTCTAATTGTGTCTCATTTTATAAAAATTACTATAGAAACACACAGAATTGGTGGCACTGTATATTTAGGTCCTCTTCCATTGCATATAAATAATAACACTTATCTTTTCCTTTATCATTTTAAAGCTTACTTTGTTATTACAAGGGACTTGGCTGATAAGAGTAGCAGTTGCCAAAAGAAAAGCCATGGCACTGCGAAAATTCCTTATCTGGTGTATGCCTGCTGCTGGGAATGCATATGAGGAGCACTAAGAGTGACAAACCCAAATTGACTGTGAAATGCACTATTAACTGAACCTGCTTCACTCTGAGTGAGTGATTCTCTGATGCCTAATATGCTGGTTGAGCCAACTTAGCAAGGTTTTGAGGACACACACTATCCCCACCTTCCCCATGTCAAGGTTAGATTGGATTGTCCAATAGATTTAAAGTTATTAGAGAAAGGACTGGACAGCAGAAAATAACAAATACTCATTTCTGAAGAAAAAAAGGTTAAAACTAATTACTGATCATCTGTCTCATCCAGCAATCTCTGCCCATGCTATTACATAAATGATGTAGGCACCTTTACGGAAAATCATTATATGCGATCAAGTAATAGTTCTCACAGTACATGTGCCTATGGATATGCCTGCAGGCATCAGATTAAGACGTGGCTGTCACGATACTGATGTATTGACACATCTGATTACCTTATTTCCCAACTGTAATTTGTTCTACATGTAATCTTCCCTTAATTTATCTTTGGGTGTGCACAGTCCATAGAGCTATATGTCGTCTTATACGTATTCTGCATTTTAAGATTAAACTGGAAACTTGATTCACCAGCCCATACTCAGTACCAACAGCCATGTGCTCCCAGAGCATGGACACACACCCCTGTAGCTTCCTGAGTTCTTTCTTTCTCCTGGGGTGCAGTAGGAAGAGCAGTGCCAGCAAGTTGAGGGACATGATCCTGCCCCTTTATTCGGCCCTAGTGAGGCCACATTGGGAGTTCTGTGTCCAGTTCTGGGCTCCTCAGTACAAGAGAGACACAGAGCTCCTGAGTCAGGTCCGGTGGAGGGCTATGAAGATGATTAGAGGACTGGAGCATTTCTCTTACGAGGAAACGCTGAGAGAGTTGGGCCTGTTCAGACTTGAGAAACGATGACTGAGATGGGATGGAACCAGGCTGTTCTCGGTGGTGCCCAGCAATGGGACAAGAGCAAAAGGGCAGAAACTGATGCACAGGAAGTTCCACTTCAATATAAGGAAGAACTTCTTTAGTGTGCAAGTGACTGCACTGGAACAGATTGCCCAGAGACGTTGTGGAGTCTCCCTCCCTGGATATACTCAAGAACAGCCTGGACTCAATTCTGTGCAATGTATTCTAGGATGACCCTGCTTGAGCAGGGAAGTTGGATCACTGTGGTCCCTTCCACCTTACCCATTCTGTGATTTCTAAGATTTCTGCCCTTTCTTTTACAGCCTCACCATTTGTAGCATTAAGAAGCCCCACAAATGGTCAGCTCTGGTGTGCATTAACTATGCACCCTTCATCTTACAATTTACACAATCCTTTTCAAGCTCCTGCTGGGACCACTGCAAGACTCATGTATGAGCAGACTGGTTATTTTCATGCCAGTCAGCTTTCATTCTTTTAGTTGGCCAACATGCCTGCTACATAAATAACCATGGTTTAAGAATAGAGCTAAATTCTATTCCTCTGTTTGACATACTGAACTGACTGCAAATATTCTCAGCTCAGCTTTTTAGAGCAGTTTGTAAACAGCACAAAAACCAGATGTGACTCAGAAAGGACACTCTCATGTAAATATAAAAAGTCATAATTCAAAGTACAATGTTAAGTCTCAGTAATTTACACCAATTTGAACTTCCCCCTTTGTTGGCAACACCCCTGACCTGACAAATACTACTGTGCAAATTTGTATAAAATGGAGTACATTACAGGATCTCAAAATCTTACTCACATTATAATAATAGGAGTGGGGTTTTCTCTTGAGCCCACTACATACACACAGATTTTCTAAAGCCCCTGAGGAATGTAGGTGCATAAGCACTACTGAAGGTCAGTGGTATTTCCACGGCTAAATCCCTAAGGCATGTTGGAATCAGTCCCTTGTAATTACTAATTCAGGTACAATACATATTTATTCATTCCTATATTTTAATTTTCATCTTGGATAGAACAACAGGTTGCATTTGAACTGATTCTGAGTCACACCTGCCTACATACCTCTCCAGTGATGCCACACCTGTTGGTTAGGTCATCTCTAATGGGAGAGAGAGCATCTGAGTCTGGCTGTGGCACCTTATTTTTTATTATCTTTGCTTCTATTCTCTTGTGTTTTTTTCTCTTTATGTTCAGTATCACCAGTTCTCAAGCTAAAATTTTTCCTATGTTTTTCTTCTTGGCCACACACTCTTTTCTCTCTGCATCACCAGGCTGAATTCAGAAGGAATTAGTGACTTTTCTGCCTCCTTCTCCAAGCTGCACTTATGATGATGATAGCATTTGGGCTAACTCCTTGTTTTCTGACAGAACTGAAGCAAAATTAATGTGTTTGTTAGCCAGGTGCTAGGAAGGTTTTTGGAGTTAGAGCTATGTCTGTTGTACCAGAATACTGTCAGCAACAAAAGGCACACAGCCACACAACCATACACCCTCTATAACCTTCCACCCATACCTATTCAGACTTACTTTCCCTCGCATTCCCAAACACATAAGTGGGATGCTATCCTGTACGATTTTGTAGAACCCATTGATCAGCAGCATTCATTACATTTGAACAGGTCCATCCATTACAGTACAATATCCATCAGCAAGCAAATCATTCATATATCACACGAGGCAATATTGTGCCTGCATTACGGCAAGGGAATGTTCCTGGGGCAAATATCAAGTGCTGGGGGACAAACTCCATCAGGAGACTGAACATAAGGCCTTCTCCATGTGAGCCCCTGAGAGATGACAGACATACAGCATAGTGCTGCAGATGGGCTACACAAAGAGATGTGCACTGGTCAGCAGCTGCTGGGACACACTGCTCGCTGTAAAGCTTTGGATTCCAGAGGAAGAAAATGGTCACTGTTTTATTCACTCCACAGATGTGAGGAACAAGTGAAGCAGAGTTCAGGTGTATGAGTGCTGTTCACTGCACTGACACTGAACAGGCTTTGAAATTTTTTGTTTGAGTATTCAAACAAAAATAAAAATAAAAGTCATTTTAGTAAAATATTATCTTAATATTTGGACCCAGACCCCCAAAGATACTAGCCATATGAAGATCAAAGCCTCAGTGTTCAGTTCCTTCACCACTGGAAAGCAGTGAGATTTAATTATTTTATGGCTGGAAGATACATACCAGTCCCCATAGGAAACAACAAGTAGTATTGCAAGAGATCAGCCTTATTTGGTTTTGTTTTCTTTTACACAGAGTAATATAGCTCCTGAATCATTATTAATAATTGTTTATGTGACAGTAATGCCTCAAGCAACCCTCCAGGAAAAATGCTAAAAAGGATAAACCCTGGGCAATAGCTCCAGCAGAATAAGGAGGATTTTGTTTTCCCTGAACCCAGAGCCTCTTGCACCTGCAGTTGGGCTGCTCCCCAAATTGCACAATGCCACCCCTGTGTGCGTGCTACATGGGGTGCTGCTGAGCAAGTGGTACTTTCTTCTGCTATGGAAACTCAGTCACCCCTCAGTTCCGTAACTCCCCAAGAGATCTGTCAAGGAGAATAAAACAAGCCTGGCATGCACTCAGCTATGATAGTCAATCTAAATAATTCCCTAGCTTTGGTATCAGGCACCATGCAGCTCCCACTCACCTCAGTAGGAGGGAACTGGCCCTGTGCATTGCCCAATTTATCAACATGATACATGAAGTCTGTCTGGAAGATAAACAAGGGGACATATTGCAGTGACATACGAACTCTTTTCAAGTCGTGCATCCTAGGAGATAGATTACATGATGAACATGTGCAGTATGCCTTTTCCAGCCTGTGCTTCTGAACTGAACTGTGATGTCCTTCCTGAGGACAAAGCTGCATTTTAGCCCACAGATAAAGCTGGCTTCCCTTTCAAGAGGTATGTCTCAGAATTCAGTTGCTTGGGTACTTGATGAGTACTAACGAGAAGAAATTTATAACCATTTGTCTGATGAGGTTTTGTGCTGTCTTTCTACTTGGGGAGAGGTGAAGTAGTACACTTCCACTCAGAGAAAGGCAAAGGAAAAGGAGTAAGTCCTATGGTATTAAACTATCCCAGTCCCTGCCTGCCTCCTACCAAAGTTGTTTGCAAAGGCAAATCCATCTCCTTATATGCTTCCCCTCTAATTTGCCATCACTTGAGAGAGAAGAAAGAACAGACAACACACAGTAATTTTTAAAAGGCATTAGGAGTAATATTGTGACAAACAAGTCAGCAGCATTTCAACACCTCCAAACACAGAATGGCAGAAGTGCGCCTGTCAAAGTACAGCTACAGAAAAATTTCTGGACTTGCCATCCCCCGTGTTAAGTACAACAGTGGGCAATCTTCATGAGCCTGAAAGACACATAAAGACAACCTCCCTTCTCCCAGCTGAATTGAGCTGGTGACCTTTTCACTCCTTATGCCTTTGAAAACTCCCTCTCCAAATGTAGCGGATGTTACAATTATTGTGAAATCTGCCTACACCTGGACTGCAGTATTGCTGAAAACAGTTTATCTGACTGTAGTAATCTTTTAATTATATCTTTTCAAATTATTTGTTCTCCTGTTGTCATTGATATGTTGTCATATGCTCAAAATTCATTATAATCATTGGTGTTAAGCTTGTGTTACCTGGATGGAGAAAACAGGTTAGCATGGGAGTTTTTAAGAGATACAGTCACAAAAAAAGATAGGCCTTTTTAAAATAAATATATTAATATATGGGGAATATATATATATACTAAAAAACTAGATAGCTATACTAACAAAGAGGTTGGCAGTGGATATAGGCTTAGACTATGTCGAAGTATGATTTTAAATGCTAGGTGCCTTAATCCTAATGCCTAATGCCTTTTTCCTGCATATCACTCCAAGGCTACACTAAGCTTGTTCCTGGGCAGAAGCCAGCCCATGTTCTAGCTGCCTACTGCTCCCTTGCACCCTTGCTCCCCTGGTCCTGTGGCCTCTCTAGGTAGGACATTTGGGCTGGTGGCTCAGAGACACTCAGACAATGGGCCAGCTGGATGCTATCACCAGGCACAGAGCATCCAGGCCTGTCCATGTGGAATATCCTTGTGCCCTAAAGCATATAGTTCAGTTCCTCGACAGCTTAGCTCCGCAACAGTTGCCACTGGGTTAACCCAGTGCTACCAGGTTGGTGCCTGAGTTTGGCTCTACAGGGCTTCAAGGAAAAACTAAAATGGATCGGTAATGACTTATCTCTGCTCCAGCTGTATCTATGTTATGCCATGGGTATGCAAACATGAGCAAACTAGAGATCTTTTTTAGACTAGAGATCTTTTTTAGGCTCTGAAGACGAGTGGCATAGCCCAGCTCACATTCATACATAATCAAGACCTAAACAGGATGGACATATCCTAACTGCTTTCTAGGGATAATTCTTGCTACATGTTCTGTTCCCATCCATTCCAACTGAGATGATATGCTGGTTAAACCCATTACAGGGACCTTGCTGACAGTTTATGTATGGATAATCACATACCAATGTTTGAGCATAAACTGCTAACCCAGGTTAGATGCAGTTTGTGTCCACAACTGCCCAGGGAGAGATGAACCCAAGATACCCACTATTGTCCTGTCCAGCATAAAGTCTCACTGGGGCCTGCTGCACTCACCATGCCAGGAGCAAGAACTAAGGTCCACTTTATGGCCCTAAACACACCCCCACATGGTGCTCAGGAAGGCCTAGCTGGCCCTTAACACTGGGACCGGTAAACAAAGACTTGGACAGTGGTTTGAACTAAGACTAAGTTGTTCTGTTTTAAAGTCTGCATCAAGACACTCCAAAAGAATCCAAAGTAATGGGCTCTCCACATAATGGCAATAGACATTAGAGAAGCCTAAAGGATTAATGAAACAGAAGGCACAGTTTTGACACTTTGATACTCTGCTTCCATGCAGCCTTTTAAATCAGCCTCCTCAAAATCTGAACACGCTTCTGTCTGCACAGAACCACAATACGCACAAGAAGAAATATGCAAAGCAATTTGGAGAGATAATATTAAGCTGGAGAATTTTGGACTATTTCTCTTACAGACATGATCAGTGCCAGTTTTGTGTATCTTTCTACCTGCATGAACGAAATAATTACCAGACTACAGCATTCTACAGTAATGATCATTAACTGCAGTAGCAATATTGCAGGCTCTAGGGCCTTATTGTAATCTTCCTCATTTCAGTGTTAAACTGCTCTAACTTCATTAGCTTCACTGGAGATACTTCACTTTACACCTACATAATTGAGAGCAGAATCAAGCCTCCACTGCTGTGGAAAATACTGTGTAGTGCAGCACTTTTCAAATAAAATGTAATTAACATGAAATTCTAGATCCATATTGCAATTTGCAGAATGATCACTGTGGGTGCAACATGACTTCCAACTCCCTCTCTCATCTTAATTTAGTTAGAAATAGGGCTGCTTGTGTAATATTTTCTCCATAGCACCAAACAGAGGCATATTTCTTTTTCTTTTCCTATTGTTATTTTTTTCTCTTTATAAATCTTTGTCAACAAAGGATTACTAGCTCACCTGAGAAAAGCAGTTAAAGTTAGATACTTGCCCGTAATTAGGGAAACTTGGAATCCTTGACAGTGAACACCTGGCTTCTCATTACTACCTGAATTTTATACTTCCAAGTGTTAATCTCTCCTCAGGGTTTGCCTTGGAGTTTCATTCTGATATTCAATGAAACCATCAGGTTTTCCAGGCACTGACACCTTTGAAATGTTTTCCACATGGGAACCAATATGAAACATGTGTGATTATTACCGATTTCTCTGTGTTGATTTCTATTATGGTAGCACCCTGGAAAAATAGTACAGACAGCAGTAATCAAATCTTTCATTGAATGACTTTATACAGCAGGAAGAGTTGTGTTTAAAGGGACTGGCTTGATGGGGGGGAGGGGAAACAGGGGAGGGAAATTGCTATGATGAATGGTGTTATCATGATTATGACTTGGTTTAAAGGATTCTAAGAATTTCTTTCACATTTTTAGCCTTGAGAGTAAGTTCTTCCAGCACTTTTTTCCTATTAAAAGCCAGTAGTGCTGCCATTCCTCATAGTTCTAGATGAAATACATGGGCTAGCTGGAAGCTGGGAGCATGCTGATCGTGAACTCCCAGCTAACTCTACAGGGCTACAGTTCAGGCAGAGTACTGTAATTTCCTTTACTTTACTAAGTGCAGAGTTTGCCTGACTTCCCAACCTTTACCAGCCTTATGGGCAGGAAAGTTTTCTCATTCCTACAAGATCAAATGTGCTGGGAACTTTGTATTTTTACTCCAGACACTGGAAAACCCAGGCAAAAGGATATCTTTGGGTCTTCTGTTGACCAGAAGGACTTATTGTCATGACCGAACAAGAGTTGTTTAAATCACTGCAGGTCCAAAGCTCTTATTGACTACTGCAAGGCAATAGGGGTAACAAGGAATCAAAATAATCTGAAAGAAGAACAGCAAAGCTAAGAGTTTCCATGGAGCTGAAGCTTACTCAGAAACAGTAAAACAAGTGGCTTTTATACAATAGTTCTTTCGGTTTCGGGAAGCACCAGGGGCCATTGAGAAGAAAACCAGTGAGGTTATCTACCTTGATCAAGTCCAAGCCCCGATGAACTTGACAATTTTTAAAGTTTTCAGTGAATTCAAGAAGCACAGACAATGAAACCTACTGAAGGATAAGTAGCATGCTCAGTGGAAGAAAATATGTAAAACTTGTTTGGGATCTACAGTGGGGAAAAAAAAAAGAAGCAAAACAGTGGGAGACCTTGTGATTGATCTAAGCCTGAGTATCTGAATTAGCAGTACCTTACCAATAGCGGTTGTGATGGAATCTCAGAAGAAAAACACAGAACCAAAACTGAAAACCCCAACATTAACCTATGGTGAGCTGTATATGTGAAAAGATTAAATGAATGAAGAATGCAAAATATAATTAAAATATTAAAATATCAAAAAATCAAAAGTCTTGATCAAAGTGGTCTTTGTCTTGAAGTTCAGTAATAAAACGTGGAAAAGTGAAAAATTCCATTGAACTACATGGTTCAACTCAGATTCTGATGTCTAATGCTAATGTCTAGATGCTAAAAAAAATGAAGGTCAATATATTCCAGCAGAACAAAAGAGTTTGTTCTTCATAGAAGACATGTGAGGTTTAGTGTCCCTATTTGCCAGAACTCAGTTTCATTTAAAACCAACCATAGTCCAGTTCTCACCCCTACCAGAGAACATTTTCCCTGGAAAATAAGATTTTCTTTCTTTAGTTGCACAATTATGATTGGAGTTCTGGGCACAGGCCTGGGAGACACTGCTGCACATACTTTTAAGGAGACTACATAATCTTGTTATCACAACTGGAATGTAAGCAGGTTTCCCCAAACCATTAGTGAGGTCCTAGATGCATGGCATTTCCCAAATTCCTTGGGGATATCCAGTAATCCTTACCAGTCGCCTGCTCACTTGGGGAGCAGCTGCAGAGTAGTGACTTCCTGAGCAGTGCTCAGGGAAAAAAAATAAATACATCTTCATAAATATATGCTTCAGATTATTCAGAAAATAAAAATAAAATAAACAAAAAACAAGCCCCAAACCTGTGCCATAAGACCAGTGCAGATTATGTACCCATATTTGTAAGTAATGCAAGGGAAAGTTTAACCTAGATGCATCTTCCCTCAGCAGTTTCTCAGCTTCCACTGATGGTTTCAATTCCTGCATTAACCCCCTTCCCCTCAATTCCTGACAGTCTGTTTTCTCTCTCTGTTGTAATACCCCTTCTGTCTGTGCCTCTTATTTTATGCAAATGTGGGTTATCTGGGGTGATACTTTTAGAACTGAAAATAGAGTAATATATTAGTCCTGTGCTAGAGCTTGAGACTCAAAGCACAGAGGATCACTACCTGTTCTGACAGAATTTCTGGGCACTTAGCTGCACCTTATGCAATTCTTCAGATCTTACTATTTCTCTTCCATATACATGTGTCAGGAATGAATTGCCTCATAGGGCCACAGGGCAGATTCATGCAACAGCCCAGCTCTCTGGGACTGTTGACTCGCATCACAGACATGTGCCCTCTTATGGGAATGACGCAATGCCAGCTTCCCACCACTCAATCTTTTTAAATCTATATTTAGTTGTATCTTCATATAGTTAGTGGTATATGTCATTTGATACTTCTGCAGGTCCCCACTTCTTCTGACATTAGCTTCTCTCATTATAGAGACTATAGTTCTCAGTTTTCTGGTCCATAGAGAGGTGATGAAAGATGCTGTGGTTGTGCCTCCTGCAAAGAGTTGGTGAATCTGCCCCAGTACAACTGACAAACTCTGTTCACTGATGAAGTTACAAGGTAAATTGTTGGGCTGTGAAGCGTTTCTATAAACTCACCTCTTCAGTTCTCACAAGACAAGGAACTCTGAGGAACTGCTAATATTAACAACTATGATTTTACCAGCTTTGGTTCAAGAGATTGACTGATGAATCAGCTTTAACTGACTGTCCAAAGGAATTAAGAATAAAAAAAAAATCCCAGAAGGATTTTAGAGTTACACAAAAGCAGCGAAGGAGAAAGATCAAAAAACTCATAGGACAAAGAAACATGTACATTCATGGTATGTGGAGGATCTGACTTAGCTAATGGATCAGCTCAAGATGTGGAAACTCTGCCTCTTTCAAGAAGCAGTAAGAGAAATACCTCAACAAATGCAAATAAGGTACCAGGGGAATAAGGAAAAGGCAAAGAAATGTACATAGGATTTATCACATTTATCTTGTACAAGTAAGTAAGGAGCAAAAGACTTCAGAAAACCTGAAGAGAGACCTCTGAGATGGTATCAATAAACATATGCATGCCCTTCTGAATATTTAAAATGTAAAACAGTGTGCTTACATACTTGCCAATAGCGATTTCTAAGAAAACATGTCTAAATTTGGAAAGTCTAAAGAATTGGGGGTTTATTTAGTGGAGAGAACAAAAAAAAATGTTGTTTTGGATGAAAACAAATGTTTCATTTTGTGTTTTCCAATTCAGTCAACAAAAAAATATACTTCATTGCTAGCATCACTTGTGAGTCAGGCATATACACAGGAAAACAGAAAACATAGATTTATGTTGTCTGTTGCACTGGAGAAACCCAAGGGGAAACTCTGTTTGACAGGCAAAAAAACCAGAGAGGAAAGAATTCTTATTTCAAAATCTCTAACAGGATTAAAGTGACAGGGAACAAATTGCTACAAACCTCAGAAGCCAAGGACTTCCATCCTTAGGTGTGCTGGTGTTTCTATTATGAGCCCCCACTTCAAATATAACTACAGAGACGAAATTGATTTTCTGGTTTTATGACCTTTTTAAAGGCACATTAATGTTCTACATAACTGAGTATTTGCACAGTACTTTATTATGTGAAATACCATTAATTTCAATGGGAGTTTGTGTAGTATGGTAACGATGTCATTAAACAGGGCTGTTAAACTCATTGGGCTATATACCATCCTGAATTACACCTGGACACCCCACTCCCCCTGATCAGCATGCCCTCTCCCACACCTCTGTACCATACAGCATGCCCCTGTTTCCCCTGGCTAGCAGGGGCCAAGGACCAAATCTCTGCAGCTGCAGCTAATGACTAACAGGCAGTTTTGAGACATGGCCCATGTTATATCCATCTGCACAAGATTTGTCCAAAAGACATAGACCTTTACTATGTGGCTGTACCATGAGTTGGAATGGCTTCATTTATCTCTTTATCCTAAAATGTCCCAGGTTTATTCTCACAACACCTTTGTGAAGAAGAAAAAGAGTAACTTAATTCCCTGGAGCTGAACAGATGCACACACAGAAGATATGATCTGCATACAGCAAATTCCTCCAGCAGTCTGAGCCCTGAGCAGCATCTTGTCTAGAGGCTGCTTTACAGACCCATTACTGCTACAACCAGTAGGAACATCAGTAGGTGACATGTTTTAGACGTGATTATTTCCACTTTAGTCAGTGGATAATAACTTGCATGCTCAAGAATTTGCAAGACTTTGTCCCTTTAGTGTTGAGGGATTATACTGCATCTTCAGGAAAAGCTTGAAATAAAGGGAGGTAAATAAGTTGCACCATCTTTGAAGTAGCTCCAGGAAGTATTGTGCTCAGCATCACTCCTCTGAAGTATTGTCAAGCCTCCTTCCTGTGTGTGCCAAGCTGAGAGAAGAAGGCGTGTTTTCCTTACTACGTTATCCATACTGGTTGCCTTGAAAAGAGAGAAATTGACATACTGATAGATTGGAGAAGGAGAGGCTGGAGTCTGCAGCCGTGCAGGAGGGGATCTGGAGCTTCTGGCTGATGATAAACTCGATCTGAGTCAACAATGTGCAGTCAAAAGGACCAACCATATTCCTGTGGTGCATTAAGCACAGTGTAGCTAACCACTCTAAAGTGATTGTCCCACTATACTCGGCATTGGTGAGTCTTCACCTCGAGTACTCTGTGTGGTTTTGCACTTCACAATACCAGATGGATATAAAAATTCTAGAAAGTGCCCAAAGGAGGACAACAAAGGTGGAGAAAGGACAGTTGAGCATGACTTACTAGGAATGGCTGAGGATACTGTTTGTTCAGCTTAGAAAAGAGGAGACTGAGCAGTGGCCTCATTGCTATCTGTAATCCTCTCCAGAAGTGGAGCAGAGGGGGAGATGATGATCTCTTTTGCCTGGTGTCTGGTGACAGGACTCAAGGGAACTGCTTGAAGTTGCAGTAGGGGAAGCTCAGACTGGATATTAGGAAAAGAGTTCTTCCCTGAGAGAGTGATCAAGCACTGGAACAAACTCCCCAGGGAAGTGGTCATGGCCCCAGGCCTGTTGGATATCTAAGAAGCATTTGAACAATGCACTTGGATACTCCATTCAACTTTTAGGTCTCCCTGTATAGAATCATGAGTTGGACTCAATGATCCTTGTGAGTCCCTTCCAACTCAGGATATTTTATAAATGTATGAAAATACAGCCCCATCCTCAGCTTTCCACTTGATCTAGAGGCAGCATTCCAGAATGGACCAAGAACCAAAAGGGCCTAGTATAAAAGGAAGCTCTTACTTTCCATCTTCACATTATGGCTTGCAGCCCAAATCATCTCTTTGAATTTAACCTCTCTCATTTGCTCTCTTTCCCGATAATGGGCTTTTTCTTTAGAATGGCTTCTTCCTGTCCCATTGAAGTCAATGAGAAATAAGATCAAGCTCTATATTTTTCTTTTTCTTTCTTTTTTTTTCTTTGGTATCTAATTTGGAGTGCAGTTGTACTGATTGACAACTCTACTACAACTGCATTGAATTGCTGCCCAACTCAGTAATCTACTTTGGTGTCTTAATTAACTAGAGTCAAATTTGAATTGAATTGCTTTTCTTGGAGATCTTTTAGGGTGGCTGTCAATCCAAAGGTAAAGACTTTTATAAAATTGCTGCTGCTTTTATTTTGTACAATTGCTTTAGATAAAGATATTTTTCTTCATCTCTTACCTCTCAGTACTTGCATTTTCTTATTTCATACTTTCTTCTATTTCCTTTTTCCAATTTTTAATGTATTCTTTTCTCCCTCTTATTTTTTAATTAGCTTTCTATTTGAATTTAATTATTTTCTTCTCTTTCAGCTAACTCCTGTCTTACACAGCACACTATCTCACCACCCCCTTCAATAAAGTTCTGTCTCTCAGCTTCACCTGCCTCTTTGAATTCTCAACTCTCTAAATTTTTTTTTTTTTTTTTTGCTTTTCTAATCCCCCTCCCCCCAATAATTCTTTCTTAACTCGTGAATTTCCATTCCAGCCACAGGGTGTAGGTTTCTCCCCTTTTGCTTCCTTTACAATAATGCAATGTTTTAGGTCCCAGATCAGCAGCACCAAACCTGTATCCTTCTGGTGCAGAGAAGAATCAGACCCACAAAGCAAATCCAGTTAAGAAAACTGAAATGTTTCCTTTTGAACAGGCTGGGAAACAACTGTTCAAAGTATGACAAGTAATAGGAAAATTTTTCATATTTCTGATCCCAGGAAGGGGGAAGAACATTGCAATAAGCAGTTAATAAATATTCCTGGTCTTCACCCATTCCCTACTAACATTTGTCTTCCCACTCACCTTCTTCCTCCAAAGTTCACATATGCTGTGTCTTATGGGCAGAGATTCTGATTTTGGTTTTACTGCTTTTACACTGGCTACGCTGTGTTAATTTCTGTTCATTTCTCTTGAGTTATGCAAGATTTAGCAAGAGCAGACTCAGGCTCTCTATTGGCCTGGGATTTTCTCTTTCTTTTTTTATTTTTACTTTTTAAATTTGATGTTACAGCTGATCTTAAACAGCTGGCTTTTTTCATTTCAGGAGTAGCTTAAGTCTGCACTCTCCAACACATAGCAGTTATCAGTTAATGAGATGACTTGTACCCTTGTCCACACTTGCATCACTACGGCTGCTTAAACAAGCTGTTGTGCTGCAACTGAGGATTAAACCATCTCTTTCAATCCTGCATTCACTGCAGCACAAGCTACTCACTCCACCAACTACAGAAATGATTGCAGTCCTGGGAAACCAAGATGAGCAGAAACCCTTGTGCATTAAAAGTAAAGAAACCTCCGTAATAGAAAAAATGAAAAGAGTTGCACATCCTCTCCCTGCTGTTCAGACGCTGCTGAAATCCCCTACCTGTTTTTTTTTTTCCAATTGTACATTGTTTTGTGTATTTTCACATCCTTTTTAATCCACACACCCATGCTTCACTTTTGAAAGGTAGACTGTAAACCTGCCAGAGTTAAAAAGGATACTCCAACATTCATGTCAGTAGACTTCACATTCCAAAGCCATGCACATAAATAGAGGAAACGTGTTCTAGAAAAAAGAACAAAATTCCTCATGTTAGAATACAATCTTTGGGACTCCATACTTCCAGGGTGAGGAAGCAACTCTGGTACCCTGAAGCTTGAAGAGTTACTTTTATAGCAATGTTACATTTTACGGTAATATTACATATGCTGACACCACAAGGAAATCACAAGTGCTGGGATAAGGTTCCAGAGATTTTAATTCAAGTGTTGGTCCCACACTGAAGGATATTCAGCTATAAATGACTACCTGGTCATTTAAACTGGGGAGCTGAAGATAGTTACATACATCTTTTGGTTGTTATTGATTACAGAAACACCACAACCTAACTATTTCACCCTCAAGGCTAACTAGGTTCAGATGTACCCTCTCCTTTCTACACAGACCTCACAAAGATGCTTTAAGGAAGTGTGGCAGCTTGAGCCACATTAAAAATCTAAAATCCAATTTCCAGGCTTCCCCTACCCCTTCTCAACAATTTATCCTAACACCAGAGAGAAACTTTCAGGCCAGAGGCTTCTGTAGGGGAAGGGGGAAGTATATACATTTATTTACACAAATAAATACTATACAAACTAAAGGCAACTATATATATATATATATATATTACATTATTATCAGTCAGTCCTTTCAAGCCCCTCCTTTAACTTTAGTCCAGGAGCAGCCTTTAAGGCTGATATGTAACACAGTCTGCCGTGGGAGTGTTCTGGGCTCCTGAACACTCCCTCCTCACCAAGTCCAGCAGTTGTTTGTTGTAGTCTCTCCTCCTCATGAAGTCCGAGAAGATAGCTTTGAGTCCTTGCTCTCCTGCTGCTGGTGATCTCTCCCTCTCGGTGTCCCACCTCGGTTTGTAGGCTGCTGCAGTGTAGCTTATCAAGCGTACATGTCCTGGAATCTTCATTCCTCTAAGTCAGTTTTTGGCTGCCTCCAGTCAGCTTTGACAGGCAACTCCCGAGCCTCTCTTGGCCCGTCTCCAATTTCGCCTGGGATTCTTCTCCCAAGCACTGAGCTGATTTTATCAGCCCGTCCACTTGGCTCTGCTCAAGTGCTGAGCCTCAAAATCCACCCCCACCAGCCTAAATGCAGTGGGGGGGAAAAGCCCCCTAGCCTTGGCCACAGGCAGCTCGGTTCAGTTATGCACTGTCCCAAGCGTCCCGCAGCTGCAGGGGGGGAAAAGAAGGCCTGGCCTCCTCCCTCTTACCTCAGGTGCTGTGAATCTCTTCCTTCACAGCACACACTCCAAATGCTGACTCTAATTCTAGCCAAAGGCTGAGTTGGGGGGTTGCAGGGCTTCCCTCTCCCCCCCAGAGGGGAAGAGAGGGATCCCAGCCACCCCCTGGCCTTGTCCATCTACACGCAGCAGACACCAACAGCAAAACAACCAAGACTGCACTGCCAACAGCTTACGGTGCTGTGATATATGATTTAGAGCAGAAGTGAACAACATGAGTGGTGATTGGCTCTCCAGGGAACACTGCCCTGGCACCCAATCACCTCTGAGCCCCTCGAACTCTCAAGGGGGGCCAATTTCAAATAATGACAGGAAGACTTGGAAACTGGTGTCCATTTATCAATGCAAAAGTATCCTTTGTTCAGAGAACATAAATTAGTTGTTCCATTTTCATGTTGCAGAGACAGAATTAATAACAATTCTTCATATCTGAAGGCAACATTTGCACTAACATGGTTATACTTGCCAAAACTAGCAAAATCCTCAGTTGCTGAATATTTTTTCTGTCATACACTATTACTCCCTTCTCTGCAAAAATTCTGGATTAGACTTCTTTGACTTATTGAAGTAGAGAGCCAAGATACCATTCTTATAAGCAACTTTATGTAGTAGCAAGATTCTGCAAGATCCCAACACAGCTCTAAGTGCTATGCAGACACCTATGGAAAGACAAATCCATGTATCCACTTAACCCTGAAAGAGATTTATACCAATGCAAAACTAATGTATTATACTACCACTTTGGCTCGATGGTAACCGAGGCCCATCAGTTGATCATTTGTGTACAGCACCAAAACAATGCTGAAGTGACACAACAGTCCCTGTCCTGGCAGCCTCATGAACTACTTTCCCATCCTTTCCTTGTTACACTTGTGTGAGCTCTACACATAGACAACAAGGCTTCAGACTTAGAAAGGATTCAAAATAAAACACACCAAAACAAAAACCCCATTGTGTACTTTCTGATTAATTTTTGAGTGCACCTGAAGTAATTACAAGGTAGTAATGACATTCTTCATAGAGCCTGTCCCTTAATGTGCACCATAATTAGAGAAAACTTGGATCCCAACACACATGGTCTCTAAAGACTTGAGAGACTCGGGGGAGAAGGGGCTGCAGGGGGACAGGAAAGGTCATTAAGCCAAGGCACCTCTGCCTGCCCCTCTCAGCATGGACCAATGCAAATATGTGGTCTGAAAAATTAACACAGTTAGGAAGGAAACTCCCACAGGGAGAATCAATACCCAGCAAAGGATAATGGGAACCCTGTGCAAGCAGCTGTGATCTGCCCTCTGAACATCAGCACCTGTCAACAACAGCAATCAATGCTGGTCAGTGGGCAGCTCTCCTTACAACTCAATTCACATAGTGATCCTTAGCTAGAACCAAGGTGGTGGTACCCCATGCTGCCAAATGGTGTCCCTTTCTTCCTAAATACCAACAAACAACAACTTCCCCAAATAATTGGCACTGCTTTTTGTAATCTTTCCCCTCTTCCTTCTGATTTAGCATTTTTCAGTATACAAGGAGGATCCATAGAATCCACAACTAGAAATTAAGTTACTCAGTTTAATTTCAGAATGTGTTCTGCCCACAGAGTCAAGGCATGACAGGCACTTTGATTCAGACATAGCAAGGAATTCAGGTTTAACCATTTCTATCAGTGCCATGTTTGTCTTGTACTTTATTATTATTATTATTATTATTAATGAACCTTATTTATTACCCTTTCAAGAACAGTAGAAGAGCTGGACTGGAGATACTCGAAGCAGGTTGGAATTTGAATTCTTCTCCACAGGACAGTGCAATGACCTTTACATCTCAATTGCATCACTGAAGACCATCCTTGTCACAGACCTTGTGCACATTTCCATATAGTCACACCTGAATATACTAAAAAGGGGAAAAATGGATATAAGGAAAGAGCCATGTCTTTCATGGAGTCCATTGGGCAGAACAAGGAATTAGTCTGATGTAGTCAGCAACAGGTCCTGAGAACATTTCTTTCACTCAGAAGGACCTTCTTGTCTCTGGTGCAAGTAATAACAAACAATATCAAAGTCCTAATAGTCTCCAAACTGTTGTGCTTCAGAATCCTGAGACAGTGCAAAATACATGCAGTAAACTGAACTCTAAAGAGACAAAGTCTCATTCCTCTAACTGCTATGTGACTACTCGCATATTCAAAACTAGAAGTGCGTTTTGTTAAACCGCAGTCTGTGTATCTTCTTTAAATACTAAAAGTCAGAAGAAAGTCTCCAGAAGTTTGCAGGAAATCATAGTAGCCACCAAAAATTACTCCGGATCTTGCAGTTCCCAGTCCCGTGCTCTCAACGTAATAATATTCTGTTTCCCACTAGAGAACCCGGTAGCATTAACAAACACAGAAATGCAGATTGAGCTTACTGAGATGCCAGCAAGGGCTCTGAAAGGTAGACAGCTGAGCAGTGTACTGGAAAATGACCAGATATATTTAAACTGGCACGCATCAGTTAACTACATTCTGAATCGATGCCAAAAGTTCAGGGGCATTGTGAGCACATCTTACATAAGGGACACATGTTTCTGCCATCTACTCCTGGTACTGAGCACAGCTGAGCAGAGAGGAGGGAGCAGAGGGCAGAGGATATCCTAGATTGTTCTTTCAAACTTGACACAGATTTCCATTTTGTCACGTTCTTAGCATGTGTGTTTATTTTCCTTGAATATTCAAGCATTTGGTGCTTTACAGTTGCCAGAGCTTATGAAGAGTGCATATTTAGCTCAAAGAGTTCCCAGATGTGAATTTCAAAATGACACAGTGTTGATTAGCTATAGAAGGCAGCCAGTCAAAGAGCAGGAGCAACAACATGTGATTTGGCATTCCCCAGCCAGCCAGAAAATAGTCACCCATTTAATTTTTCATGAATTTTTCCAAAATCTGGGAACACATCAAAAGTTGAAAGCAGGAAAAAAATGTTTCTGTTTCATAATCTGCACCCAATGTCTTACCTTATCACTGCTGTTTTTCCACCTCCTGTTAGGAAAGGGTCTTGAGAAGATCTGTGGGGTCATTGCAAAACAGTTGCCAGGACTTAAAGGTTCCTCCACCACTGAAGTTATCTTGCCATGGGAACACCTGGGGCTCTGCCCCACCTCTGGGAAAAATGAAATTAGAGTGAAATGCGTTTATTTTCTCTAAATGTTATGCATTGTTTGCAGCTGATCATTCATCATCACAGCTCCTCCATGAATGATGCATGAGGGGACAGCTGTTCCCAGGGCCTCGACTCCTGAGCTGCTCATACCACAGGAGGATTCCCTAGGCTCATTATGTGAGAAGCTGAGCACCTGAGAAGTGCTGATGTTTCTTCAGCTCGAAAGACCTTCCTTTTTTTCAAATGAAGGCAAGTCTACAATGCACCCTAACAGTGCAAGGGGGTAAGGAATGGGAAAGTTACATGGAGAAATAAAAACTGTTTCAAAGTGTACAATAAGCCAGACTTTAAGCAGAGGAAGTATTAGTCTGATTAGCTGGAAATACTGGAATTCAATATCCTGTACAGGATTCTTCTAGCTTCTGCAAAATGCATGCATAAAACAAAAAAAACTGCACTGAAGTGTTGACATGTCCCACAGATACTATTTGGTTTGTGTCCTATTTTTCAGGAAAAGGACTGTACTTAAACTGCAGGCACTACAAAGGACACAGTAAAGCCAGTTTTCATATCCATTTTTGATTTGCTTCTAAGTCTTGCCTTTGTATAACAAGCTGTATGTCTCACACTTTCATGAACAGCATGTATAGCACTTTCTACTGCAGACAGAACTAAACTAAACTTCTAATGAGGCTTCCCAGCTTTAAATTAACAGTAATGTAAAAACAATATCCTCCCTCTCTCTTAACTGTTACCTCAACTGAAGAAAAAAGACTTCAGAGAGAACTAAAAAATCTACTCAAAAGCACAGTGGGTAGTATTATAGTAATTGTTATTACAAATCAGCTATTTTTTCAAATACAATTACAATTTTGCCCTAAGAAAATAGGAAATTGGCAGTCGAAAAAACAGTGGCAAACAATTTCTACACTGTGTGTGGATGTTGCACAAGTCAGGAACCTATCTTATGCCTTCTTCCTCTCTTTTGTGCCCTTGCCTCTTAAAAAAAAAAAAAAGGATAAATTACTTCTAGGATTATATTCTACTAGCAATTTTAGGAAATCCCTGACCACAAAAACTGCACTGAAGGAAAAGTGGTGCTACACTTTCAAGCTCTACACACACAAAAAAAAATTGGATTGCCAAAATCTGATGCCATTTCTAATAAACGTCAGAGATGTTTAAAATACAGAGAAAACACTACTCAGAATTTAGGAGTTTAACTCTTTGAAACCACTTTGATTGAAAAAAGCATAATGGACTGACATTTCAAAAAATAGTTCCTAACTGGAAAGCCTCTAAATTTGCAGCCCAAGTTTGGAATTCACACGTCATTCCCTTCTTTAAGGAAGAGTAGTTGACTCCAATGCAGAATGGGATTTTACCTTTATCCTATCTGGCTACTGTTTTCTCTCAGACTCATTCTGACCTTTCACTCATACCACCACATTCAGTCTACAAAGTATTCAAAATTATTTGTACCACAAACATTATTTATGCGGAAGCGGACAAGTGAAACTCAGATGTTTGCAAATGCAGGAGGGCAAGTTAAAACAGAATGAATTTCAGATGCAGTGTTGGAATTCTTTACCGTGTCTCCATAAGAAATGTACAAACCACTTACTCTGCAGAGAACAAGGTTACAAGTCACACATCATACATACACTGGAATTACATGGTTTGTGGTAGACCTCTCTGGTGCCAGAGTCAAACTCTGTTCTCAATCTCCGGAGACAATGGGCTTGTGTTGATATAAAGTTGCAGAATTTGACTTTAAATCAGTAAGCAGGCACACCAGACAAAAAACAACAGGCCTCTGCAGACACATGTCCTTGATCAGATATTACTTGCACATGGAAATCATTTTTAGTTACAGAAGAAAACCTTTGGTTGTCTCCAGAAAGACCAATACTATGTCTAGGCGGTCAAACACTAAACTGCTCCCTGGAAGAAGCAATAGACATGTGGCACCAACACCATCATACCTGCATGCAGCCACAACAACTAATTATACAGATCTCTGCTCCAGGGATTGGACTCGATGATCCTTATGGCTCCCTTCCAATTCGAAATATTCCATGCTTCTATGATTCTGTACATTTCAGCTTGCTTCAGATAACATTTTCCAATTATAAAAGTCCAAAAGGACAAACCACCAAAGTCTTATTCATTTAATAAACAGGCCGCTATAGGATTTTTTCTTTGATATAAAACACTATTGCCTCAAGCTCATATTTCTGTAATGAAGATCACTTTCAATGATATGGTAAGAGAAGATCAAATTTGTACAAAGCAGTAGGATCCTTGAAAGTGAAAAAAGGGCAATTCCTTCAAGTACAGTGTGGCTATAATATAATGACTCTCCTCTTTTCAGTATGCTTCAGATTCCAACTGTGTGCAGAACATGATACTATTATCTGTAGGAAGAAAAACAAAAAGAGAAAAAGTGGTTGGCTGTCTGGAACAAATTACTACTATTACAGGTTAGGCATAAGAGAGCTGAGAAACTGTTAGCACTAGATACATTGTGTTTGCCCATGCCGGTCATTCTCTGGGAAACTTACATTCTTCTTTCGCAGTTTTTTTAATCTTATGTGATGTGTCCTCAATACTGAAGAAATGATTGAAGCTGAACACTACCAGATTCAAACGTACTAAATTGTAAGTGCTTTGAATCATAATTAAAAACTTCTATTTCTTACTATTTAATAATAAGTGGCCTTCCAGTACCTGAAGGGAGCCTACAAGAAAGATGGAGAGAGGCGTTTTACAAGGGCATGCAGTGATAGGACAAGACAGAATGGATGAACTTCAGGCCATTTCCTTTTGTCCTATTCCTTGTTATTTGGGAGAAGAGATCACGCCCCTATGTGGCTACAACCTCCCTTCAGGTAGTTTTAGAGAGCAGTAAGGTCCCGTCTGAGCCTCCTTTACTCCAGGCTAAACAATCCCAGGTTCCTCAGCTACTCCTCATCAGACTTGTGCTCCAGACCCTTCACCAGCTCCATTGCCCTTCTATGGACATGCTCCAGCACCTCAGTGTCTTTCTTGTGGTGAGGGGCCCAAAATTGAAAACAGAATTACAGGTGCAGCCTCACCAGTGCTGACTACAGGGGTATGATCACTGCCCTGGTCCTGCTGGCCACATTATTGCTGATACAAGCCAAGATGCCAATGGCCTTCTTGGCCACCTGGGCACACTGCTGGTTCATGCTCAGCTGGCTGTCAACCAGAATCGCCAGGTCATTTTCCCCCAGGCAGCTTTCCAGCCACTCTTCCCGCAGCCTGTAGTGCTACATGGGGTTGTTGTGACCCAAAGGAAGTGCTGTGACCCAGCACTTCTCCTTGTTGAACCTCATACAATTGGCCTTGGCCTATCAATCCAACCTGTCCGGATCCCTCTGCAGAGCCTTCCTACCCTCCAGCAGACCCACACACGCACCCAACTTGGTGTTGTCTGCGAACTGACTGAGGATGAACTCAATCACCTTGTTCAGGTCGTCAATGAAGATATTAAACAGGGCTGGCCCCAATACTGAGCCATGGGGATCACTACTTGTGCCTGGTCACCAGCTGGGTTTGATTCCATTCACCACCACTCACCAGGTCCAGCTGTCCAGCCAGTTTTTTACCCACTGAACAGTGCACTCATCCGAGCCTTGAGCAGCCCATTTCTCCAGGAGAATGCTATGGGAAACAGTGTCAAAGGTTTGACTAAAGTCCAGGTAAACAACATCCACAGCCTCTTCCTCATCCTAAGCTCATGACTAAGCTGGTCACTTTGTCATAGAAAGAGATCAGGTTAGTCAAGCAAGAGCTGCCTTTCCTAAACCCGTGCTGGCTGGGCCTGATACCCTGGTTGTCCTGCACATGTCACGTGATGGCACCCAGGATGACCTGCTCCAAGACATTCTTCAGTTCCAAGGTCAGGCTGAGAGGTCTGTAGTTTTCCATATCTTCCTTCTGTCACTTCTTGTAGATAGGCATCACATTTGCTAAGCTCCAGTTAACTGTGATCTCCCAGTTTGACCAGGACTGCTGGTAAATGATTGAAGGCGGCTCAGAGGCCACTTCCACCAGCTCCCATTGTACCCATGGGCAGATCCCATTGGGCCTGTGGCAAGATGGCTGGGGGTAAAAATTAGAGGAGACTAAGAATTATAGGGTAAAATGCAGCTGATACTCCCTGCATGGAACACAATTGACATGTTCCATGAGGACTCCCCTTACAACAGTGAGTACCTGCTAGGGGGGATGGAACAGAGGGTGGAGCAGAGTGGAGACACTGCAGCCTCCCTTCATGGAAATTCTTTCAAGGAGGGGAACTTAGTGATACTTTGTTCTTTATAGATACTTTGTCATTCATAAAACCACATAGCACCTGTAAACCAAGGGAGATAGGTGAAGATGTCCTGCTGCCGAGCCAACAACTATGTCAAAACCTCTCTCCTCGGATGAACTTTGTTCATTAAAGCCTAATAGTAATATTAACACACACCTCCATCCCAAAGTTTCCTGCCTCCAAAGTGTGACCACCCCCCACTGGTTATGTGCTCTATATTTCTTTTGATAGTATCTTTAAAAGTGAAGTGAGAGAATTTTACACCAATCAGAAACAAGGGTATTTATGTGTAAAGTCACTCAAGCTCCACCTAAACATATAGTATAAGAGTAAGTTGAGAAAGGGGAGTAAATGAGGGAAGACTCCATCAAAACTGCTGGGACCAGCTGACAGGTTGAACCTGTCTTCTCCCTCTATAGGGATGCATCTATGTGCTCTGAATTTTGCTATTAGGATTCTAGCTTGCTTTATGGTATTGCTCTAAATACATTTTTGCAGTCAGATACTATCACCAGCAATCTTTGAACCTTATTAACCTATCACAATTTTGTATCAACAAGGAGTATCATTCCGTAAACTGTTGCAGTGAGTCCTTTGCAAGTGCTAGCAGCTGTTGGCAGTGGATAACACATTCAAATACAGTAGGAAGACCCAATGAGGAGGTCTCCCTTACATTGTTGGCTTAGCCCTCCTGAAAAGGGCAGTCAAATCTCCCTCTGATCCAGTGGGACTGTTCAGTGAAGGGTCCCCATAATGGAAACACTCACAGACTGTTGGGCACAAGGGTTTCAGCTTTCCTGTAGCACTGACAACAAATAAATCATTAAGGGTCGAGGAAATCTCCCCATTTTCATGTGACAGGGCCCCCCAAACTTGTATGTGTCCAAGTGGTATAGCAGGTCACTGACCATTTCCACTTGGATTATGGGGCTTTACTCTGGTCCCCCTATTTTCCAGCTCAGAGGGCTGTGTAACCCTGAGAACAATTGGTTTTATGTTAAAAACTGAGGCAAAGAAGACATTATTACTTCAGCCTTTTCCTTATTCTTTGTTACTGTGTTTTCCCCTACATCCAATAAAGGATGAAGATTGTTCTTTGCCATACGTTTGTTGCATGTATTTCTAGAAACATTTTTTATTATATTTTATGTCAGTAACCAGATTAAGTTCTGGTTGGGCTTTGGCCCTTCTAATTTTCTCCCTGCATAATCTCATTACAACCTTGTAGTCATCCTGAGTTGCCTGCCCCTACTTCCAATGGTCATAAACTCTCTTTTACCTGAGTTTCAGTAAAAGCTCTCTGTTCAGTCAGGTCAGTCTTCCTTCCACTGACTTATCTTTTGGCACATGGGGATGGCCTGCTCCTGTACCCACAGGATTTTCTTCTTGAAGAATGTCCAGCCTTCCTGGACTCCTTTGCCCTTCAGGATTGCCTTCGAATTGACTCTGTCAACCAGGCTCCTAAACAGGTCAGAGTCTGCTCTACAGAAGTCCAAGGTGGCAGTTCTGCTAACCACTCTCCTTACTTTTTTAACAATCCTATCATTTTGTGATCGCTGTACCCAAGACAGCCTCCAACCATCATATCACCTTTTAGTCCTTCTCTGTTCACAAAAAACAGGTCCAGCAAGGTGCCTTCCCCAGCTGTCTCGCTCACCAGCTGTCAGGAAATTAAAGCAACCAGTCTGGTTGTAGACCTCTGTACCCATGACTGACCTATTTTCCAGTGCTCTTGAGTGATCTGAGAGAAATACTATAGGGGGTTGCCTCAACTGAAAACTGATGAAAAAGAAGAAACAAAAAAAATTCTGTGCATGTAATGGGCAAGAATGGAAATTCTTGGAATCAGTTAGCACAGCAGTGTGTTCATAGTGACTTATGAAATATCTATGGATTTAAAGCATTGTTCTTTGATGCTAAATAAGCCTTATATATATGACAACCTGAAAAATTTTACTGCCAGAAACAGCACAGTTCTCAGCTGCGTTCAACAGTAGTGCAACACTGATTTGCAGCAATATCAGAATGGGACCCCCCTTTATGACAAAAATAGGGCTGACAAAGTCGTGGAAAGAGACAACACTTAACAATAGATACAGCACATGGCAAAAGAGAATGCTGCTTGTAGCATAACATAACACTCATACAGCATTGCTGTTTGCAGGAAGAAAGATGTTATTCCTGCCTCCCCCCAACACAGACACACTCACACATTGTAATGAATCACAGATTAACTGCTACCTTATTCTAGCAGATTCAAAGGGCTGTTGTAGAGTAGAAGGCTGTGGGAGTAGTTGTCCTACTGCTAGCAGTGCCAAAGAGTTGCCTTATTTCACTTGAGAGAAGGCATTCCAACATTACACTAACAGAATTAATTGAAAAACCTCTTTTCCCATGCATGCTGTTCTTGCTATCATGAACACAGCCCTCAGATATTAACCATTTTGGATTATTTCAATTAGCAGTCCACTACCTGGTGTGCATGGCCGGGGACTCAAAATCCACAGAACGGTTCAAAGCATTCACACTTAAATGGAAAGACATGCCCTGACTTCCATCTTGGCTCACATGGGTTGAGGGTCAGGCTCTAAGAGTCTGCACATGACTGGTAATTTTTAAATTATTACAATGAAAGGAAAGACTGCCTTTTTAATGCCCAAGCACAACAGCTGCAATGTCACTGGGGTTGTGTTCTGAGATGCTCCTAGACTGCAGCCCAAATAAGCATCTTAATGATACTTTGAAAATATGTAAAGCACTTCTTTTATATGCGATGACAATTCTGTCTGGGTGCATTGTCTGTTTGTCCAGCCAGAACAGAATTAGTAATGAACCAGATTCTACTCTGATTTGCACAACCTGCATCTACATTTTAAAAAAGGAAGCTACAGTGTGTGTAAATAAGGAAAGTCTTGGTGTACAATAGACAGTGAGCTTACAATTAGATAAACCTCCATGGAATCTCTAGGTTATCTTAAAAGTGATGTGCTACACAAAGTTCTGCTTTATATACACAAATCTACTGTTTAACAATTCTTAACCAACAGCTTCACAAAGCTCATACAACAATAAAACTTGCTATTAAATCTACAGAAATTTTGGGGAAGCAGATCAGGAATTTGGACAGTATGCAAAAACTTCATCTCTACTGTAAGAAATGCCTTTGGAGCCCTTAGTGATCATAGATAATAATGGTCTTGTCATGTTACCATATAGACAAGACAGCTTCTCTGGCATAATGTCCCAAAAATGACAGTCACTCAGAAGACCAAATGGTGGTCCTAAAGGTGTACTACTGATTCAAAGAACTATCATTAGCTGCAGTAATTCTTATGTATGGAAATTATGTTACATATAGCAATTTCAAGATATTAGAATTTATATGGTATAAAAAATATACCTGCTGCTAAAACAGTAACAAAATATAGACTAGGTTCCTGTCTTTAAAAAAAGAGTAAATACAATTAGTTCATTGGGGTACACAGCACTGCCTACTGAAGGGAATGGCCGAGATCACACAATTTACTGCTACCGACATCTCAAAGGACGCAAGTGATGCAGCACACACATGAAAATAATGATAGTGGACAAAATAGTAATAGAAGACTATATTTTGGGCAGTCAATTAGGAACAGACAAATGAAACTATTACTTTCAGAAAATCTCTCATATTCCTACAGCCTTTATATTAGACCACTGTAAGGGCTGGCAATACCTGATGTTTCTCAAGATTACAATTGCTGCCCCCTAATTGGCTTTTTGGGGTTCTTCTAGAGTGTGTGAAGTATCATTCAGGAAGACATGAGTCTGTGCAAAGCTAATTTATAAACCCATAATGGAAAAAAAAGAAACTGCTTTATTCCAAAATTCAGCTTTTGGTAGGCACTGTCTTGCTATATAAAGCAAGATAACCTAATGAAAGATACCTGCTTGTCAGCACTCTGCACTCTGAGGTATGCATTTCCTCACACTAATAGCCTCATTAAAATCTGGAGGCCAGAAAAGTTTGTAGCTCTTCTCCATTCCAGCCTTTCACTTGGTTTTACCTAGAAAATGCAATTGTCCATTTTCTTCTTTCTTTCATTGACAGTTCCTGTAATTAAAATAAGACCTGGGGAACAGGGTGCTGGATAGAGGGGAAGAATGTTAACATAAAACTCCTGAGAAACTTTAAGATACCTCAGCTGCTCATTAGGCAACATCTACACAGTCACCAGTATGCAGGTGAATAAGGGAGTTATATCTTAGGGACAAACAACAAATAAAGTGTGACAATCTCCAGCTCTCAGATGGAGAAGAGGCCCCTGGGAACTGGCAGCATAGTCCTTGATAGTAAAGTGACTTCAGTGCAAACGTATGGATGCCAGCATATGGTTATGCCATCTGACTCATTATATTTTAAAGGACAGAGGTCTGGTAACAGCATGAGGTTATAATGCTACAGCAGCCCACAGCTTCTCTCCCAGTAAAACTTCTGTCTCCTTCACACACCTATCAGGCTGTGCCTGTCTGATTGACTACAGCAAGTGACTTTGGCAGGGCAGCATACAGGCCTGAGGAGGAAGGGCTATAACATATTAAAATAAGAATGTAGTTGATTACAATATAAGCCACTGAAAGTGAGCTGACTATAGCACAAGACTGGAAGAATGTGGCTGTCTGCAGGGTCCCGCCGGGAGAATGCATCTATCTATACCTACAAGCATGGGGCTGACCCCAGGCAGCTGTCATGCAATCGGAGTGGTCTGCTGGGGTTGTCACCTATCAAACCATTGCACTCGATGTTGTTATTGTGGGTTTAAATAGACCTCCTGTTGGCAGCTAACTGGCGTTTCTCTGCAGCAAGAGAGGAGGAGGAAGGAGTATCACTGCGTTTGTTTAGAAGTTTATGAATCTCCACTTTGACAGAAAGTTTTGTCCTTCAACTAGCAAATGCAATTTGGCTCTTGTACTCAAGGGAATGATTCTGTTATTAAGAATTTGATTTATTTTTAATAACACTTCTTCTGTATATATAGGAACACCCTGGACATTATAATCTAAAAAAAACCCTAAGGGAAATTTGTTTTAGAACAAATATACTGTCTGGGATTTTTTGAATAGTGAACAGCAATCAAATGAGGTGCATTTTGTTTATCTTATGTCTTGTAAGACCCTACTAAAGTATGTGGCAGGGGTTGTTTTCTTCTTCAGATATACACAAGCAACACTTAAATAATAAAGCATTACAAAAAACAGATCTAAATAAATTCTTAATAAAGGACAACCAGTCCCGCAATCAGACCCACCAGGCCCATTCTGCCTCAAAGCCAAAGAGTCCACCTGCTCTGAGCTGCCTGCTATATTTATATATGCATCAGACCGGGATTTGCCAGTTACTCTCTGCCAGTGAACAGAGCTCAGCCATGCACGATCTCAGAGAGGATGCTTAGGATAACTCCGCATGGAGCTGTGGCCATCCTCTCCAGCTGATGCAGCATGCCTTCCCTTGCCCAGCTCCCCTTCAGAACAATGGGCTCTTTCAGGTACTTGTCTTCTCCTTGGTGGAACAGCCCTCTGACTTTCAGCTCTCACCTTCCCTTTACGGATCTCCTGCTCCGGAGGTTTCACAGGCAAGCATTATTAGCTAGTCTCACCTCTCTTTCTACAGTATTGGTACATTGGAATCCATCTAAACACCCTCAGTCGGAGCTTTTGATATCACTCTCCATATACATGGATCAAGTAGTCTGAGCTTTTTCCTCTTCAGCTATACGAGCTATTAGTATGTGAATGTTTTGTTCCTTTCTTCCCCTAAGAAAGAAAGCTTAAAATGTTATTTGCTTTGGATTCTGAGAAGTACAAACTCTACCACATGGTAGACACATGTGAATCCATATGCTAGCATGTCTGTAAAGCTGAGAGAGATTAAAGCCTGAAGCTTCTATTAAATGCTCTCCTTTTTTTCTTGCATTCAACATTTTTAGATCAAGCTCTAAATGTTCACCGACTCATGAATATTTTTGAGCCAGCTCTGTTCACTATGATAAATCATACTGCTTGTGTGTTGGTTTAGTGACAGATAGTTACCTGAAAACTTTTAATGTAAAATGGTTTATGGCCATCTGAGGAGAAAAAAAAAATCTCTCATCTTTGCCTGACTGCTGGAACAGTATGACAGAGGAAACACACTGTATTCAAGCTCCACAGCATGCCAACTTTCTTTCTTTCTTCTAGAAATGGACAGGACTGAAAGGAAAATGACTGCTGGCATATTGTGAAAGTACTTCCAAGTTTGTACAAGCTTCAGTGATAGATGCAAACACAGACAAAACCCTTCATAGGCAACGAAAAGTTTTGCAAAGAAAGTTGAGAAACATCCTATGAAAGAAACAGAACTATCATGGTTAGTGCTTCCAATAAAAAGAAACAGACCCTCTCTAGGCTTATGTTCCAGATTTATAGATATTAAACAATGTTATTCACAGTGTAAAAGCCACGTCATATTTGAAGCAATGCAAAAAAAATATTTTATTCTTTTACAGATCTTTTACAAGGATTGTCTTGTCTCCTTGAAAGTCAGTTAACTTGAATCACCTCACATTACCATGGTGCATGAGCACACAAACAGGGAGTTGGGTGGCAAGGTATATCCAGCATGAACTGCTCTGTGATAACAGCTTGAACGTACACTTCCACATGCTGTAAATGCATGACAGTCTCATTTAGCTGATCCCTATTGGCCATCAAATTCAACCCCCAAGTTAGAGATCCCTCTGGGATGGGGAAACAGTTGTCTTCTATTCAGGTGAAGATTGAGAAGGAAACTACGCATAGACAGCAAGGAGTTGTTATCCTTCCTCATGAAGTTGACTGAGCAGCAGCAACCTTTACTGGAGTCATCATCAGATGTCTCACATTATGCACCACACTAGCCCTGTGCAAATGAAAACAGAGATGGGGCTTGCAGTTCTTCCCCTGCCAATCCTTTTTTCCTAAATCAGTCCTAAATACGAATGAGCACTTTGGAAAATAGAGATTCATTCAGCACTGAAGAAATATGAAATTTCATTCCTTTGGAACAGAAATGTAAGAAGCAATGGAAAAAAATATTCTCCCACCGATGGATGCATAATACAGGATTCTGTAGTTAGGCTAAAAAACTATGTTTCTTTTCTTGATTAGAAGTAAATCACATCAGACCACTAAGGCAGGGAGGTTGGAACTAGATGATCTTCCAACCCAAACCATTCTATGAATCTATGATAGTTATAGTATCATCATTAATACAGCATCACTCTCTCAATAGTTCAGCTCAGGGTTCTGAGTAAGACCTGATAAAGATTTCTTGCAGGGTGAAAACAAATTTCACTGTCTATTTTAATGATCAAAGTCAGCAAATGAAGACTTCCTTTTCCAAAGGAATCTATGTGAATAAACCACCAGTATCCTACTGATTTTCAGTAGGCTCTGGACATTAACTCCCTATAGATGTCTTTGAAAATATTAGCCTGAAGAGCTCAGCCAAGAGCAAAATTTTGCTCAGTAAATCCAGAGAACACCGCTAACATCAGTTCAACATAGTTGAGTGGGAAGGATGAAGGGTAATTACAGTCCCAGCTGCCAAATTCGCCTCTGTTGCAAGTAATCATGATTTGCACTGGAATTAGGAGATGTGGAGATGCAAACACTCTGAAAATCAAGCCACTTTTATTAAATGGTAAAACATGGACACAAGCACTTCATCTGTATTTGAAAATCTTCACCTCAATGGCTAGGGAAGGTCAAAAAATAAATCTGTCCAGGGATCTGAATGACACCAAGATCATCATGATGCCCCATGAGGAGACTATGCCTCCCCTTTTATTAAAAATAACATAAAGTACTTTGGTCCCTACCCAGATTAGTACTTGTACATCTCTTATAATTAGATAATGCTAAAAATTAACTCCCTATAAATAGCATGATTTTTTTACATAGTTATATGTATTCATAGCAAAAGTACTGTTATGATACAATTATTACACTATTATACCACTGTTCTTTATTAAGTTATCCAGTTGCTATTCTTTTATATGTATCTGATAAACTATTGTATTATTAAGTGGTTATTTGCAGTGTAAGAGCAGAGTAGACCAGGAATCTACCACCACCTATAGCTCTCAGGGAACCTCTGCAAGCACGAAAGAAGACCCATGTCTCTGCAGCTGCACCACTTCATTTCCAACTTCCAGCCCTCTGTAATGTCCAGCGTTTTCTACGAAGGCACCCTCCCAAAGCCCTGTTGATTGGCACTCCAAGCAAGTTCTCAAGCCAGCCCTACAACAGCCGCTACACACACTTGCTGTTCTAATTTAGAGGAAACTCCATCCCAGAGTGTTCATTATAGTAAATAGGGAGACAAGATACTTAAGGCACAAAATAGAGCTCCATTAAGTCACTTACCATTCTTAGCATCAAAAGCCATTTTCATATTATGCCACTAAACATGACCAACAAAACAGAAATGGCAGGTGGAATCAAAGAAATTTCCTAGGGAAAAAGAATCCATCAGTTTCAATGTTTTGCAAAGGTTTTGGCTCAGTGGCCCATTAACAAAATGCAACATTTCTCTCACATCATTCTGCACATTTATGAGAAAATTTTCAATAGAAAACATGCTATTGCTTGCAGTGGCCTGAGGCCAGCTATGAAGCACGGAAAGGGGAAGTGAAAGGAGAAAAGGAAGGGGAAGGGAAATGGAAAGGAAAAGGAGAAGGAGAAGGGGAAGGGGAAGGGGAAGGGGAAGGGGAAGGGGAAGGGGAAGGGGAAGCTAAATTGCTTTTCCCTGAATCATCTAATTAAATTGCCTCCTTACAGTAGCTGAGCTAATTGCTCTTACCCTACAATTCCATATTGTCATTTCACTTTTGCAGACTATCTTCTAAGCACGTTTCCTATCAGTTTCCCCGAAGAAACACTCTGCCACTTAGAGTAATGTACTCTTTCCTTGAAGGAGAGGCAAAGTACCTTGGAACTTCTCCAGAGTGAGTTTTAAGGATCAGAAATGCAAAATTCAATAGCACTATTCCTTATTCTCAAAGGAAACTATCCTATTCTTGTCCCCTCCAGGAGTCAGGTGAGTAATTATGACAAATAGCTAGAAAACTCCACTTCCAGACTCTCTGGGAGACTTCTCATTACAGCCACCTCTCGGGCTTTTTTGGACACAGGCATTTATCTAATATCACAACTCAGGTAAGTCACAGATTTGAAGCAGGAACTAATTCAGGTAAATTCAGGACCAAGGTCAGGAAAAGAGGGGAAATATACCAAAGGTAAAATTGGATTACCATGATGGCCCATTGTAGGCTTCAAATATGTAAATGTAGACTGTGTCCTGCAGTAGTCTTTATACAGTGCCACACACTATCTAGCCGCAGAGACCATCAGTATTTTTCAAGTACCCCAAAATTATTATTACCACATGGAAAATAATACAGAGAAGGGAAAAAAAATGCCCTCTTTATTAACCAATCTGCAAAATTTTCCTCCACTAACTTAAGTGGGAATTCCCTTAAACTGAAGGAGGGTAGGTTCAGACTAGATTTTATGAAGAAATTATTTACTGTGAAGGTGGTGAGACACTGGAACAGGTTGCCCAGAGAGGTTGTGGAGTCTCCATCCTCAGAAGTGTTCAGGACCAGGCTGACTGGGGTTCTGACTAATCCAATCTAGTGAAAGGTTCCCTGCCTATGGCAGAGGGGTTGGACTAGATGATCTTTAAGGTCCCTTCCAACTCAAACCATTCTATGATTCTACGATTCTACCTGTAATATCAAGTACACAAGGATGGGAAACATTCTTCATCAGTTTTTTCTACAATTCCACACACAGTTATAGTGAACTCAATACATGTGACATAGGGATATACATGGACCTCACAGAGAACCAGCATTACTATTCCCTTTCAGGTACACATTAGAGGCTAGGATTGAAAGCAATCAGTATATCAGTATGAATTAATCTATACTTCCACCACACATTTTTCTGGCTTTTTATATACAGAGAATACACATCTAGTTTATGTCTAAAGTTTTCAGATTATTATTTTCTGACTAAATGTTGTCGTTTGGATTATGTTCAAAAAGGAAGAGACAATCCATTTTGTTTCTATATTCTAACTCGATATAGATGAGTCAGATGATGACTGTTTTCTAGTAACTAAATTCCTTTTGTCTTTCCAGATTTATATAGCACCATACTGACTTTAGGATCATAGTGATTTGTCAAGGACCACTTCTGTTATCAGAATTTAAAGACCAGGCCCAGCAACTGGCTCTCAAGAGCAATCTTGGGCACACAGAAAAATTTAGCAAAGAATAGATTAATACATATATAAATCTAAGATTTAGAAGATGGAAATTGCATCCAATCATTTCAGAAAAAAAAAATAAAAATTTGTCATGCTTATTTGGAAACAAACGTCTGGTAAAATCTACTAGATTCTTCAAAGAAATTAAAGGATATATTTTTCAGTTTGCACCTCCCCCTATCATGAATATCCCCGTCAAAAAGAGCACCGATAAAAAACTGCTGGTTTTCAGCTGGGATAAATTTTGAGTGCTATCTTGCAGGACAAGAAATGTTTGGAGAGTGTTTCCATAGAGTTACAGCAGTTGTGTAAGCCTTCAGTAGCCTGCATGGGTGAAATCGGTCAATCTAATTCACAGAATCACATAATCACAGAATATGCCAACTTGAAAGGGACTCACAAGGATCATCAAGTCTAACTGCTGGCCCTGCACAGGACCAACTCCAACAGCTGCACTATGTGCCCAGGAATATCATTCAGATGCTTCTTGAACTCTGCCAGGCTTGATGCTGTGACCTCTTCCCTGGGGAGCCTCTTCCAGAACCCAACCACTCTCTATAATATCGAACTGAAACCTCCCTTGACACAACTTCAGGCCATTCTCTCGGGTCCTGTCACTGGTCACCACAGAGAAGAGATCAGTGTCTGTCTCTCCTCTTCCCCTCACAAGGGAGCTGTAGACTGTAATGAGGCTTCCCTTCAGTCTCCTCTTTGCCAGGCTGAACAGATCAAGTGACCTCAGCTGCTCCTCATACAGCTTCCCCTCAAGGCTCTTCACCATCTTTGTTGCCCTCCTTTGGATGTGTCATGGGTTAAGATTGGCACCCCTGAAAGTCGGGGGCTCAGAGGTGATTTGGTACCAGGGCAGTGTTCCCTGGAGAGCCAATCACCACTCGTCTTGTTCGCTTCTGCTAAAAATCATATATACACAGCACCGGAAGGTGTTGGCAGTTTCTGTTGGTGTCTGCTGCGTGTGGGTGTAGAAGGCCAGGGGGTGGCTGGGCTCCTTCTTTTCCCCCCCTCCGGGGGGAGAGGGGAGCCCTGTGGCCCCCAACTCTGCCTAGGCCAGAGTTAGAGACAGCATTGGAGTGAGTGTATGTTTGTGAGGGATGCGCCTCATGAACAACTGGTAAGCAGGAGAGAGAGAGAGAGGCAGGCCTTGTGGCCAGGCCCTCTTCTTCTCCCCCACCCTTTGCAGCCAGGCTGCAGAAGGGGGCTGTTTTTCCCTCTCACTGTTTAGTGGGAGTGGTGCAAGGCTCAGCATTGAAGCAGAGCCAAGTGGACGGGCTGATAACGAAGCAGCTCAGTGCTAGAGAAAAGAATCCCAGGTGAAATTGGAGACAAGTCAGAGAGAGAGAGAGGCTCGGGAGTTGCCCTGCTGAAGTTTGACCAGGGGCAGCCGAAAACTGACTTGGAGGACGCGTACGTTGATAAGCTACACTACAGCAGCCTACAGAACCAAGGTATGAGACCAAGAGGGAGAGATCACAAAGTAGAAATGACACAGGACCAAGGAGAAAGGACTCAGAGCTACTTTCTTGGACTTTGTGAGGAAGGAAGGACTTCCACAAACAGCTGGAGCTTGGTGAGGGGGGAGCGTTCGGGTCCCCGAACACTCCCATGAGAGACTGGTTACCTATCAGCCTTGAAAGGCTTTTCCTGGACTAAAGTTAAAAGGAGAAGCTTTGAAGGGACTGATAGAAGTGTAATATATATATATATAGTTGTTTTTAGTTTGTACAGTATATTTATTTGTGTAAATAAATGTAAATACTTCCCCCTTCCCCTATAGAAGCCTCTGGCCTGAAAGTTTTCTCTTCGGGGTTGAGATAAATTGTGGAAAGGGGTGGGGGAAGCCTGGAAATTGGATTTTAGATTTCTAATGTGGCTCAAACTGCCACAGAATGCTCTCTAATAGCTCGATATCTTTCTTACATTGCAGTGCCCAAAACTGCACACAATATTCAAGGTGAGGTTGCCCCAGTGCAGAGCAGGGAGGGATAACTCCCACCCTCGACCAGCTGGTGATGCTTTACCTGATGCCCCCCAGGACATGGTTGGCCCTCCTGGCTGCCGGGGCACTGCTGACTCATATTTAACATGTCATTGATCAGGACCCCCAGGTCCCTTTTCCCAGCACTGCTTTCCAGCATCTCATTCCCTAGTCTGTATGTACATCCAGAGTTGCCCCATCCCAGGTGCAGAATCTGGCACTTTCTCTTGTTGAATGTCCTATGGTTGGTGATTGTCCAGTCCTCTAATTTGTCAAGGTCTCTCTGCAGGGCCTCCCTGCCTTCAAAGGAGTCAACAGCTCCTCCCAGTTTTGGGTCATCTGCAAACTTGCTTAGTGTCCCTTCCAGTCCTGCATTCACTTATTAAGATGCTGAAGAGCACAGGGCCTAAGATAGAGCCCTGTGGAACCCCACTAGTGACAGGTCTCCGGTCTGATGTCACCCCCCTCACTGTTACCCTCAGTTGCTCACCCACCACATGATGTGTCCAGAAGGATCCTGTGAGAGACAGTATCAAAAGCTTTACTGAAATCAAAAAAGATGACATCAACTGGCTTCCCTTGATGAGCTAGGTGGGTTACCTTGTCATAAAAGAAAATCAGGTTTGATAAGTAGAACTTTCCTCTCATGAAGCCGCCTTGGCTGTGACCAATGACTGTGTTGTTGTTCAGATGTTTTCCAGTACCTCCCAGAATAATCTCCATAACTTTACCGGGCATTGAAGTGAGACTTGCAGGTCTGCGGTTTCTGGGGTCCTTCTTCTTGCCCTTCTTGAAAATTGGGACAACATTCGCCAGCTTCCAGTCAGCAGGGACCTCTCTGGATTCCCAAGACTGCTCAAAAATCATCACGAGGGGTTGTGTGATGGCATCAGTTAGCTCTTTGAAGATTCTGGGATGAATCCTATCAGACTCAATAGATTCGTAGGGATCCAGCTGGAGCAGCAGATTCCACACAATTTCAGGGTTGACTGGGAGCTGATCATTCTTGCAGTTGTGGTCCTCCAACTCAGGGCACTGAGATCTCCTTGGTCCATCATGTGTGTTGAAGAGAGAAGCAAAGAAAGCATTAAACACCTCTGCCTTGTCTCTGTCCCTGTTTGTGAAGTGACCATCTCATCCTGTAACGGGCCAATGGTATTTCTATACCACCTATTGCCATTAATATATTTGAAGAAATTCTTTTTGTTATCCGCCGCATCTCTAGCCATCTTCAACTCCAAATGAGCTTTGGCCACATGAATTTTCTTCCTCCAGCAGCAAGCAGAATCTCTGTATTCTTCCCACGTCACTTGACCTTGCTTCCACTGGGCATACACCTTCCTTTTTCTCCTTATATCCAGGAGAAGATCCCTGTTCAGCCAAGCTGTCCTGCCTCCCCTTCTTGACTTCCATCACTTGGGAATTCCTGTTCCTGTGCCCTTAGGAGGCGATATTTGACAAGTGACCAGCACTGACGGACCTCAACACCTGCAAAAACATTTTTCCAGGGGACCTTACTTATTAACTCCCTGAGCAGCCTGAAGTCTGCTCTCCTCATGTCCAGAGCTGAGGTTTTGCTGGCACTTTTTCTCCTGTCAACAGAGATTTTAAACTTCGTGATTGCTGTGGCCAAGACAGGCACCAATCTCCACTTCACTCGTGAAATCCACTCTGTTGACAAGCAGCAGATCAAGGAGGGCGTCTTTCTAAGTTGGCTCCCTTAACTCAAATATGTCTTGCTAATAACTGTTCAGAGTAGTTTTCTTTCTACCAATGGAGTGTGCAGATGTGTCACATCCTGTTCTGATGTGACTAGTCGAGTACAAACACTTGCCATGAAATTCATCCATGGCTGTAGTGACTGTAAATCTGATTACAGAAAAATGGCAGTTGCACTTCTGAAATTCAAGCAAACAATGCCAGGGGAGTGCTTCATGAAATCTTTCCCTCCACATCAGGACAAAGTCTTTCATGAAGTACAAAGAACAGGTGTGCATGTGAGCTAAGTTGTCTCTATTGTTTTATAACAAGCCCTCTCATTTTTTTGTACTTTAGCCCTGTGTCCATTAAATGCAATTTAGTGGGATCATCAGAGCTTGAAAGGGCAGATCAAACAGCACTGAGAATCCCAGCTGTGCAGGCCCCAATTCAGAGTGAACATTAACCTCAGCATTCAGCACTAATTTATTCTACTTGAGACAGGAAGATGGTCTATTTCTGTCTTGCATGTTGGCGCCATTGGTTTTTTTCATTCCTGAAACAAAGTCACATACATACATATATATATATATATATATATTTGTGTGTGTGTGTATGAGATAAACTACAGCAATTTTTACATGTATATGTGTATACACAAATACATGTGGCACAATTACATATCTGTCTCACAATTAATTGTAGATATGCTCAGGGCTGAACTAATGTCTCAGAAGCCCTTTCAGAGGAGCAGTCTATTTCTACTCCGTGGTACTGTGGCTTTAACCTGATGGCTTAGGCTGAGGATTGTGCTGAAGGCACTTTGGCACTGTTTTTTAGGCAAAAGATGCTGATTTGTAGTTTAAAGGTAAACAGCAAAACAGGGTTGAGTTGGGTTTTTTCTTTCCTTTTTAGTCCAGTTAGCTAAAAGCTCTCCAGCAGTGCCTGAAGACAAGAGAAGTGCACAGAGTGATTCGTCTTCCAGGTAGAGAGGCTGCACCTCAGCTGATATAATTGTATGCATGATAAATCTCTCCATTTTGCAGTATATTTTTTCCTGACTTTTTTTTTAACTATATGAGATGTATAGTGGCACAATCCTCACAAGCTAGTTGAGAAACAAAACCTGCAATTGTCCTTCAAGTAAAGCAAGACAACAGTGAGGGACTTAGTGTCCATGAGGATCAGTGTGCAGATTGTTAAATAACGGTCTAGAGAGGCAATTGCTATGTTAACTACTAGTTACATGGCTATTATTTAAACAGTAACATTTCTATTGCTACATTAAGTGCTGGAGACACCCAGGGAAAGGTTAACTCTAAAAGGCAAGTCACAGAAGAATTGCAATTAACGACCAAAGTACAGAAATAACATGGATTTTTCTCTCTTTCTCTCTTTCTTCTCTTTGCTCTGTATCACACTGTGCAACATAAAACATTTTGCTTGTTTTGATTTTTCCTAAGTACTGAAATATATTTTGGATCAGTGAGGTGAGGCTGAGAAACCTTTGAAAGGCACATGAGACCCTAAGCCCAAGAGTCTAGCACGTGCACCTCTCAGGATCAGAGTTTCATTCAACAAATTGCTAACTTGGAAATTTAGCAGACACGTTTCTGCATTTATTTCCTTCTCAGCCTTAATAAGAAAAAAACCAGTACTGTGTAGGTAACATGTAATCAAATGTTTCACTTGTCAGATTAAGTGTATGATGATTTTTTTCAGAAGTGAAAGAAAGCTGAAGCAAACTCTGTCTGCATTGCACAATCCCTCAGGTACACAGACAGCAGCTAGCTTGTCTTGGAGAATGCCAGAAGGATTAAAAGACTATCAAAAACAAAACAAAAAAAAAAGAATAAATAAATGGAGTTACTCTGATTAAGGAAAGCAGCAGTTGCCTGTGTGTTTGTTTAAATTTTCAGAGGCACATTGAAAGCCTAATTACTTTTTAGTTAAGGACTCAGATTCTACTGAGAATGTGAACTATGAAGAGACAAAATTAATTAATGCAAGATATTCAGTGTCCTGGAGCACAAAAACCTCTTCAATATCCATTTCCCTTAGACACATTTAAGTTAGTGAAATGTACATCCAGTAATATCAGACAGATGTCTTCTGCTCAAGTATTGCAACACTGCTTCTTTCTTCCATTCTTCCTTAACTTCAAAAATAGATCCAGTTTTTAATTTTGACCTCCATATAACTATTCACAAAATAGGAAGTGAACAGATCCTGGGATCTGGACATTTGCAGACAGCACCTATCACAGCTACAGAAAGCTATAAACAGCCTTCAGTCTAGAGGTCAACAGTTTCAGACCCTTCTAAGCTCATTAGCAGTCTAAGTCCTATAGAAAAGCTCCACTTTGAAAAGCAAGCAAATAAGAATCTGAGCTTCACCAAAAAGGGAGAATTAGGCTCCTACGTCACTTCCAGAAATCAGGTATAGTTGAATGAATTGCTTAAACTTTGTCATTTTTCAGAAATGTGTGCCTGCAGTCACAAACCCTATTGGAAAGTAATACTGGGTGCTTATTATGAGCCTTCAGACACCCTCATGCTTTTAGAATAGAGACCTATGGCCTCAACTTATTTAAATCTCACCTACTGGAAGGCTATACCTGAGTTAAGTTGGTGCTGCTTTGTGAGAGAGCCATTTGCTTTCCATTCTATCAGAAATGCTCAAAAGCTGCTCCAGTTACTGCTTGGCCGTAAGACACTGTGAACCAAAATCACAACCAACAGTCAACATGAATGAGTGACTGAGACACTACATTGCCTTGCCTATTGCCTTCTCCCTTTGGACAAGCACCCCTTTGATGTTATCTCAACAACACCAAGGAAGAAGAGTGTAGGTGCCTCACAGCAGCTCATCATTTTAGAATTACATTTATGCTGAGCCAGATCCTCCAGCTTTCATGTGAGTTTGTGCTGACAGTGCAGAGAAAAGCAGCTGCACAATAATGGAGACTCCTGCCCTACATTTCTATTTCTATCTAGCCCACGGGAACCATAAGAGGATGACCACATCAATCATAAACAATCCAAATGTGTTTTGATGCATACTTCGAAGTTGGATGAATGTTCCATTAAAAACGTTGTGCCTATTTGTTAAAATAGAAATCATGAATGCATTTACTTTGTGCTTTGTGAATATTCAGTAGTTATGTTGTGCTTGTTAAAATGTTCAAAGGATACACGTGCATTAAAACATTTAGAAGCACGTTTGTGCTAATGTTGATGGAGGTAACATTCTCACTGCCATCTTGACATCTCTTCATCAAAATTTCATTTACCCAAATCGGGGGACGGAGACAATGGTATATGTGCTTCTTAATCACTCAAATACAAAACATAAAACCTGAGGTAAAAAGATCACAAAAGCTAAAGATATTACACAGGTTGTTAAACAAAGGAAAGCAATAAGAGAATTACCAAATAGTCATTGGTCAAATATGAAAAAATATTCCCTGGAGCTAGTTGATACTTTAGCATTCCCAGTTCATCATGGTCATAAGACCTTGGAAATATATCTTCACTCTTTCTGTTTGCAATGGATACCAAAAGTAGTAACATACAGTGAGGGTCAGTCTCAGTCTTAAGCAGATTTTTTGTCCAAAATGGGCAAGTGAGGTGAATAACAGGATGGAGCCAATGTAGATGCATTCAGTAGATGCTCACAATCAATCATGTCTCAGAGGCACGTCCCCAAGACTGTGGAGATGTGTTCTAGAGGATGACTCTTCCCAGCTCTGTTTGATGTTGTAAATGGTCACAGGCCAGGAAGTGGAAAGTGCTCACACCTGGCATAGTATGCCATGGGTAATTGACAATTAGGGGCAAACAGAGCTGGGATAGAAAGCTTCTCCAGCCTCTCTTCCCATGGTAAATCAATGCCTAGGTAAGCCACAGAGAAACTAAGCTCTTTGTCCTGGTAGTCCCACTACAAAGCCAGGAAACTCCAGGCTTCACAGCTCTCAAAATACTGTGCTTTCCATTAGAGTATATTTTTTCCAAGTGCTCTCTTAAGTTAATGCCACACCAAAAACTTATTGTCATCTATTAAAGGGTCACACAGTTCTAGTAGTATCTTTCCATCCCATCCACCTTTCCATCAGGAAAATAAAATCTTTTTTTAAAAACTATATTCCTCTGTGCCTTTGAATACATAATGTCTAACAACTCTGATAGGGAAGCCCAGTTGGAAGGCTACAGAACTCAGCAGTAGACTTGCATCAGTCATGAGCCACGCATTCATCGTTGCTGGCCCCTGTTTCATCACTGATTTATGCAGAGGTGTACATAAGCTACACTCACTCCTAGGAACTTGTCCAATTGTCATTGGAATCAGAAAGAAGCCTTGAAGGACTAGGCAACGGCAAGTCTGAGAATGTGGTTTTTGCTAAAGAAAGAAAATTAACATGGCAAACTGACATCCAAGTACAATATGAACCATGTAGCATTTTATTTCCTAAGTTGCATGTTTCATGCTGCCTACCAGCTTTTAAAGGTCAAACATGTAAACTTAAGAAGGTGTGTGAGTGTATACTAGTTGCAAAGCACTTTTTTTTTCAACTCTATGAAGCAATAACCCATGAAATATAGTTGATATCTCACAGGCACATTTCTCCATGCCTGCAAACATTTAAAATTGCACTTGTGGTACATAAAAGATTTATAATGATCTCACCAAAAATATAAATTTTATCCCACATAGGACAAAAAGACCTAGAAGCAGAAGCAGTGAACAGCTGAACATGAGCACAGTGTCATAAATTCATAACACTTACAGCTTTTTAACAACCAGTCATAAATGTGACTGATTTCAATTTAATTTATAAGACTTTGTGATAGAACCAGGAATGCCTCCTAAAAACTGAGTTTTAAAACACAGTGAGCACAATTATGGCCTTACTAGGATATTAGTTGAGGCAAATGGGATTAAGATGGGCACCTGGAAGGTCCGTGAATCATGCTGCACGTACAGGGGCAGACAACTGGAGTTGAGTGGGCTCCATCAAACTGTAGTGAAGATCCTACTACCACTCCAAGTCAACAGCACATCCCTTCCCAGCACAAACTACCAACAAAGGACATGTTAACACAACTTGCCATCACCAAACCTAGCATTTCTTGTATGGATACAGGTGGGCAAGAGATGGCCAAGCCATACATTATGGTACTGCTGTGACTATTTCTCATGCAGGTGAATATCAGATTCACCTCGTCTCCATTACTGCATCACATCCCACATACATTCACATGACTCACACATATTTAAGCAGTTTGGCTGAACTGGAATTTTTTCAGGCACTTATTTTCAATCCATTATCTATGGTAAAAAAAATCTGAATTTCAGCTACATGAATCACATAAAATCTCTAAGATAAGCCCTGATATCTGGCAAGTCAACAGAACTGTTTATTTTCTTGGACATAGAGACTGAACTTTCTTTTGGGTCTGGAAAGAGGAAAATTCTTGAAATACCCTGGGGAGCCAGAGTTTGCCTCAGAGCTCTCTCTTTCTGCACCTGTCAGAAATTTGATTTATTTATTTTTTCTCTACTGTACATATTGGAAGCTTGGAAACCTAACAAACAAACAACTTGTATATTTTTTTTGTAACTTCATCAAGAAAAAAACAGAAGGAAGAAAACATGTTTTACTACCTAAGCCTTTTGCTTCCAGTTTTATCTTACATTGCACTTGTTCTTACATGTGGAAGATAACAAACAGTACCTTGTGTTGCCTATGTGTATGAGTTTGAAGGCAAAATATTATGCCACAGTGTGAAGTTGTAATATTGTGCCTATTAAAACATCAAAACTATCTCAATATAGAAAAAGACATGGTGAGGTCAAGCTGCAGCTTTATCCCTAAAGGTATGAACTAAGGAGGACATTTCAGTCCCAATTATTTTTAAATGTGTGTTGATAATTAAAGTATAATTCTTGTGTTTTTGAGGGATAATGTGTTTGCTAATAGTTGATGGCTACACCATCTGAAAAGACAAAAAGTTTTTATTTTATTTACATTTTTAAAAAACTTTAAAGCATTAGATTTTCTTAACAAGGAAATAATTGATCGGTTAAGGAGACAAAACTCCTAAGGGCTGACAGATTAATGATATTTATTAGTTATGGGCAGGTATCTTAGTCAAACTAATTGTGGATCATCAGAAAGCAACATGGAGGTCAATGTGAAATGTAATAGTGACCTGAGTTTCTTGTATAAAATTGTCGACATAGATGTAGTCAGTCCTGGATCAAAAAATAATGCTGAATTCACACAATTCTTACAGTAACTCTTAAAGCAGTTTGGAAAATAATAGAGATAATGATTACATGCTTTGTAATAAAGAATAAGAAAGTGTCTACAAACACCACCAAGAAGTCAATGGTGTCGGCACCGGAGTCTGAGGAGATGATCTGTGCTTTATAGAAGTGCTTAGGGGGAAAAAAAGGCAAAGCCAGTTGGCAGGACAGCCCCATGGAGTTTACAGAGCCCTTGGCCTTAGAATAAAGTGGTTAATGTCAAGAGCTCTTCAATCTCTGAAGGGGAGGCCCTCTCTGTACCACAATGAAATCACAGCAGTACCCAAATAATCCAATTGCATCCTGAACTGGGATGCAGAGTTACAACAACCAGAAGTTCCAGTCATGGCCTAAGACACCATGATCTGATTTGTTGCTAAAAGCCCAACCGTCTTTTGCTAAGTCAGCTGTCCTAATAAGACATATATACCTGTCCTTATATACCTATCTCAGTTGATATTCCTCAGACCATCAGAGTTACTAGAAGTATTGTTTCAGGTTCAAGGAACAAGATCACCTTCGTCTCTGAGAGAAGCAAGAGAATTAATATGCATTCAAGAATTTCACTAAGAAACAAAGATTTAAAAGTACAGAATAGGATTATTTTGCTTAAAGGAGAAATAGCATCGTCACCCAAAACATCTCACCTTTCAAAGAAGGTAAAGTGGGCTCAAGAAGAAATCCCACTGGAAAACTCACCTATGACCTGTAATGGGATCTTTCACCCAAACAAAATTTGGGCTACAGTGATAGTCCATTTATCTGGTCAAGATACCTTGGGATACATGAATTTGGAAGCTCTTCTAATTTTCTGCAAGTATTTTACCGTTGCTTTTTTACCTCCAGCTAAGACAATAAGAGGCTGAAGCAAGAAGAAATAGACTTGTTTGTGTAGTCAGCACCTGTCTGTGAGCTGTATTCTGCTCTGAGTGTGGCTTCTGTTCCAACAGCAGAGGCACAATTCTTTCATTTTCAGCTTCATTACAAAAATATCAGAAAATTATCCTTTATTGAAAGCAGGACTAGAAGACTTTTCTACACTTATGTTGAGCCTTCCACTCATGGTACCTTGGATGTTAAATTTACCATTACCTCTTTTAAAATAGAGTGACCTCTAGGAGGAAGAAAGGACAGGTATTTATATCCTAATAGATGCAGGGACAAAATTCACATTTGCACTGGTGCTTCAGCTATTAAGTAAAATTTAATATGAATTCCTCAGAGGCTAAGGAGAGCAAGGAAGGATACCATTTTCTTCTTAAATCAGTAGTTTGGAGAAATAACTGATGAAAACTGAATAAGACATTTCTATGGTTTTAGTTCTTCATGTCAAAATATAGTTAGTCATATTTGTAGAGTCTTTTCAAAAAATTCTTTTAAATATGACAGTTCCAATACCACAGTTCTGATGTAGGTTCACTTCCATTTGTATTGAGCAGGGAAATATGACCATATTCAGGTAGCCTGTAGCAGAACTTCAGATGTCACAGCATCTAGAACATCTACCTTTAAAGGATTTGGTGAGGCGTCATTACTGCTGTGGCATCCTGGGATGTTCACTCAGTGGGAAACAGGAACCACAGCTGCTAAACTGGACACTAGCTGTTGACAGTCTGAAGAGCACCTCTTATGCCTGTGGTCAAGATTTATTCAAGAAGTTTTGTATGTTCCAGTGTAAAAATAATGGAACCCAGAAAGGCTCTGAAACTGTAAATATTAGGTTTATCAGACCTAAACACTTACAAAATCACAGCAAAAGAGCAGTTATTCATGTGCATGGTACAACTTCAGTAGCAAATCCTAAATCTGCCCTGCTGTAGTGACTAAAACATTCTCTCTACTTTTTCAAAATATTATAAAATTGTCATCAATGTTTATCCACCCCATTTAAAACAAGTATTCATCTTAGCACCCCAATTACAGGTAGTAGAACAGCTATGGAGTTGCAAAAGACAAACAGCCATACACAGTTTTCAAATGCTGAATTGTTACCATTTTCTCCTTTTATTTTTTTGAACGCATAACACTCCTATTTGTGTGATGCAAAACTTAAGCTGAATTAGCTCCCACTTTGCCACCAAAAGGATAACATATGATTTTAAATGATTGTTTGACAGCCTAGGTACAAAACTTCCCAGGTAAGAACTGAGGAAATATTTTAACATTCACTTAACCGTTCCACAGCTCTGCATATTTCAGCTAGAAAATCATACAAACCTTTTGTCATTCAATGCAGAATGTACTTTTAAGCTTCTTCATAATCCTCAAATTCAGTCAGGTACTGTCCATTTACAGGGGAAGGTATAATAGGGGAGGGAGATTTAAAAAAGATAATTTTAATTAAATTAGTTGATTAGAAATTTAATTAATTAATTTTCATTGTTTTCTCTACTATCTCAGTACCTATATGCCTGTTTAAGGGCATATTTATTGTGGAATCTTTGTATCTAAAGATACAAAGATGTATCCCAAACACTAGGCACGCCACATCTATTGGTGATCATTAGCCCATATTCTGAGTTTGCTTGATCTTCTTGAGCTTTTTCCAGTCCTTTTTCATTGTATTTGGAGACAAAATGGGTTGTTACATGACGATATGCCAAACTATCTTTTTTTCCATGAGACATGAGGCACTAGATAACTGGAAGTACTGAAGACTTCAGGGTCCAGACCCTTCTTGATCTAAAACATGACCTGGTCCATATGAGGAAGCATGGACCAGCACCTCAGCCTGGGAAGAATTAGAGACACTGAAGGTAGTGGTGATGAAATTCATGGGATGTTGTTTCTGGTCCTGGCTCTCCTACTGGCTTACCTTACAGTCAACAAAACCAGAAAAGGAAGTTAAAATGTTGCACCCTCTGCACAGAACCAGGAGTTCTGTGACCATGAAGGAAGCAAAAAGAGCTAGAAATAATCACTATAGCATCTATACCCTGGAGAAACAGCTTTAGTCTCACATTGCTCCTGGATACCATGGGGGTTTCTAAAAGACAGCCAGTACAGGGGAAGCCACCAACCCCCTCACAGTCTGACCAAAGAGCACACATGGCTCTGAAGTGACAACAGAGCGTATGCATGTAACTTTGCTCTTGACCACATTACCAGTTTTCTCCTTTTCAATCTCCAAAAACTCCTTCCTTCCCTCCTTCCTTCCTTCCTTCCCTCCATCCCTCCTTCCCTCCTTCCACCCTTCCTCCCTCCCTTCTCCTCAACCTGCCACAGTAGGAAGATGTTTCAAAACTGCAAGGAGAACTGTTGGTGGGAATGAACCACGGCTGCAAAGGTAAGGGTTTCCATTTTTCTTGTTTAACCATATAATCACAAATAGGAGAAAAGAGTATTAGACATGCCAGGGATTTTGCTGTTCCACAAATGCTTTTCTTCACCTTCCCACATGCACAGTAGGCATCCAACTACATTTTACTTATCTGTCCTTCAGCTTGTGAGGAACAGTAAACCAGTCCTACTGTTCTGAAAATGAATCGGTAAACCTACTAACATTAGACAGACCTTGGCAAATGTAGACCAGAAACAATAAAAGTCCATACAATTTGCTGCTGGTTTGATAAAATATATTCACACTGAAGATATGTTACTTTTCTTTTACCAGCTCCACTCACTTTATTACACAATCCTCTGTGCCTGTGCCATTAAATCCACCAACTTTCTGGACCATAGCCTCTACAGTCAGCTTCCCTTGGTTAATTAATATCTTCCAGACAACATTCACTTTATGTCATCCATAAAAGTCTGGGCTTATTTACCTTGCAAAAAGTTAGATTTTATCAGCTGTATATGCTTCATTTAGTTAATTAAGAAGTAGTCAGCAACAGCCTTGGCTTATCTTGATTTTGAGAACTTAGTCTGGGTCAATTTCCAGTGCTTTAACATGTCAGTTTAGCATGATTTTTTCCTGTACATTTTCCCACAGCTAAAACAATGGCTAACAATTATGCACTATTATTTGTTTCTATTCTAGTCATGCCTGAAAGTTCATACTAGACTGTGCATCTGGTATGTCTTCCAATACCATGACAAGAAGAAGTCCATGCTTCCCAGAAGCTCACAATACAAGAAACCAAAAAAAAAGGGTAAATAAAAGTTATTTTATTAACAAAACAGTTGACTGATAAGGTGACCTACCCATAATAACATTTGGAGCCATAGCAGATGAGGGCCGATGTTTCGATAGGGCACAAGTGAACAGGAAAATGTTTGTGATTCAAAAACATTTTCTGAGAGTGCAGAAGAAAATACTCTGTGGACACATGTGACTGTACGTTTTTTAGAAGCTTTTCCATTTGTAACTCCCGTATGTGAAACGAAGGGCCATTTTCTATCCCTATCAAGTGTATAATGGGATACTTGTCTGTTAGGCAGGTGACTGTTTTGCAGATACTAACTACTTGAACAAGGGTATTTTATACTCTGTAAAATCCTTTATACTTTGCACAGGTTGATCATTTTACAGGTACAGATTTTGCGCAAGGCTCATGGGGGAGAAGCAGAGGACATGGGGCACATTCAAAACTCTCCGCTAAAACTCATGGTCCATGGTATTCTGTCCTGTCCCTACACCACCATCTTTCCCAGCCCATTATAACCTAATGAGTTTTGTAATGTAGAAAAAACCCACAGGCACCCAGTACAACAATCTTTTTCTTACGATTACCTCTTCATAAGAAAAAATAAATTTGTTGACTAAAGTCAAGGATCTCCATGCCTTAGTTTGTTCTTGACTTGCTTTTGGAAAGAAGAAACAAAATCAAGCAATGGATTTTCTTGCCTGTTTTACATTACTCTAATTTAGAATATTTTGTTGAAATACTGCACTGAAGAGGAAGCCTCTTCCTGTCCCGAGGGCATTTCTGATGCATTGATTTCTGATGCTAAAGAAAGATTTGTCTTCCGCGTGGACCAGAACTTCAAAAATAGTAGCAGCTCCGCAGTACAAAAGGTGCATTGCTCTTAGGGAATGTTCTGCAGTCAATTTGATGACTTCTCTGACCTTTTTCAACAAGATGAGGAAGATCATAAGACCTATGCACTGCCCCCTCAGTCCCCAGCCTCAGAGCTGTCGAAGTCTTGGTGAAAGTTGTAGCTGTACACACTTCCCTTGCAGCAGTTGTTATCTATCTGACACAAAAGATGACTTTGAAGACAGAGCCAGGCTAGCCACACGGTGCCAAATCAGTACAGGGCTGGGTAAAAATTTTAGACTGATAGCTGTGTTCTGATAATTACACACTATTAAAATATTTCCTGAATTTATCATTAGAAAAAATAAGTCTAAAAATAAAGATTCCTGCATGCAGTGGTCCATAATTTTAAAAGGTGACATAAAAATCCCAGCAATCATTGATTGTACATTGACAGTGAAAGCTGTTTAATGTCTAACTCTGAGGAAGAACAGCGAAGACATCTGGGTTGTTTTCTAAGCTCTGCCACAGATTTTTTGCATCTCCTGGGGCTAGCTACTTAAACTGTATAAAACTGTTCAGCAGCTGCAGCCTACAGCATGCTTTGGAGCCCTGGACCTTCAGTCACTCAGATTGGGGATCCAGCTGGGACACACTGGGGCTCTCGTCTGGCCTTTGGGGGAAGAGAAGGTTTCATCCACTCACAGAGCTTGGCGTGAATGCAAAGAAATCATCCAGAACATGGGCAAAGTTGCCTTAGCTTCTCCAGTACTGACCTCCCTTAAGAATAAAAGGACAGAGGGGAGGAAAGATGGGAAAGGCAATAGCAGAAAAAAAAAAAGATAGAACGTAGAAAAGATAGGACATTCTCCAGCCCCAGTAAGTCCTAAAGTACTTAAACTGTTCACATTAAAACGACTGTAAAAATGCAAAGAATTATCATCTCTGTATACACAAGGTGCTGTTGTATCTGTGAATTATGCTAAAGGATGAATCCATTGGCTGAAACAGGTCAGGAACCAATGCTACACAGCAGCTTGCATACTTTGGGGAGCTGAAAAATATAACAAGCAACCATACACCTCAGAAATTCCCCTTTATTCATTTGCTTGCTTGAACTGTGCACCCAAAACCTCTGCAGAGGTCTGGGTAACATGTCTTACATTCTTACATTTCCGAACTTTTAACTGACAGAGAGCCACTGGAAAAAGGAGCATCAACATCATAAGAAGAGAGGCGAATACAGGCAATTAGGCCTTCACCCTGACACATTTCCGCAGGGAAGCAGGCTCAGCAAAGTCAGAAATGTTGCTTGAGAAGGGTTTAAGACCCCAGTGCAGAAAGCATTTAAACACATGCTTTCAATTTGAACAAGACTTGACCAGATACTTAAATACAGTTTGATAAACTGAGGCTTGATAAATGATTGCAGAATCAGACCTTTACATCATTCAGTTCAAAGCTGCTTTTAAAGACTCTTCACTTCCATGTTTATAATGCTTTCTTCTAGAAACATCACTATTCAATATAAACCTCGCTTTTTTTCCTTTATGACGGCATTAACTCCTGAAATTAAATTAATTAGTTGCTAATTTTCACTCTGTAAAAATGTGTTGACATAAGGACTATAATAAGAGTGGTTGGGTCAGATAAATAGTGAAGCATTTACCTGACCCCAAGCCATTATTATAATTAGCTTCCTCTGACACATTACAGTGTGTTCTTCAATCTACCACGCACCAGACATCTAAAAGGACATCCACTTAACAGCACCAGTTCACAGTCTCTGGTATACTGGGAAGAAGTGCTTTCTGTCCCATAAACAGCATATCAGAATGCAGTGTTAAGCCTTTCCGAGGCTTTAAGCACTCTGGAAATGGCTGTTCTTTCAAGTTTTTCCTGTTTTGCCATTTTTTAAAGCATCATTTTACAGGAGAGTTTAATGTTCAGTGTTCTGTCAGAGCAAATAAAAAACTTCAGCACCTCAAGAGCAACAACAGCAACAAATATCCAGGACTTGTACAGAATTGCACCCACAGTGGAATCCTACAAGCCAGCTGTGTATCGTGCTTATTGCCCCATGTCATGAATTTCCTCTTATTTGAATATCTGGCAGTATTAAGGCTGAAAAATAAAAAAGATTGAATTTAAAGAAGATTATCAGCTGTTCTGAGTTTTTGAGTCAAATGCCAGATCTTTCCAGTTTTCACTATAAAATACAAACAGGTTATTTTTATAATCTGAAGAATTCTGGGTTGATTCCTTTCTCTTTTTTTTAAACAAAGGAACACATGATGTCATGGGCAAACAAATATTGTGTTAGTTTGTTTCTAATAACAGACACATTTTTTAAAGTAAGGATAACAGGAAAAAAACAAGATAAAAGGAAAAAAGATGAAGTTAGTGTTGAATGAATTAATAGCAGGCAGGTGGCTGGGTGGGTGTCATGGCAGATAAACACTGAGATGAAGCCAAGGTAATTATAATTATAATCTGGCTAGTAATGCTTTCAGCTGAGGGTGTATAAAAACCTCCGTAAGTTAATACTGAGATGATCAGATCAACCTCCGTGCCGACTCCAACAAAACACAACCTCGTATATTCAAACTCACATTTTATACATTCTTATTTTCTGAGTATTTCAATTAGTATGTTTTAAGAGAGCTATTCTATTGTAACTGGAGTTTAACCAACTTTCCACTCTCCTCATGAAATCCTGGAAAACGTGAGTACGTAATCACCTGAGTCTCTCCTAACCTCCATATTTTGCTGGACAGAATTCACCATTTTCTATCATTCTCTTTTGCAGGCTTTCTCTCCCCACTGTGCTATTCACAGGGGTATAAAATGTTCAGGCATATAAAATGTTCAGGCAAACAGAAGTCAATGGCAGATGTGTCGGCAGCACTTCTTTCTGTAATTTTACTAAATGGATGTAGCCCATAAAAGCAGCCTTAATTAATGGAAACATTTTAAAGACACTTATAATAAGCCGGGAAAACAACACTTGCCAAAAGCAAACTTTATTAACAAAGAAGATTTAAAAATTATACTCCTGAAGGTGACAAAGGATTTGTGGTGGGTTGATCCTGGCTTGATGCCAGGTGCCCACCAAAAATGCTTTATCACTGCCCTCCTCAGCTGGGCAGGGGAGAGAAAGTATAATGAATATGAATGGCTCATGGGTCAAGATAAGTGCATGGCAAGATCACTCACCAGTTACCATCATGGGCAAAACAGACTCCACTTGGGGAAATTAATTTAATTTATTACAAATCAAACCAGGGACAAATAAAGCCATATCTTAAAACCCCTCCCCCCAACCGTCTCTCATTCCCAGGATCAGCTTCTCTCCTGATTTCTTTCCCTGCTCTGTCCCTGTAGTGTAAGGGGACAGGGAATGGGGGCTACAGTCAGTTCATCACACGCTGTCTCTGCCGCTCCTTCCTCCTCAGGGTCAGGACTCCTCATACTCTTCACCTGCTCCAGCATGTGGTCTGCTCCCACAGGAGTCAGTCCCCACAAACTCCTCCAACGTGAGTCCTTCCCATGGGGTACAGTTCTTTATGAATTGCTCCAGTGTGGGTGCCTCCCATGGGGTGCAGTTCTTCAGGAACAGGCTGCTCCAGTGTAGGTCCCCCTCAGGGTCACAAGTCCTGCCAACAAACCTGCTTCAGTGTGGGCTGCTCTCTTTATAGGGACACAGGTCCTGAGAGGAGTCTGCTCCAGTGCAGACTTCCCATGGGGTCACACCCTTCTTTGGACACCCCCTTTGTTCTCTGGGCTGCAGATGGATCTCCACTCCACCATGAATCCTCCATAGGCTCCAGGGGCACAGCCTGCCTCACTCAGCTCTGGCACCTGAAGCACGTCCTTCCCCTCCTTGTGCACTGACCTCACTCCTCTCTCCAGCAGCTGCTGCATCCCAGTTTGGTGAGATTTTTTCCCACTTCTTCACTATGTCATCCCTGAGGCTCCACCACTGTCACGAAAGGGCTCAGACTTGGCCAGCAGTGGGTCAGTCTTGAAGCCCTCTGGCACTGGCTCTGTCGGACAGGAGGGAAGCTTCCGGCAGCTTCTCACAGAAGCCACCCCAGTAGTATCCCACACTACCAAAACCTTGCCATGCAAACCCAATACAAGATTTTATGTACGCAGTATTTAAAAGAGGCATTTCTTCAAATACCCTAAAAATCTTACAGGACATAGTTTGTTTTCTGGAGTGAGACAGGACAGCTTTCCTGCTTCTGCGTGACATGGAGGAAATGCTTTTACTGTGTCTCAAGGGTCTTTTATTATTTAGAGATCTGAACCTGAAAGGTGTTGAGTGCTCTTAGCTCTCATTGACTTCAATATCACCCAGTCCTTCAGTCAGCTTCAATGGGATCTGAGGGAACATCACATCCTGCAGCAGATGTTTACCCCATGAAGTATCTCCTCTAGTGCACCCCAAGTTCAGAAACACCAAGATCTCCATTTGGATTCAGCAGAGCTCTTAGATATGTGCTTAAGTCTATCCTTATCCAAACACTTTTCAGCAGGCTTTAGCTACATGTCTAAAAATTAGTATGTTTAAATATTTTACCTTCTTAAAAGAAGCTGGCATACTTTTTTGTTTTCTGGAAGATGTGACAATATGTCCTTCTGTTTAAATATTAAGTCCTAATTAAAAAAAAAAAACAACAACTATAGGTTAATATATTTTCAGCAGGTAAATAACCTGGACAAAATCCTTGTCATTTCCTAAAGCCATCACAATTTATTTTTGCTGACATACACTTTGCATTGTTTTGTTGTGGCAGGGATGCTCACGAAGAATCTGAATAAACCCCATGTTCTTGTTGCACGAAAGGAAATGGCTGTCTTTAGGAAAATGCCCCCTCACACACCATCTGACACTGGCTTTCCAATCAAATATAAAAAGTAAAAGCAAACTGTCCCCACCATCTGTGACAAAGTCCCTTTAATTCTTCAAACACATCTCTGTAAAATATGGCTACTAGTAATAGCCATACATTTTGCTGCATTTGTATATTAGAGTTGTTTTCTTTCATTCCTGATTGAGACAGAATCATTGTATTATTAACCCAGAGAAGTTCTCTGTGCTTTTTAATTCCAGAATAATGAAACTCATTGGAAACTTGGCGGCACTGAGTCTTGCTGACTAATCATTGGCATTGGCTAATGGCAATTTTTAATCAAATCTTATTATTAAATCAGACTATAAAAGATTTAGAAAATGCAAGGTTGCAGCTAGAGGTCATTAGTCATGAGCACAAGAAGTAATCAATACAATTATGGTTGCTCAAATTGTGTTGGATGGGCCAGGTGGCACAGTGTGATAATGCGTTACCCTTTCACCCCTCGCATCCTGCTTGGATCGCAGATAACGGCAAGTCTGCTGGTTTCCATCTAATCTCTGGTGGATGCTTGAACGTGCGCAAACCATTAAAAGGAATTCAACCAACTGGGCTAAATTCAATTCTTAGTCACATTGGTGTAAATTTTCAGCTGAGTTATTCTGAATTTACACTTGCCCCATTGCATTGTTTTTATTTGTCTCTTTTTTAAAAACTAAGATATTGTATTAGATAACAGGGACGGGCTGCAAATGCTCACTTTACAATGCCATCAAAAGCCTAACCTACTGTTATTCACTGTAGTGCAAATATAAAGTAATAAAAATAAAGTCATTTATACTGAAGCTAACAAATGCAGAGTTGGTTGTTAAGCAGTTCCTTTCTGTTATGAGAATGCGATACTGAGCTTGCCTTATTTTGTTTGTCTAAAGAAAGGATCCTCAGGAAGAAAAAAAGGGGTTAGGAAAGGCTAAAAATTTTGAAAGTGTGGGTAGCAGGTGAACCCAGAAGCAATCTATGAAAAAGCTACACTTCATCCTAATAAATGAATTTATCTCAAACTGGTGTTAACTCAATGGCACTAGAAAAGATGCTAGTGGTGAATCTGGTCCTACTGGCAAGTGTTCATCAAAAATATTACTATCCATAAGCATTTACTTTCCAAAAGACATTCTTTTATTTATCTCCTTTTAACAAAATGATTGGCTCAACTCCAATGTTAGGCATTTCTTTTAAGGATTTCACACATTCATCTACCTGGACAAGGGGTGCTGGTGTCTCACCCCCCTCATCAGAGAACATTGAAAAATGTTTGGTTATCAGCAGAGATTGATGTCTGGGGCATACACACATCAAGAGGGTATTACCTTCGCTGAGAATTGCAAAATTTCCCTAAATACTTACTTTGGAGCTAATTTTCTCTTTCAAAAATGTCATCAGTGTTACATTTGTGTCACTATATTCCTTGCATTATTCTACACATCCACCCTCTAATGCAAAAAAAAGGAAATTCCAACACTGTAAAAATACTGTGTTCACATGAAGATGAGACTTCCTTATGAAAGCCTGACAGGCCAAAATAAGTAGAACATCTTGATTTTTTTCTTACTTTTTTGCAAACAGTGAAAATACCTCCTTTTTTATACATAAAGTTTCATCCTGTGTACCTTCATGTACATATGAATAAGAAATAAAAATTCACACAGCAAGCTAACTACCAATCATATAGACATAATTGCTTTTGGAAATATTGTACTTGAAGACATTTTAATGTCAGCTGTATGTGTTTGAGTATCATCATAACATGGTGTTTACACCAGATTAATACCATATGCTGTGTGGGAATTATGTCAGGTTATAAATGGAAATACAGTATAACATCTGAAATTCAGGAGCGCGTTATTATCTGATTTCTGTTAAAGTGCTGCTATTCAAGAACATAAGTTTGAATAACATTACTTTTTATTTACACCAGTATAGTGCGGATGGAACCCAATTCCAGCTGCCTTACATTTTGTTAAACAAGTGTTAAAATTATCACCAATCAAAACTGTTTCTACACACTGCTAGTGGACTCACGACCTCATTAAGGCAGCAAGGAGTACTGCCAAAAAATCGTGGTGAGACCTCAGATCTGATGAGAATCATTTTTTTCAGCCTTTCTTCTCCCAAAATGATGCCACTCTCCCATGTCTCCTCTAGGCCTCTTGTGAGTCCTGTCAACACATTTTAGCTCAAAGCTGAAAGCATTTCTTTAATCTGCATTTTACTCACTGCCTAAGTCATTTAACAGTTGTCAAGCAGGTCAGGAATACGAATAAAAGTACACAGAAGTGGGAGAAGAGTAGTGATGTTTAGAACACAGCAGAAGTGAGTCTAAACAGAAAGCAGTTAAAAACAGACGAGAAAGGCAAATTAAGGAGCAGAGCCAGACTACTAAAGCCAGTAAAATCCAAGACAGCTTTCCACTGATTTTAATCAGACCCCCTGGGAATGACAGAGGGGAGAATAATGAAGGATGTTGAGAGAGATGGCATCATTAAGGTAACAGGGCTTAGCAAAAGGAGAGCGGATGCTGACAGAAAGTGAAGGTTTACCAAGGGAGCATCTTCCCACACTGCTGAAGAAGTGGCAGGGGGCTCCTCCATAGGCTAAGCCGACCAGCTCCAGGAGACAAACTGCCACATTAAGTCAGCATTGCGCTCCAGGTCTCAAGTCTGTTCTCCGTGGGGCTTATTAACCGCGACACCAGCACAGCGCTCGAGCTCCCACGCGGAGCGGCTTCCCACCGAGCCACGGCAGGGCCGGGGCAGAGCAGGGGCAGAGCAGAGCCGGGTCTCCTACATGTCTCTGCAGACCTGACCCACCTTTCTCTCACATTCAGGCTGCTGAAAATTAGGCAAACATCTCACCCCTTGGCCAGCTCCTTAAACTCACATTCAAATTCTTCTGAACAGACTACATTACTCAGGTGAGCAGATTGGAAAAAAAGGAAAAATATCAGAAAATGCTCTGAGTTTAAATAACATTACATTATTAAATGGACAATGTTATATGAGAAGCTTTCAGAAAATTACAGTATGTGAGAAGATCACAAAAAAAAAAAGGTGTATTAATCCCTCAGAAAATAAAATTCAGGTCTAAAGATGATTTTCGGTTTAGAGTGATACACATGCTATAGTATCACAGCTTCTCATGTAAGGACTAAAGTATCTGCTAGATATTCTATGGAGTGTTTTCCTCTGCTGCAGTAAGTTTTCCCATCTATTTTCCATTAAAAAATGGTATGTATTCATGTTATTCACTTAAACATTACCTAACTCTCTTAGGGATGACAGATTGCCATTTTGATTAAAAATTTAAGGCTTTGCTGTTGATTTGACCCTGATTCATATACTGAGTAGGACGTGATATCTTTTGTGCTAATCTAGTTCTGAGCAGATTTAAATATATATATATACATATATATATATAAACACATGTATATATAAAAAACTGCTGGAGGATTGAATGTAGAAGGAATGCATTAACTCTGTCTTTACACAGGACCTATTAATATGAAAATTATTGTAATATGATTAACAGCTCCTCTTAACACCAAAGAGAGTGAGTCTTGAGAGATTATTCTGCAAGATGATAACATTTCCCTATCCAGTTTTTAACCCTAGGGAAAACTGAAAAAATATGGATTTTGACCTGAACAATAATGAAATGGTAAGTGATATAGCTTTGCCATCTTATAATGACTGTATTAATTTGCAAGCTGTAGTACTAAACCAGAATAGAGGTGCTCGAGGAGATACGTCTGTTATCTAGGCAACAGTTAATATGATGAAAATGCTATTTAGAAGCAGCTCCATGTTTTTATCATAAATATAACTTTAATTCCTTGAGAGTCTCCATAAAGTCCCAGTAGAATGTAATAAATGCAACATAATCTAAAAGAGAAGACTGTCATTTATAACCATTCCCAATATTAGCTATGGATCTTTTAAAGTTTAAAATCACTTTCTGTAAGAGAATCTGTCCTATATAGTCCATCCTATATTACTTCCCCAGTTTAGAAAAATGACTCAACTGCGATAAAGAGATTCAATTTTTACCTTTTGCTTGCTTTTGAGTTAGCATGGCAGACCTTATCTATTAATTTGCCAGGGAGAATTTCTCTTCAATGATGCTCTTTTCCCCAAAAGTGAAAGTCTTTTAAATTTTAATTTTATTGTGGGAAGAAAGTACTCCACAAGCAAATGACAAAATGGAACTATATACAGACTGATGTTTTATCACTAGACAGAAAGTGCAAAGCTTCTGTGAATGCAATACTCTTACAATTGCCAGAATTTTATATTACCAATATTTATATATGACTGGCCTGAATGAGCATTTTTATTCGCTGCTGAGGCTGTACTATACAGATTTCATGTCATGTTTAGTGAACCTGAAATTAATTTGACAAGACCATAAACCACAGCCATTTTTTCTATGACAATAACCTAAATTCAGCCTTTGGAAACCAGTATTTTTAAAGTGTTATGGAGGTCAGCCTAGTGGCCTGAGAGCTGTAGGACTTGAAGCAAGCAATAAACACAGGATCATAACAAGTTACCCACAATATACAGTTCACACCTCGGTCAGAGCTTCTCATCTGGCTTCTCCAGGGCACTCATTGTTTTGTCCTGACTTTCCTTTTATCATAGTGTAAATATGCTGGCACATACCACACACATCTTTGGGCAGAAGATGCCATAATGAGGCAGGGTGAGAAGGAGCAGTGGCCTCTACATGCTGTAATACATCACCAAACTTGGTACAGTGCTGTAAAGGGCTGTTCTCTTTCACAGGCCACTGTTCCCAGTGTTTCATAGAATCATAGAATCAACTAGGTTGGAAGGGACCTCTGAGATCATCAAGTCCAAACCTTGGTCCACTACCGCCGTGGTTACTAGACCATGGCACTAAGGGCCACATCCAGCCTCACCTTAAAGTGGATGGAGAATCCACCACTTCCCTGGGCAGCCCATTCCAATGCCTGATTACCCTCTCTGTAAAGAATTTCTTCCTAATATCTAACCTAAACCTCCCCTGACAGAGCTTAAGACCATGCCCTCTTGTCTTACTGATAGCTGGTTGGGAGAAGAGACCAACCCCCACCTGGCTACAACCTCCTTTCAGGGAGTTGTAGAGAGTGATGAGGTCTCCCCTGAGCCTCCTCTTCTCCAGGCTGAACAACCCCAGCTCCCTCAGCCTCTCCTCACAGGACTTGTGTTCAAGTCCCTTCACCAGCCTTGTTGCTCTTCTCTGGACCTGCTCCAGCCCCTCAATGTCCTTCCTGAACTGAGGGGCCCAGAACTGGACACAGTACTCAAGGTGTGGCCTCACCAGCACTGAGTACAGGGGAAGAATCACCTCCCTGGTCCTGTTGGCCACACTGTTCCTGATCCAGGCCAGGATGCCATTGGCCTTCTTGGCCACCTGGGCACGCTGCTGACTCATGTTCAGCTTCCTGTCAATCCAAACTCCCAGGTCTCTTTCTGCCTGGCTGCTCTCCAGCCACTTTGTTCCCAGCCTATAGCACTGCATGGGGTTGTTGCGGCCAAAGCAGAGGACCCGGCACTTGGCATTCTTGAACCTCATCCCACTGGAATCAGCCCAACTCTCCAGTCTGTCCAGGTCCCTCTGCAGAGCCCTTCTGCCTTAGATCAACACTCCCCCTCAACTTCGTGTCATCTGCAAATTTACTGATGGTGCACTCAACCTCCTCATCTAAATCATCGATAAAGATATTAAACAGAACTGGGCCCAACACTGATCCCTGGGGGACACCACTAGTGACCGGATCCCAACTGGATGCAGCCCCGTTCACCACCACACTCTGGGCTTGGCCCTTGTGGTAGTTTGAACCTTGTTTTCCCCCAGCGGCTAACAAAATGGTAAAACCCCAAGGGGTGGAAACCCCTGGAAGTTTTGAAATTTTGTCCAATGGGCGCTCCTGCAAAATGTAAACATATCACAAGCTGACCGGAAGAGACGAGTTGTAGTTTTGGTTGTTGGGGAAGTGGTGGCCATGTTGTAGAGCCACGAGGAAGGGGTTCTAAGCCCCTCGGGGCCTCTGGGCCCTCCCAGCCCCTGGCTGGGGGGGGACTGCAGAGACTTGGAACAGTGTTAAGCTGGACTAAGTGTCTGTAACTGAACCTGGAGATGTTTCAGCAACCAGCACTGACGGTGGCAGAGAGTCAGGACAGATAAGACCTGAACCGGAGAAGCAGCAGAAACAGCCAAGGAAGACTCAGAGTTGCTTGAGTCGAGATAGAAAGCCGGCAGAAGAGAGAGAGAGACAGCAGCAGAGAGACAGAGTTCTGGGGGTAAGATCTGATACCACACCCCCCAAACTCCTTTGAGACCTCCTGGAAGGAGGAAGATGATGGACTCTTGCTTGAAAGAGCCTTGAAGTGCGACATGCACTGCAGAAAGGAGCTAGAGAGCTCCGAGAGGAATGCAGAGGGGGTGACCTTGGCTCCCCCCTCGCACTGCTGCCAAGGTGGCAGCCTGAAAGCAGGGCACAGAGGCCCTGCAAGGAGCTTGAATCTCCTGGAGATACCAGACCGTCACAAAGACCCCCCTTTGTCTTCGTGATATGACCGTGGTGGAACGACCTTGTCTGGGGTGAACGTAGCCCACGGAAGACCCCTTTGCCTGCGTCAAGGGGCCGAGGGATCTTGGATACCTCCCTCGTGAGTGCTGGCAGAAATCCAGCTATCAGCTGCTGCATGCATGTGGAGAGGACAGATGACTGCTGCTGTAGAAGATCCTGCTGTTCAGAGACTAGAAGGGATCTATCCTTCTTTCCCCCCTGGACTTTTATTTGGAGGGGAGAAGAGATCTGATCCATTGTAAATACTATATGTCATGGTAGAGATAGTTGTGATCGTGTGTATAATGTGTTATAATATTTATTTGTATAGTCATTGTAATATATTCCCTTTCCCCCACTATGAGTCTGGCGTGTTTTGTCTGGAAAACCCATCTCACATTAGGTTGAGATGTGGGAGGGGGCTTAGACTAGGGAATTTAGATTTTGGGGCTATCTCAAACCATGACAGCCCTCCAACCAGTTCCTAACCCAGCACAGGGTACCCCTGTCCAAGCCATGGGCTGCCAGCTTTTTCAGGAGTATACTGTGGGACATGGTGTCAAAGGCTTTGCTGAAGTCCGGATCGACCACATGCACAGCTGTCCCCTCATCCATCGGGCAGGTCACCTGATCAAAAAAGGAGATCAGGTTGGTCAGACAGGACGTGCCCTTCCTAAACCTGTGCTGGCTGGGTCTGATCCCTTGTCCATCCTGTAGGTGCTGTGTGATTGCACTTAGGATCATCTGAGGATCCATCATACAGTAGTATCTAACATAACCTAACAATCTGATGTTCATAAAGGGAGAGTATTTAAGATACCATTGATAGGTGTTTGGTCTTGCCTGGCTGCATAAAACAGATGTTATTTTTTTCTCAATTTTCTTACAGAGTGCTGAACTTTAGCTTTAGACATTGTGGGAACCAGTTCAGCAGCTGGATGTTTCTCATGAGACAGATGTTTGCAACAGGCTGAAGCATGTGATGTAGGCAAGTGTGATGTTATCGAATATTTGGTGGTATGATGGAGTCAAATGACGATGGGGAACACTTAAATCCTCCTGGATAAGGGACAAAAACAAGCCTTGCTTTTCAAGAAGGGCTTGGCTCTTCTAGTCCTGCTTAAAGTAAAGAGAGAGAGATGAAATTGGTTTGTGAGCTTCAGACCATGTATTCTGATGTTTACCTGTGCAGTAAATTGTCTTTTTTTTTTTTTCTCCATGTGCCATCAAAATGTGCTGTGATACGTGGAAACAGACTTCCATTTGTGAAGGAGAAAAGCACTAAGGTAAAAAGGATGGGAAACGTAATAGAATGTGTATTCTGTTTAGGTTTTCTTCAGCAAATATGAAGTACCTTAAACTGTTCATCAGCCAAACCAGCAGTTAGTTTATTATCACTGAGAATGGGAATAATATGAGACAAGATTCTCTCTGCTTACTACCTACATAAGCAGCTGTTCTAATAAGAAGTTGTCTTCCTTTCTGTATATTCTACATGCTGATGTGATAGTCACAGATTTCTGTATCACTAGACACAAAAGCATTCACCATCTTCTTCTGAGATAGAAGTGACGGATATGTATTGGGAATCTAAAGGATATTCTCCCATACCAGTATTTTTCTTTAAACACTCCTGGTTTAGGGGAGCATGAAGGAAGTTTTTTTGTTCAGCTTTGGTGTGCACAAAGTCTCAGTTTCTGTGTAGATTGCAAGATGTTATGGCATTGGCTACGTCAATATTGTCGGAGTGCATTCTTAAACCCTGTAGCTCTGAGCAGGTAGAATTCTGTCTGTAGCTAAATGATAAGACTGTATCCGCTATAAATATAATAACATCATCCACACACACATACAGATGGCTACAAAAGAGTGTTGAGACATTTTGTTTTGCCAAATATAGAACCTAATGAAAGAAATCACTGACTCTACTTTTTAGCTCTTGAGACTTTTATATCTTTGAACCTTTGAGATCAAATTCCTCTTGGCTCTGTGAATATTCAGGTTTTTATTTCAGGTTTTTATTACATTATTTTGGTCTTCCTTCTTCCACTAAAATCCTATGGCATGAATTAATTACAAATAAGAATCTTGGCATGTTTCAATTTAAAGAGAAAAATTTTTTTCTGCTAAATTTGTGCCTTTTCTTCAGTGAAAGGACAAGTTTAAATTACAACTGGGAACATAATCATCACATAAATGTTTGGAAAAAAACCTAATTTTCTTCTAAAGCTTAAAATACTTTTCAAAAACTCACTCTCAGCAAGGCTCTTTCAACATGGCTATTAAAATATAAGTGACCGTTTTCATTTAGGTTTATGCAAAAAGAATCCATTTTAAGTCTACTGCCAATTTCTCAGCTGGTATAAACCACCATTATTCCAGCTAGGCGGACTAAAACTGCTGTACATTCAGCTCAGGATCTGGCTCCTGTTTTCTGTTAACTCTGATACAGGGTAACTGGATAAAATTCTGTAACCTGTGTTTTACAGGTAGTTAGACTACATGTGCTAATAATCTCTCTTCTGCCTTTGAAATTAATGAATATAATGAAAATTTAGTGTGTGTATCAAGGGGAAACAATACCTGTTTACTGCAAAAAATTCTTGTGCCTGATTTCACAAGACATAGAAACCTGGCTATTTCTTAATCCAAGATTTCTTTTTGCAGTATTGATAATTATATTTTGAACAGCAATTACCACATGAAATTAATAAATCTTTCGCTTCCTCATTTACACCAGTTTCCCATATTGTATTAGTAACCACACATTAGCTAATCAGCAGGTTGGGGGGAAAGCTGCCAAAAGCAGATCTGATAATTGGCAGCAGTCAAACAATCATAGCAGGAAACTTTACACTTCCTGTGGACAAGGCTACTGATGGAGACAATGCTGAGATACAATTTTAGGGGAAAAAAAATAGGATGTTTAGTTCTTTCATGTTTAATTACCTCTTGGAAAACTGGATTCACATATCACAGGGAGATACAGGCATTTTGCACAGATACAACATAAATAATTACCCAATATTGGTTAAGGGTAACCTGGTAATCTAGTGATCACCTAGAAATACTCATGAGATTTGTTCCCTGCCAAATTTTAAAAGGCATTTAAAACACCTTTTCTATCCATTTAAGTCCATATATAGTACAGTTATTATTGTAATAAGTGAGCACTTGACACATTTTACTGCCCAATGTTGCCCTGAGACAAATAAATATCAACAAACCCATCCTACATGAAAGAAGTTTAAACACATATCAGCTGAGTTTTAGACCCACCCAACACGTTAGATGCTTCAGATAGTATTTAATTCAATACTCTAAACTTCCACACATCTATTGCTTAACCTTTGCCCCATCTGATGTCCTTTAAGTGTTTAGACTAAAGTTTCACAAGTCCCCTCAGTGATTCTCCTTCTAGACACAGAACCATTTCAATTTTACAGTATGAAGAACCTGGAGGTCCAAAGTAGTTTTGACTCCAAGCATCATCAACAGCTTGGCATCCTTAATTTATCTTCTTCCTGAAGGCATTCTTGCTAATGTTTTACATCAAATATCCCCAAGATTTAATATAGTATCTCAGAAAAGCAGAGCTGAAGATCTCCCACTTCTGCTCATACCTAGGTGACTTGGTCTATCTGGCCCATCACATCTGTAAGCCTCTTTCACAAGGAGGAACGATTTCAACAGAAAAATATCAGATGTCCTTACTGCAAAATATCCTATATCTGAACAGACAGGACAATTCCAAGAAATGTACTATAGGGCTCTGAAAGAAAGAACTGGTGCTCTATTCACTATATATATATTCACTATATATATTCACTACCAAGGCATAGGAGAAGGCACAAGACTACGAATCCTGAGAAGAATTAACTTATTAGGAGAGATATATGTATTAGCTTATATATATATACACTATATATACATATATATCTTAATATATATAGCATCCACACTCCTATGGCACTAGAAGTTTTCACCATTTCTCCTACTACAGAGGGCTAATCAATGCCTTTTCTTGAACTGTAGCCCCCCTCACATGGAGTTGCCAAATTAGGGACCAAATCGTAATGAATTTCTGGATGTGCAGGAAGCTTTTAGGCAGCTTTTATCTTCCTAAAGAAAAAGCCCCTACTTTCATGAAACAAACAGGAAACAGGAAGGCCAAAAACTAAGTACAAGTTCTGAACTTCAAATTATAGCAAAATACAGAATGAAAGACTTTCAAATGGCAAAGGGAGAAGAGTACTAGGTCATGTGTCTTGTCTGCCTTAATCCATCTGTCCTATTCACTGTTTCTACTATCTTTTACACTGTCCTTGGGCTGTGTTTCTATTCCATGGTCATAGGGCCCAAAATACAGGCATCTGATCTGCACCACAGTTTCCAGGCAGGGAAAACATAAATAAATATGAAACAAATATAAAAATGATGACAGAAAACTCACAGCTGAAGAACAGCCAGTGTACTGCACTCATTTCCAAGCACCTAATGATGATAAAGCTTCAAATACAGTACCAAGAGTTCACTAAGATGTACAAAAAGAGACATATGGAGTAGGAGGTAGAAGAGCAAGGGCCAGTCTAATCTTTGAAACCAGGCTGCCTTTGCTACCATTGAGGGCATATACACTGCTTTGGAGGTGTGTGTTTTGGGGACAGATTTGTATTACTTATGCTGTGTAGGAATGCGATTACCATCTGCTCATATCTATTGAATTTTGCCTCTATGACTTCCTTTACAGACCTGAGATGTAGTTCTTTGGCCAGGAAATTCTGGAACTACACATAATGCCTTCATCTGGGGTATCTCAAGTATATGGAAAACGAGGCCACAAATTCGCACTACTTTCTCCTAATAAGTGCTGAATCCTTTAACTTCTCAGGCATAACAGAACTTCGAAGGATATTCTCATTTCTACCAAGTATCAAAAGCAGAAGGAAAATGCAGGGTAAAAATCTATCCTTGAGGTAATCCCTAATCTCACAAAATATCTCAGGGAGTTTTGCTTTTACTTTCAGTGCAAGTAGATCAGGACCCTCTCGTAAGTCATGTGTTTTGTGGATTAAATGTTCACATTTCCAAAGCCACACAGCAAAAGGGAATGATAGTCCTCTCCTACAAATTTCAGATTTACCATTTAATTAATTGACTTTGGCAGTTGGCACACAACCTTTTAAAAAAAACATTCTGAAATGTCAGCCTTGAAGGGGGAGAAAATAATTTGATGAATTTAATCCAAGTGCCAACCAAAGCACAAATGTTCCCTGCGGACCCGTTACAACACTGGAGTTCACAACTGATTGCTTGGGAATGAGCAAAGTAATGCAGCAAAATATTTACTAGCTAAGTAGATGTAGTTTAATATGTACATTCTATTTGCCAGATATTTATACCTGTATCCTGTAAAATGCTGAAATCCACAGACTTGTTAAATTAATTAATTTAATTAAGGTAAACAAATAGAAATACAGGTTGCTATTTTCCCAAACAAGAAGTTTCACAGACTGAGAGTGTTTATTTATTATTTCTTTTTTTGCTGGTTTGTTGTTCTACAAATGTGAGAAACCACAAAAAAAAAGTTCTTCTGGTTACTCTACATACTTGTGTAAATTATGTATAGTTTACTGGATAGTCTTCAGAAGTGAACTTCAGGTACCATCTGTATGTATTTCTGGCACTATTTGTTTGCAATTAACCAGGGCCTTATGTTTTATCCCCTGCAACTTAGAGTCTTAAATCCTGGAGGAGGTAAATTTAGCAGAAAGGAATATTGAATTCAAGATCAGGCTTTCTAATGAGCAAAGCCTATCCCGCTACTCCATATTTAAACCATTGTGATTGAGAAAGATTTCTCTTCATAGGTAAAAAATTTCTCCTGGTTAAAAAAAAAAAAAAGTTTTAACAGCACCTGCAAGTGCAGATTAAACTATTCGCAATGATTCATTAAACTTAATAGCTCTGATACTACACCAGTGAAAAAAAGCTCCACTGATTTCACCAGAACACAAGGACTTAACTGATAACTAAGAGACTGTAGTAATTTACCCCAAGTGGCTCAAGGTGTCCAGTTGCATAACAATCCTTTCATCCTGCAGAGCTTCTTCTGAGGTCAGTGTTTAAAAAGCAGAACCTGTAAGAGCACAGCTATTGATGCAGCACTAGAAACTTTAGTGATGCTAGAGACCGTTTCTTCTTCTCTTCTTTCACCCCATCACACTCATCCCACTCCACCCACAGAAACCGCACATCTTGAAACTTGCAGATGCACTCATCTATCTTCAGAGAAATATAGCTTTGGGAGAACACTTGAGCAAAATGCAGCAGGTTCAGAAAAATCCCTCTATTCATAAAATCACTTGAATTATCTGTGTGCAGCATCCCATACGAGAAATAGTAGTCAAAGATACAGCAATGAGGCAGAGCTATGAGCCATGCTGACATTTTCAAGAAAGGAATAGGCAGAAAAATGCAGACAACTGCATCACCTATTAGCTAAATCACTTCTCCACTCCTGAAAATGGAGCTAAACTGAGCAGGCAGCAAATAGTTTGTGACAACATGGCACACCCCAACTCTTCACAGCACTACTTTCACTAATGCTATTTCAGTGTCCTAAATGCTGAGTGATAGGTGCTTTAGCAGCCTTCCCAGAAACACCCACCTGTAATGGTAAGATTGGTAGAAATTACTTGCTGAAAATATAAACATTTTATCCCAGATATTGGTCACATTCTCCTAAGCTGAGTGAAATTCTCTGAAACCTGATAGTATACAAGTACATCTGTGTGTGAGCTTGTATAAAAGCAAGTGAGGGAGTGGGTGGGGAAAATATGTGTGGTACAGAACAAATAAAGCAGAAAACCCCAACCTTATCTCTTGCCATGCACAAGGTAAGTCTATTTGTGTCAGTGCTAGTACTTCTGAAGCAAACAAACAAGACAAGAAGGAGTAAATGACCGTGTTTCCCTCTAGTTTTTTTATCATCCCTGAAATGCTGGTATCAGCACATGAAGGAGAGGGAAGTGGTGAACTGCACAAGCAGGAGAACATGAATAAACATCAACATAAAACAGTATGCTAAGAAGTGATGTAGATTACTGAAATTTGACCGCCTGGTTAAATTAAATCAGGACAGGGAAAAAAAAATTGTAGCCGAACCACAAAATCTTGGCCTCATCATTTCATAGAAATAAGTTTTAGCGTTTCTTGGTGCAAATTTACTGGAATTGAGTAAGAAACACAGACAGTCTGAATTCCCCTCTCTCTTCTCAGGTTCATAGCACCAAAAGGCACAATGAGGAAGCTGTGACTGGGACGCAGGGCCCTGCTCTGAGCATCTCCCCACTGTGGTCAGAGCAACTGCCATCAGCTATCACACACATTCACATGTGGGCTTTGCATATCACAGAGATTACAAAACAGAATATCAGAAAGTACTCTTCAACATGAGAACAGTTTTGCTGTGTGAGACCAAGAGCCCTTACAGCTTTTTATCTCATTTCCAGCAATGGAGTCAAGGAAGAGCAAAAGAACAGGACAAATACATACTCATAGTTTCTTGGTTGGCTCACTCATCTCTTCATGACGTGTTGTCAAGGACTTCCTGATAAGAAGATATTTTAGTAGTTCTCAATGGCTTTTATTCCATAGATATGTCTAATAGCTTTCTATGCATGCCTAAACTTTTTTTGCACTCATGAAGAAATGAGTTGCACAGTTCAACTACACACCTGGTATTTGTTTCAAACCTGCCATCCAGTTGTTTATATTTGATGCTTACTAAGTCCAGTGTTATGAGGTGTTAAACAATCATTCTGTATTCGCCTCCTCCCCATCTCTCATGATCTCAGTCATTCCCATCACTTCCTCCTTTCACACCAAAGACCCACAGCCTATTTTATCACTCCGTCTGCAGAAGCTGTTCCACACACTTGACCACCTTTCTTACTTCATCTCTATTGAGTTCTGATCGATGTTTTCAGAGAACTCAAATATTTCTTCTGAGTGCTAAGAGCCAGTCCAAAAGTCATTACTGTATGTCTAAGGTTAACACCACTTTACACTTCTAATCACTGAATTGTATCTGGCATTTTGTCACACAGTCAGTCAGTATCCTCATATTCCTGTGCAATTCTTCCCAGCCTATATTTTTTTCTAATAGCTTTGTTTTATTTGAAAACTATGTTATTTTAATATTTCTTTTGCCAGATCTTCTGTTAACTGGCCCTTGCTTATATCTTAGAGGGACTTCACTGATTAATTTCTACTGGAAAAGCTATTTATTCTTATGCTTTTAACTAGTCTTTACAGAGAAGTAGAGAACCAGAAGTTGAGGATCATATTCTGCGGAGCTAGTGGTGCTTCTCCTCATGTCTTAGGTCTCTGAGATGAGCCTAGGCGGCAATAGCTGTTCAACAGTTATCTGGAATAACTTTTGAAAGTTAAAAACATGAAAGAAACAGATCTGTGATTGCTACCTTCTCTGTACCTTTCTTTTAATTTTGTAGTGAAACACTGAGTTTGTGTTGGTGGGTTGGTGGTTTTTTTCAAGAAACTTTCCTTTCTCATATTGCTAACTTCCCAAGACTCTCTTCTTTTAAACGGGATATTTTCTCCCTCCCACATTTGCATGTCTTGTGCCAGAAACAAAAAACAAAAGAGGAAAGGAAACTTGGTCTTTTTTGGGGTAAGGTTTTTCCTTTTGTAACTCAAAACACATATTGGTAGCCCAGCAGAATTTATATTTTCTTAGGTTTATTCGATTAGTCTCCAGCAGAAGTTGTCAAAATGAAAATTCAGAAGGTCTGGTATGAGGTTATGCATCTCATCATCCATCTCTTAAATATACTAGTATATATTTGTGATAGGCTCTGAAGTGACAATCCAACAATCCTCCCATTTCCCCCTATGTCCATTGCTCAGCAGTTTTCAACTAATCATCAAGGTACAGTGACAATCCCTAGGAGCAAGGAGGTCCAGAAGCTATGCCTGATGGTGCCCAAAACTCAGGGCAAAATTAATCCAGACAGGAGGTCAAGTTTTGAACATATGGTTTCCTTCCACCACATTTCTATCTTAACTATCTTTTTTATATTTTCCTTGCCAATCATTTTCACAAATTAATGGAAAACATAATAAAAAAGCATAACGTCACTGGAAAGCTTCTGGATAAGATAGGTGACTATCAGTTCGTCCTTCAAGTGTGTCACGCATGAGATTTATTCATGAATAAGGTTTAATTGGTTGGACTTTGCATTGCTATCACAGCAGCTACATGTGCCTTCAAGATGCTTTTGCCAGACGTGTAGTCAAGGAGAGGGGAGAAAAGGGTTGGTGTTGGGCCCCATAGCAAAAGGAATCCCTTGCGAAAGGCTATTCCTCTGTGGCAGACACATATTCCTTCCTTCTGCACATAAAATGGACAGAATGGACTGTAAATAGTCTGGAGGGCCTTTCATAAATTTTATTTATGCTGTCCTGTTATTGGTTTCTTAAGTGGTCCCTTTTATAAAGCATTCTTTTAACAGCAAGGACAGTAGTCGGCAGAACAAGCACTTAGCCCCTGCTGCTCTATGGACTTTACTGCCATATCATAATGCTATTGATCTGTAAAATAAAGGCAAACTTTGAAAATAAGTAGTACCACTTGCCCTTCACAGTTATTTTTAATGAAACATACTTTTCATACAGCAGTTTAATTTCAGTAGGACTAGCTCATAAGGTCAAGCCCTTGTAATAACTATGGAGGATAACGCTGCTGATCTTGACAAACTAGGTAGAGTGTCACAGCATTACTCCTTGTATTAGTTTAGAAGGCAAATAAAACTACTGCAATAGATGGACTTTTAGGACATAATACTAATAACAGTGTTACTATATTTATATGGCTAATACAATGTTTTGATACGGAGACTTGAATGTACGATTTGGAGATTGGAAGGTACCAACCTCTCTTCCTTTCTCTGCTAGCAATGTTTTATGTGGTCTTGAGGACCCTCTGCCTTTATAATACTATCTTACCTATTCCAAGAGGTGCTGTGAGCATTAGTTAATGAGTGCTAAGTGCTTTGAACACATGAAGTCTTATACCTCACAAATATATATATTATGAAATATAATTATGTAGTTATTGGAAAAGTCCCCGATTGTCTCTTAGAAACTGTCACACTGCACTTACTGTACACAGAGAGTGGCACATAATGATGAAGCAGTTAAAATGATACTCTTTCTTCTAGACAGAGCATTTGCATTTTTGGAGAAAATTCTTGTTTCTTTTTAGGGATTGGCATAAGATGCTTTCAAAAAGGCTAAAAATACCTTTTTATATTTACTAGCTTTCCCTTTCTTTGGGCTAAGCACATAGAGGCACAAAAACAGTTTTGAGAGCTTCTGAATAATGACATTAAGGCTAGAAAACTGCAAATGATAGTATGTTATATGGGTCTATTTTATGCAGTAGAAGGGAACAGTCATTACCAAAGAATTAATAAACTCTGAAATTATAATTGTGTAGATTGCCCTTGGGCACAACATCTACCCATAGTGTATATGACTTCTGCATAAACCCTATAATTCTAGTCAAAGTAGGAGAGCTTTTAGCAAAGATATGTTTTAAAATCTTGAAATTACTAAGACTCCAGTAGTATCTTTAATAAAAAAAGTCTTAGCTGCTACAGTCTTATATGTGCCACACCTTGTGTGAACTTGTTCAGATTAAGTATTCAATCACAGGATCTTGCTATGGCTTTTGTCTGCTAAATTAGAGATTCCCCATGCATTGGAAAACTCTTTCTCAACTTGGGAGTTTGAGACCATGATCAAGCCACCTCTTAAAAGTCTCTCAGATAATCTAAGTACACTGATCTTCTTTAATCTCTCAATGTCAGGCAGGATTTTCAGGCTTTCAATTGTTCTAGCTCTTCTTTTCTGCAACCTTTTGACTTTGCCTTAATCCTTCAGAAGTAAGGATATTCAGCAAAAGGATTCCAGGATTCTGGGATAGAAAATCATGGGAAACACCCATAGCTCTGGAGCACCAACGATGGGAATAGTATTAAAATCAGTGGCCAACAGCTTTTTACATGACCCCAGCTAAGTCAAGCTCAGAGGCTGCTCTTGGAATGAATGCTCTTAGAATTAATTCTCTCTGTCCAATGGCTGGGGCTGAGAACAAACCAAAGACCTTCACCACTAGAACTTAGCCATCAACAGGAGAATTTATATTTTTGCACGTTTGGGTTTTTATCCAATCTGAATTAGAATCAAACACCAGTTAATGGAAAAACACTTTGGTGATGTTGACAATAGAATGGTATCACACCTGATTTATAGTTGTGTGGCCTAGCCAAAATTGTACAGTTGCACTGAATTAAAATTACTACTATGGACATAAAAAAAGAGAAGCAAGTTTTGTTGGGAGAGGTTTGTGTACTAGTGATCAAGGGCCCCCTTCCTGGTAGTTCTGCCTTCGTGATAGATAAAATACGCAAATAGTCATTAATAGGTTAAAAATGGAATGAATAAATGACATTATTAATAATGTTATTATCCTCATTCTCTCATGTGTAATCTGTAAACTGTTGTCTAGGCTAATTTATCATTTCCCTAATGCATGTTTACTTGTTACTGGAATATGCATATAAATTGCTCCTAGAAGAGAATAATGCATTGGTATAAATCAGTCACATGATGCTCAACAACAGCAAACTGGGGCTTAGGTTTCTATTCTTTCTCTCTTCTCCTTCTTATTCCTCTTTTCAGAGCTCATCTGTGTATGTCCAATCCACCCTCAAAAAGATTTGGCAGTAATTGTGTCTGAATCACACTAATGCTATGCCCCCTGCTCTGAGTGAAGAGTCAGGTGAAAGAAGACACAGTGAGTGAAGAGACAGGTGAGATGCTGAAAAGAGCCATTAGGTACCAGTCTTTCTGCATTTTGCTGTGCTTAACAACCTATCCTGCTCCCATCCCTGAGAACCAACGCAGAAAACCTGGCCCTCCAGCCCAAATCTTACACAGCAGTATGTGGTCTGCCAATTTAACAAAGTTTTCTGTAAATCCAAACAGTTCTGTAAGCAATAGAGCAATCAGCCAGTACTTGCAGCCATTTCTCTAAGGGAAGTGTGGCTAGGTGAAAGGAAAGAGACAGTGAGTGAAGAGACAGGTGAGATGCTGAAAAGAGCCATTAGGTACCAGTCTTTCTGCATTTTGCTGTGCTTAACAACCTATCCTGCTCCCATCCCTGAGAACCAACGCAGAAAACCTGGCCCTCCAGCCCAAATCTTACACAGCAGTATGTGGTCTGCCAATTTAACAAAGTTTTCTGTAAATCCAAACAGTTCTGTAAGCAATAGAGCAATCAGCCAGTACTTGCAGCCATTTCTCTAAGGGAAGAAATGTAAACAACAAGAATAATGCAGGTGTATAGGTCTCCTGCAAAAAAATTTGCAAATCTTGTTATGACCATTGCACTGGTGGGCATACTGGGCAGTATGGAATGGGCTCTGCCTGGGGCAACAAATGCTAATTTCAAAATACAGCTGTGCACTGTGTGTCTGAAATACTCATTATTAAAACTGCACACCTACACATGGCTCTAGGACAGAAAGAACCTTCAAGGTCCCACTTCAGGAAAAGCTGGCTTAGGGTCTTGGACAAGGTCAGCCTGCACTCAGAGAGCAAAGCCTAAGAGACTCCTTTTGCTGGGGGAGCACAAATCAACTTTAAAAAAAAGGAACTCTAATTTCAGACTGAAGCTGTAACACCCATTCTGCTTCTTATGTGTCAGAGACAAAGAAAAAGGACAGGAAAAGAAAATTTCTGTTCCCTTTGTTTTTAATGTATTTCTGTTTATCGCTTTGTTGTATCATATTGTGAGGCAGCTTCAAAGCTTTGCAGGCAGGCTGAATATTAACCATCCACTGCGATCCACTCAGTCACTCCTGGCACAGGTTAATCCCTGTATCATAGGCTGCCACCAGTTTGCTAAGCAGCTTAAAAGGACATGTTATAACTTTGACAATGACCTGCTAATGGTTTTACATTTCTCAGAAGTATTATGAGCTATCTTTGTCATTTTTATCTTCTAATGAGATCAATAAATTTAGGAAGCAGACATAGATGGTGCAAACTGCAATGCCACAGCCAAGGACGTGGCATGTATAACTGCTAAACTATAAATAATAATTCAGGAGCTATAATCAAACCTTGACTTTTACAGTGGAAAATCGAGTTGCAAGTGCCTTAGCATTAAAAAAATCTTCCCATTTGTTAGGAAAAGTGTAACCCTTGATTTCTTCTTTCATATCACACCACACCAATCTCTTAATGAAAAGCTTCACACTGAGAAGTATGTTTCACGTTTTACTCACTGATTTTTTTCTTTTCCAGTGGGAAATTACAGTTTTTAATGTTTTAACCCTCTTGCTCAGTCTATGGTGCCTCTACATGAAATAAGCATGTCAGGTTAAAACTTTTGCATAGCTGCAAAGCACATCTTACTGTTTTTTAAACACATATCATTAGTTCTCCCTTCTCCCTTCCAAACAACTATGAAAAGTCCTAGGCTTTAAAAAGGCTGCTTCCAGTGCAGAGAACCACAGCTTTGGGGTGATATGGCAAAGAATGTGTCGGTTCACATGTCCTACACATACCTGTTATGCCACACCATGTGGCCGGGATCCTGGGCCATCTCTAAGCATCATGAATGCTAGAGGTACTCCTTTGCTTCCTGATCCCTGTGGGAAGCACATAATCCAAGTGGTCTCCAGAGATAACAAACCATTTGCCTCAATGTGTTCGCAAATGAAGTAGTTGCACAAAACAACTGAATGGCCTGAGAGCAAGGTAACTTTACCTTCTTCCGACTTTTACACCTGTGGTTATGCACTCCAGTGCATATCTGGCCCAAACAAACCTGAAAATAAACAAACATTCAGTGACCCTAAGACCCACATTTGATTTCACTGTGCCTGTAGTTTCTGTTGAAGGTATCAAAAGCTTAAAGTCAAGCAGCTGTACCACTAGTTTTTTCTCCAGCTCAGTACCTATGTGCACAGGAAAGTACAAACTGTGTGGTGAAAAAGACCTGTCTCTAGAAGCATATGCCTCCAGGTATAGGAGTCCCATGCAGAGAAACACCACAGAAAATATAAGGTAGCTAAATATTTAAATGGTCCTCATTTCTGCGATGTGCAAGCATTTGTCATGCAGTGGTTGTATTAAAGACAGAAAAAAGAATGTACCATTTTACAACATATCAGCTGGCTACAGCTTCCTAAATGAGAAATATAAAGTTTGCATTTCTCAGAATGTGGGTCTACTATAGTTTTGAATCATACCAAACTCAACCTGAAAAATATGTTGTAGCAAATCATTCCACACCCTACCTGTCTGTTGTGTACAGAAGAATCATTCTATTTAATATTTAATGATTCTCTTTATTAATAATAATAATTCTACTAATGCTAGTCTAATTCAAAAGTCTTTAACTATAAAATTGGATGATTGATTTTTGCCTCATCCAATATGGATATGCTTAAAGAGACTACCTTTGACAATATTTAGGAGATATTCCAGTTGAGCGCAGGTACTCATGCCCATTCTTAAACACAAAGCAAACTGTGATGCCTGATTACAAAGCCTCCCTTTGGAACACTACTTAAGCAGCAAAAGTGTTAAACATAGAAAGAGATTCATACCAACTGTATATGTGCCTATAAACAAAAATAGGGAGAACTACTAATTCAAGTACCCGAGGAACATATGACTTGACTTGGACAAGATTTTCCTACTGCAAAATAGAATGGTTTGGATCTTTTTCTTTCTTTCCTTTTTTTTTTTTAGCAAATGATCACAGGCAATGAAAATTAAGGCAATTGAGCACCTTTGAAATGCCAGCAGCTCCCGACTCAGTGCACTGCATTGTTGCAATGTCAGAAAAGAGCCCCAGGAAGGCTTTCAGTGGAACTGCAGCCATGCTGCTCTAAGTGCTTACTGCTGACATTGGTGCAGATGAGTCCAAGCTACATGTGAGCAGAAAATCAATTACAGAAACTAGAGATTGGGGAAGGGAGAAAAACAAGACTCTAATTATCAAATACCTTTCAAACTACTGTACACTCACAAACCAAGAACATATTTTTTGCTGCCAGCTTTAAGAAATATTCCTTCTGCTTTGGATGACAAAACTGGATAATATTTTCTATTAGGTGTCCATGGTACCTGAGGAGGACATGGGAGTCACATTTCTCTTTGTGCCCAAGAAAAATAGAGTTCAACACACACATTGTCCCTTAACTATACGTGAGCAGGACTAATGCAAAGATACATGTGCAATATTTAATGTAGGATTTATTCTCCAGCAACACCTGCATTCTGCTCTTCACTTATTCCAAAATGAGGTTAATAAGGGCTCCAAAATGGAAATGCTGGTCCCAACTCTGTTCCCTCCCTCACCAGATGCAGCAGCAAAATCTCTTTGATATCAATAGAAAGAGAATAAACTGCACTGTTTGTTGGGAAGTTCACGCTGCTGTATTCCAGATATTGTGAAAACCCACTCGGCCTTTTGTGGAGGGTTTCTCTCCTTTTTTATTTACCAGCACAAAACAGCTCTTTCAGACCCTCCATTCACAGCTAGATGTTGTGCAATAGATGAAAATCATGCAGCGTGTCTCCAGCATGATCAGGGCACAGATCACCTCTCCTATTTCAGATTGTTTTCAAAGTAGGTGTCTGTGCCTGATACAGCAGGCTAGACTCCCATCTTCCAGTCAATAGAGAGGAACAGAGGCCTCACTAATCTGAACTCAGATGTCAGCCTTAGGGTGACACCAATCATGCCCTGGCTTATTTCTCTCCCAGGACTGCTGAGTACGTCTAGAAAATGAGCTTAGACTTTCAGCAGTCACGCTGCACTCATCTGTGTTCTATCTTGTCCTCCACCAACTTACCTTCCATTTTCATGGACATAGTTGCAGAGGGCCCTGTTCTTCTTGCATCCTTACTATTTTTAGCCACAGTTTTAATAACTTTTAACATTACCTGCACATCCAGCTTCAATTATACATCCAGCTTACATCCCTGGAATTACTCACTTTTTGAGACATGCCCCTCTCCAAAGGTGGTTGCTAGTGATTAATCTCACATGACAGCTTGGAATCTTATATAACTTGACCCGTGTACCATGCCTCAAGATCTTAAAATGCCAGTGAAAATCAGTTACTTTCTACATGCAGTTGTGTAGGCCAATGGAAGAAAAACACCAAAACCTGCCTCCATATCACATCCAGCTTGGCACTAGCATTTGCAGTGGATTTTAAAACCTGAGGTGAGAATTACCAAGATGATATTATGGGACTTTAGAAGAGCTGAGTTTAACTACACCTACTTTTGATGTAATAGCCTGGAGGAGTGGAGGAACTGTGAGAGACAGAGCCTCTGGATATTTCTATACCAAAACAGATCCAGGAAAATGATAGCAAGGAGAGAGGAAGAAAAGATTTTACACCTGTTACCTTCTGCTGTGTTTTACCTTGTTTCCAATATTTTATCTCAAAATATTAACCTGATTTCTAATAGGAATGCTGTCCTTGTTAAATATATTCATTTTCATCAATTATTTGATGAAAAGGTATGAGATGATATAAAACAGAAAGTATAGTAGACAAGCAGTTAATTCATACTGTTGGAGCAACCTTGGTATGTGGAGCTTTATGACATTTAATATTTCAACACAAAGATAAGAATTTATGTTTTGTTTATGTTTTACAATTGCTCAGAGCATTGCATATGTGCTTCATGGCTTTACTAAGAACAAGCTAAATACAAAGGCCCAATATTATCACTATGGATAAAAACTTAATGCCCACTGAAGCCACTGACCTAAATAAATACATAGAGCTACCTAAATGTATTAAGGAAGGTCTACTTTTGAAAATGATATTGCAATGCCTGCTTGAGAGTATAAAACCTGTGCACACACACATATGGAGTATCAGTGACACTGATGAATGAGTATTAGCATTTCAATGATGAAATGAGGAGACATGAGTGAACACCACCTGATACTGTAAATAAGCACGCTTCAGAGAGAGAAGGAATAATTTTCTATATACAATCTAATTATGACCTCAGTCCTGACCTGAAAAGACCACTTTCCCTAGTGATTAGATCAGAGATAATCCCACTGTGGCATGCACCCAGGTGTGTTGAACTGAGCTGAAGTGGTTTTGTGACAAACGCTGAATTTTTAGTATTCAAAAGCAGGACCAGGAATAGCTTGCAAACCAAACTCAATTTTGGCACAGCAAGAATCCATTCTTCTTAACTCCGTTAACCAATCACACCTGAATTTCTTAGAGCATATTTTAATACCTTGTCAAGTGCTCCAATTCAATGGGTTTTTATAAATATTATTCATTACTAGAACTGCTTTGTGATCTTTAAAACTCTCATCTTTCAAGAAGATTTACATGATGCTTTATGTGTCCAGGCAATCAGCACATTCTTGGGCTGGTAAGTACACAGCATTTTATTGATACAGGCACTACAATGGTGATTCACAGTCCCAATTTGAGCCCTCTGAAGACCAAATACCATGGTCACAATGCAACTAATGTTGTTGCCTAAACTCGCTGCATATAAAAGTACATTTCATCTCTTGATGCAAATATCCATCCCTGCCAACTCAGCTACACAATTTTCAACTCCCTACCTTGAGACGTTTTTTAAATTCATATACATCAATAACCCCTGACTCCCAGTAGTAATACACTTCAGCACCTGAAATGTTTACCCTTAAAGCATGGAGTAGAAAAGAAGTATGACACACATGGTGCAAGTGAATGAACAGAGTGACCTCCTGCAGTCACTCAGGAGGACTGTGTTTGCAACAACAAACAAAAAAAGCATCTTTTAAGTCTCAGATCTCAGACAGACAAGACATGACCATGATTCTGCAGAAATACATACAAGGTGTAAGGTTCAATAGACAGTGTACCCATGCTCTAAAATCAACGGTGAACACAACAGTAGCAACTTGTCACAATACCTTGACCATACAGCTGAGCCCACAGACTAGCAAGCAGATTGATAGATCCTGATTCCCTCCCTTCCCTGCACTGACCCACAGGGCCATGACCTGCCTTCTGCCACATGTAGGGTCTGTGAGCCTGGTGCTGGCTGCAGGCCTGACATTCATATTCTCTTATAGAATCATGGAATCATTAAGGTTGGAAAAGCTCTCCAAGATCATTAAATCCAACCTTTGACGGAACACCATCACGCCAACTAAACCATAGCAATAAGTGCCACATCCAGTCATTTCTTGAACACTTCCAGAGATGGTGACCCCACCACCACCCTGGGCAGCCTGTTCCAATGTTGAACCACTCTTTCAGTGAAAAAATTCTTCCTGATGTCCAATCTGGACCTCATCTGGCATAGCTGGAGGCTATCTTTGGTGTTTACTAGCATTTATTTACTGAGATGTTTCCACATGTAAATACCTGGTTATTGCAATGGGATTTTGTACCCCTGTATTCTAGTCATACATTTAAAATTAGTGAGTGCTCTTGCACGAGTCTCACCTGTGCAGCAGCAGCATGAATATTCAGGTCTGATGAGAACAGTTTTCAACTGGTGATCACTAAGTGGTTATATTTTAAATGTCACCATCACAGTTGCGTGAGACAAATCAATTGTGATGAAGCATATCCCATCTATGTGTTCTTAGGGTCAGATTTAAGAGACAACCTCATCCGAGATGAATTAATACATATCTTTCTTAAGTACAGCAATTTCCTCTTACTTTGCACTAACCATCAATTTGGTTTCAGTATTGCACTTTGTCACTGGATCCGGTGATGGATCCACTCTCAGGAAAGAACTGAAGCAAGTGAACTGACTTGTGGTGCACTTCTGCATACCAATAAAAATACCGAGCAATGGCAAGCTGAAATTTTAGATACCTTAAAGAGTCTACTAAAGTACCATCATAGTCATGCATTCTTCTGACTTGGCAGACACAGTATTTCATACCATAAATATCATCTCTCTCATATCAATCTGGAAAGAAAGCTAGGTCCAGAAATATATTGATGACATCTAGGGAAGAAGCACTTCTCACTTCATACCTCATCACTGCTACTGACCTTCCCTCTGGCTCTGCATCCTTTCAACCACTCTAAATTGTTTATCAGAATCACAAACAAGGCACAAGTCAATTACCCTTTTAGAGCATAAAGCTCTGAGCCTTGATTACATATGCAGAAGGAATATTTACTTTTTAATCAGGGTTGACCATGGGGTGTGGAGGTAAGGCTATTTTGAAGATTAATTAGTTAGTATTTGTTCATTGCTCTGAAGATGTGAGATACTAAGTATTTTTACAGCATCCAGCTAATGGCCTTAACTCCTTCAACAATGCTGGTGTCAAGGCCTTGAGAAGTGGCCCTTCTGAGCTATTTTTATGTAAAACTTTGGAGGCTGTATTGATAAAATGCAAAGACAGAATTTTCAGTTTTGGTCCCAAACCCTCTTCCGTCTCTGCCAAACCCTGCAAGGAAATGTTAGATTTCAAAACAACAGTAGAAGAGCTACGTAGTGGGATAACATACACTTTTAGGTCCTTCAGATTCAGTATTTGGGCTTCGCAAAGATGAGTAGCTTATATGCTACAACGTGGTGCATCTGTTCTCATGACATCCCGCTGAAGAAAACCACGAGCTTCCACATTCATTTTGCAGATGAGGTGCTCTGAAAACGTCAGGATTTTTGAAAATTTGGACCTTTCTCCTATCCCATCTCCCACAATGGGATTTAGGTGCATAAATATTTTCTGGATCTTGGCCTATGTGACTCGCCCAAGGTCAAGCACAGAGTATACCTATACTGTAAAGGCAGAAAAAAGTTCCAGGCTGCTCTAACCACTGCCTCAATCCTCCTCTCCTACAACAGACAGCTGAGCATGTTTTGCATTAGGATAGTAATTTTTAAATGAGAGTTAAGGAGTTTAGCTTTATTTGGTCTCATCAAGAATCAAATCCATGCAGAGGATCTGAGGTCATGAGGAGACATAAACACAATCCCTTTCTTAGGCAAGCACAGAGTATAAAATCACAGAGGATATTCAAACCTTGGGATGTACCAACTGCATCCCTTTTGTATACTCCACAGCAGCTGGCCTGAGCACAGCATGAAACCCCAGGAGGAAAATGGCTATTCTGACAGCCACAATACTGGTGTGCATCTGCCGCTGTGAGAAGGGGAGATTATGAAAACAGGAAAAACAATAAAGGTGGCAAACTGATGCCAGTCTGATATTCCAAGATCCATCCTCAAGAAAGTTAAGAGGCCCCTTGGCATATGGCTTCAGCTGAGACCATGGGTAAAATAAAACCCTAAGGTCTCTAGCTGAAAATACAAATTAAAAATAAAAGAAATTTCTGGAGGAGAGAGAATGGAGTGAGCCACCATGCATGTAACTGGCATTTAAAATCAGAAAACAAATGGGAATCTTGTTACATCAATTATGACAAAGATAATGTCACATAAAAGCTCAAAAATGTAAGAGACAAGGTCCTTTGACTAAATGTGCTCTAGTTGCATGCAGCACAAATTACACAGGCTTGAAAACTAAGCAGATTCTTACAGGATCAGGTATTATGTGAAGTGTTCAGGATTTGGGTTAATGAATACAGCGTTCTCCAGATGTTCCATCATTGTTCCAGAGTGGGAGGAAAGCTGGCTGCAGACCAAATCAAATTTTTATACTCCTCTTAGATAGTGCCAGACTCTAAGATTTCACCAATATAACATCTGAGGCACAGAGACAACGCATCATGGTTGGATAACCCTATATTCAATCCATTTTGCTGAAGACAGGACAAATAAACTAAGAATCAGAACATTCAATGAGTCATATCAAGGGTATAAATTGAAAGTCAACACTTGTACTGCATATAATCTAGCTGAAAAAGAATTTATAGTCTGGAATTCCCCATTTAAACACTGCTGCTGCTTCTTGCAGATACACTCGAAATGCTAACTTTAAACATTGTCTCTCCTTTCAAGTTGGGTTTTCTGCTTACTTTATAATATCTTTAGGATGCACATCCTTCTCTAGCATAATAGAGAGTTTGAGAAAAGAAATTAATTTCTAAAAATTTCTAGTCTGCTCAGAAAAAATTTGCTTAGAAAAAGTTTTTACCAAGGAGCTACAAATCAGCTTAATTTTCTTTAAACATATTATTCTTTTTTTGTTAACAGAATTAAACAAGGAAGTTTCTGGAATGTGCAGAAACAGAGAACGCTAGAGACAAAAAAAGGCAGTCAGTATAACACTAGAAATGCCTAAGAGGTGATGACATGAATAAAGAAAGTCCACGTCTACACTGGCCAACAGAAACCCACCACGAGAAATAAACCAAACTTTGCAAAAAATACACAGAAATTAATAATCATTTGCAAGTTCATCTTGAGTGCATGGCTGATCCTCATGCCCAGCAAGGGGAAAACTGACGTCAGAGAAGAGAGTGTACTTGGGGAATAAGGCCTAAAAGCAGACTGGATAAGGTCTGCTGTTAAAAAGCTAAGATCCACTTCAGTTACACTAATCTCATTTGGCCCACACTTGTGCCTAAACTGGTCACTTAGCCTAAAGGATTTTGTGTGTGCGTGTGTGTGTGTGTGTGTGTGTGTGTGTGTGTGCTTGCTTTTGGGTACACATCCAATGAGACCTAAAGACCTGCACAGATTTTTTACCCCCTCTGAGAGCAGCTCAGCAGTGAGCATTCACTGGGCATGAAACAACATTAAACTATAAAATGCTCCCTGCCTGGTACTGGTGAGGATTTCAGTTTTGTGGGACAAGTAAGTATCTGGGAGCACTCCAGGTATATTCACCACAAGTATTTGACATGCTGCTTCACAGGTGCCCTTTCTCAACTGACACACAGCTGGGGGTCATATAACAGGAGAAAACAAACAGGGATGAGGAGATGCCATTTGGCTGCTGCCTAAGAACAAGTCCTGGCTGTGGTCCTCTTTAAGCCTAGAGGCTGTACCCAGGGTGGGGGGGGGGAGGGCAGTAAAAACCTCTGTAGCTTCAGGGACACAGCAGAACTTGGAGCTGGGGAGCTACTGCACCATGGTGGATTGGTACATGGGAGACAGGAGGTATGGGACACCATGCGCTGATTGAACACCATGCGAGGAGCACACACCAAACATTTAGCTTGTGCTAAGCTTAGGGCTGAATCTTCTCCAGATTCAACAACACCACAGATCACGACAGTCAAAATTAAAACATAATCACACCATTGAGAAATCAGGGAAATGCATCTTGTTTGAGTACATCAACACTGAAATTCAGCCAGAACATAGTGTTTACAGGATATTCGTTTATAAGTCAAACCTAACAAAATAAAATAAAATAAATAATTAAAAACTCCAAACGTTTAAACTTTAAGGGGACCGAGAAACTCTCACCTTCACTTATGTCCCATTTAAACATTTCACTTCTCGAGTTGCAGAAACACGGCATGTAAGTGAAAGAGTATTGACTTAGTCTTAAAAGGAAAAATCATTTGCTTAATATAAAGTAACAGTTTCACAAAGCCCATTTCTGTGTGTGCCACAAGTTGACAAGTTGATAAAGAAGGAACTGTAGTCTTGGAAATTCAGACTTCAGGTCTTGTTGACAACAGGGGAAAAACTCGAACTGTATGTATTCACATGGGGAATATCTTGTCTCTTTAGCATAAAGCATGCCTGCATTTGCCTAAATATATCTTGAATTTCCATTCAGCTATAGCTTGTTGGAGTTTTTTTTCATTTTAAGTAATTATTTACAAATTAGATTTCTTGAGTAAACTGTCAGAAGAGGTACACTCCCCAGTCTTCAAATGTATGCAATAGATCTAATTATTTTTCTATAAAACTACAAACAACCTTTGAAATAATGACAATCATTAGAAAACATTAGGGTCTGTCACTTATAATCTCTGCCAACTGCTGATAACATTTTATTACTGCTTAGAAAGGTTGATTAAAGCTTGTAATAGATTTAGTGAGGGTGAAAGATTAACAAAAAGGTATTTATGACAGAGACACTAAAACATAATATGTTCTCAGTAAACACTTGAAAAAACCCATTCCTGTGACATTTATGGATGTTGCTCAAGATGTAGTTTTTCATCTGCACAATGAAACCGATAACAAGTTTCTACATGCTGAAAAAAAAAAAAGGCAGAGGAGCACATTACCCTCATGTGTCTCATGTCAGAACAAGTGAGAAAGTGCTCTTAAAAATAAACCAGCTGAAACTCCTTAACGAGCTCCTGGAATGGCTGTTTTTTGACCATTTGGACAAACTCCTTTGGAATTACAGCAACCTAAAATTAAAAACCAGGCTGCATCAGAAGGCAGTGACTAAGGAGTATCTCTTGGCCTCAGTCCATCCACCCCACACCCCTGTGTCAGGAGAGAGACACCGTGTGGGGCTGGGCACTGCAGAGCACAGCAACTGAATGCAGCCTAGCTGGCACTCCATGATAGGCTGAGAAGATGGGAATTCAAGTTTTCCTCCTGCTCATCTTTCACTAGGGGAAGGTGCTGTCAACAATGGGCTAGCATGTTTCAGTATGGAGCTGTTACAAAGGGTGCAGAGAATTGCAAGAGCATTTGGAAGCGACCACATCCCACACCAACAGTGAGGCCCATCATTCTCTGAAGATGCCAACCTTGGCAAAGACACTAGAATAGCTGGTGCCTCAGGTGAGAACATGCATTCCTGTGGCATATTATAGTCTCCCTCAAAAATCTGATCATTTATCCACTCATAGGGGCTACTTGCAGGTACCTGGACCACAGGATCAGCTTGCTTCTCACTTCAGAACAGCCTCTGCTGAAGTCAGCTATGAAAGACCTGATGCAGCTGAGAAGCAGGTGCCCAATCTCAGCAGTTACAAGCTCAAGCCAAGGATGTGAATGCACATGCCATGGCAGAGAGCATTAGCTGTCCTAGCTCAGTCATAACCTTCTGTTGCCTGCTCTGCCTCTCTCTACCTTCCTAGTCAAGGAGATGAAGTAGGAGGATTCATCTCATTTCCACAAGCCAGCAGCTTGCCTTAGTAAAATAAACTGAGGTCTATTCCAATGAACTGTGGTGAGTCAGAGGATGCTGAGCATCCACACTCAGACATCAGGGAGCAGGACAAGACACCAGGAATGAGCTGGAGCAGACCGCCCGGGGACTGACTGGTTCAGACTGCCTACCTTAAGGCAACACAGCAGGACTAGGTGACCTCTCAAGGTGTTTTCTGACCTGATTCTGTAACACCCTCCATGAATTATCTTTTCTGGTTTTTTGAAAACAATGGACCAATATTTAACAGCCCTCCACAATACTGACCAACACCACAAAAATCATTTACAAGGAATAAATGACCAGTTAGATCACAATCAAAACCAAACACATTTGAAAATAAAAATTATTTCTACGCTGTGTATGTCTTGATAAGTCTATATATAGCCAGATATACATACACGGTCTGCAAACACAATGTGTGGATCATCAAGGAGGTCAAACTGTGGTGAAGCAGAAAGAGCTTGTGGTTAATCTAAGCAGAGAGTCACTGTCTGCAGCCTGTGAAAATGTTTGTATGTTAAAGTACTGCAAAGTGGATGACAGATTATAGAACCTGTGAATGCAAGTCAGCCTGCCCCAAACCATTCCTCAAATGCACTACACGGGCAACACTCACTTCAGGGATGACTCACAGCTTTCATGTTAAAAAGCGGAAAATTATTTTTAATGTCAAGTGATGGCCAAAGCTTAGGCTGTTAGTTACCCCAGAAGATGTAAACCCAAATCTGTCTCCAGTTTAACCACACCCCACTAGGTCATAGACAACACATGAGCCCAAATGCATCTACTAAGATTAAGTTATATAGTGACTTTTTTCCCTCATTCTTTCGTACCTTGGAAATGAACAAAGCCTTGGAAGAAATATTTCCCATCTACATAAAGATACACAAAGAGCAATAAATGTAAACAAAAATCTCATGTTTATCTGTTGTTATAGTGAGTCAGAATAAATACAACAACTTTACCTGAGAAGTTAGAGTCTGAAAACAAATCTCTCATCTTTGGCAACAGGCACAGAAGATTTTTAAGAGAAACACGGAAAATAAACTTAGCAATATACTTTACAACTCCCACAGGTAAGCCTCATTCACTGAAGGACACTCACCAAAGTCAAGAAAAGAGAAAAATGCTGTACAGGTGGGTGCTAAGCATCACCCATGCCCTGTATTCCACATGTTGCCCGTATCCCACAGAGCTGCTTGCTGAAACCTCCTGCAGGGCTAACCTGTTCAGACACCAATCATTCTCCTGAAAACAATAACAAATTAGAAGCCCAGGAAAGGCTGGCATAGTGAGCTAAAGCCACAGAGCCCACAGTGGAAAGAAAGAGACTGGGATGGGCACAGTTATTTATTTCTAGCTTTTATACACTGGATGCCAGCACACTCAGGATGTGACATACTGCACTATGGCAAGGACTTGCACCTCATCAGAGAGTGCTGTTGTGAAGCTGTCAGCCTCCTCTACCTCCTTGGTGATTCTGTTCCTAACCCCTGTGGCACCTGAATGCCTTGTATGTGATCCAGAAAGATGATTTTCTACCAGGGCAACAAGTAAGACAAGTGGATTGTGAAAGACGCTGCTAACACTTGATTGTGCTTATGGAAAGCTAATTCTACATAATCTGAACCATTTTGGAGTAGACAATGGGCAGAGTACTTCCACCTGGCTGAAATTCCAGTCTGACTATGACAAACCTAGTCATGGAGGAAATAGAGGAAAATTTTGAAAGCTGGGTGTTATGAGCAACATACATTTAATTAAAGAATAGAGAAAAGATCAGAAGAACTATGAAAGCCATGAAAATTTCCATACTGTTAGGGCCTGAACAAAGCTAATATCCTGAGGGCTAGTTCATCAGCTATGAAAGAAGAAGATTAGCAGAGAAATCTGGATAGGTTGGATTTAGTAGGATTTCTACCCCCCAGCCTCAGACAGAAGCAATATTTCAATTTTTACCTCTCGATTAGAAGGTACCACAACACAAATTCACATCAAAAATACTGTTATTTTGCCTGTATCACCTTGATTCAATAAAACTGTTTTGGTGACAGGTATTCTCACTTTTCTTACATTTAAAATCAAAGGTGAGCAAGTCAGAGGTTAAACCATTACATTTTAATTAAGACTCTTTGCTCTTGAGTGCCAAAGCATTATATTTTCTTCCAGCTTGGGAAACAGCTGCATAGACAGATCTAAGGCTTGTACTAAACACATTCATTGAAATTACATCCCTTCTCTTTTTTTTTTTAGTAGTATAGATATTTTAGGAAAATATGCTGAAATAAATACATTCAACAGAATAATTGCCCTTTCTAGGACTGTGAAAGTTTTGCCTCTTCTATTTCTAATGTAGCACCATTTCTTACACCTCAGGTATCCCACATTCACTAATGGTGTGTCTCAAGATGAGAAAAGGGGATGTATAACATGGTTCTCTGTATGCTATACCTGGTGGTTTTTATTAGAAAATAAATGAAATCTTAATTCTTCAAATTCTACTGGCTAAATGGCCAGGGGGTTATTTTATCTTTCACTGAATTGAGTTTGGCGTCTTTGGAGGTCATTAGAGAGTTTTTTCACTAAATGTTGAAACATCATAATGAATCAATAATTATCCACAGCTGTTTGATAGATGGGGCCTCTGTTATGTTCCATAGATATCAAGAGAATTTTCTGTTACATTACTCACTTTCATTTTTCCTAGTGCTCTGAGTGGACACTCTGTGCTTGTAGCCAAATTTCCAGCAGAATTTTTTATTGTTAAAGGAGAGGGATGATTCTTCTAGAGAGGTTTTCTTTCTCGGTGTGATCTAACCAAAGTCAATGGTCTTTGAGGAGTCAGGGCTCCACATCTGCTACCCTCAGGGTGGCAATATGCTTCCTAGAAGGAATCACTGCTGGAGGTGATGGGACAAGCCCTGCATAATAAAGCTCCTGTGTTCCCAGCCCAAGGAGTCCCCTGTCACTCCTGGACCCAGTTCCTATGGTGTCCTTGCAGCATCTTCTCTCAATATAAGTCACTATTAATCTTCTTCCACTTCTGCTTGAAATATCAAAAAGCTGAAAAAAATCTGGTGGCTCTACTACCTTTCTTGAGGAAAAATAATTTCATTTGAAACATTTCTTTATGATTACTTTTTCTCAGTGTTCCTCCAGCATCTCCCTGAGGGTTACTATGAGCCTGATATGACGTGGCTACCAGGACTGGGACAAGAGCAGAAAGAGTCCTTATTGCCAAGTGTGAGAGGGACAAGTATTTGATAGCTCTTCAGAGTTTAGACCACTGGAATCTGTGGCATCTGCAACAAAGAGTCTGATATATATTTATTAATACAGCATGACAAAAGAGGGAAAAGCCACAACAGAATCCAAGCCTAAGAACATCTTAAGCCTCAGCAACTCCAAGTCACCTTATAAAAAATGCCAGAAAGTCAGATGGGCTGCTGACTTGCAGGCAGCACTGCGGACACCCTGAGAACACAGCTCCTGCTTGAAGCTGACCCAGGAGCAGGTGTGCTGAGTATAAAAAACAAAACTTCACTCTGCTGTGCCCACAAGCAGCGCCTCAGCCTCCACACATCACCTGGCCCTGCTCCAGCGACCAGTGATCTGAAACCAGACTCTGCACCGAAGCACACTGAACGTGGAACTGCCGGCGCTGAGTCACTCTGTTTGGGGCTGCCCCCACATTTAAAAACATTTTGGTTATTGATCTAAAGATTCATGACTCACAGGCTCAATATAGTGCTGGGTTTAAAAGACTGCTTTGTTCTTGGAAGTGACACATATGGTCTCCTCAGGGCAGCAGCCCTCCTCTGCTACACCTGCTTCCTCAGAAGAAACTCCATGAGGAGTTGAAGAGATGCACAAAAAATTAAATAACAAGGGAAGTAGGCTGTTCAGCTTTCACTCCATCCATCCACCCTTTTGTAGTTCGCAAACCTTGGATGGAGCAACATTATCCATGCTGTGGTGTGTCACAGAGGATTACCACAATGTGTCTTCTCACTTCCCAGGAGATGAACCTGAGATCATCAGGACCATGAGGGATCATTCACTATGTGAAACTGTCTAATTGAAAGGCTTTAGACCAAAAGAAGATCTCAAGTCAGACTCTACACCTACAAATGTGACCTTGACCTAAAGAAGCTCTTTCTATTGCCACAGAAATACTTTGGGGCCAAATTTCAAGGATCTCATCAAATTCATACAATGAAGCAGCAGCAGCCGCCAGTGACCTTTTTGGTGCTCAATCATGTACAGAAAATACAAGAGCATACTCTTTCATTGTGCTCTAGCACACTTTCCATGCCTGGGGAAATTCATTTTGAACGTGTGATGTCTCTTTGAATTGACTGGCACAAGTTTTGTAATCAAGCACTGTTGAGCCAACAGAAAGACAAGGACTTATGGTATTTTAGTGTGGAATACACACCAAAAAAGCCAAAAAAATTGGCCCAATATGCTGTAAAAGACCACAATACATGCATTCATTCATACAAAAATTAAGTCTATAATCACATGATGAGCAAAGGACTTCATATGATGGTATACAAATTTAAAACACATACATCCCTATTTAAATAAACTGCGCACTGTGCTAGATTCCAAAAAAGATGAAGTTACAATAATTGTCACTTTCAGTTTTATATAATTTTCCAAATAAAAATGTGAGAGTTGCCATTAACTAGTACTGACAATGCACATACAGTACACACATTTGTCAATTTCATTAACCTTCCAAATTAGGTATTCACAGGGAGCTAATGGCAGCAGAACACATCATTACAATATTCAATGCAATTTCATGGATATTATGTATGGGGAGAAATTTTAGGCTCTCTTGTTCTTACAGCTGTTAGAAAATATTATACTTTGCAAATATCACATTAGTGATCGGCAAATGCTAAATAGCAGAATCTGAATAGCTTGAATTATGTCCCCCTCTCCCGCCTCTCCTCGTCAGGAATGGGGTGCCTCTATTTGTGTCATATTTGGCCATAAGTAAGAAGCACAAATCATCTGCCTGGACTTCCTACCCTCCTCACCATTGCTATTATAGCCTCCACAGCTAGAATTAGGATCCACGAGGTTTGGTCTTAATTTACCCATTAACTTTTTTGATGACCTTGGGAAAATCAGTTAATTTCTTGCATCTGCAACAATTCCGTGCTTCACAGGGCACAGTGCAGATAAAATCTATTACAGATCATGAGGGACTGAAATACCAGTAGAAGGGTTAACTTCCTCCTCATAACTCATAAGGGGAAAAAAACAAAATTAGAATGAGATCTTCCAGCTGGGAATGAGAATGGGAAGGCACTGGGTATGAGAAGTAAAATGTGGACAGGTATGGGAAGGAGAAGAAAAAAACAGATACTTTGAATTATTTAAGTAAGGTTTATTTGGTGATGAAATGGGAGAAGACACTCAAAAGAGAAGCAAAATAAAAGGATCTTGAGTAAAAGGAATATTCTTAGGAAGTCAGAACACAGGCAAAAATATCTTTGTGGTGCACAATACGGAGAGATATGCCATAGGATTGCATACCTCAAAAATAATATGTTCTTACCAGCAGCAAAGGAATATGAAAGAAAAAGATTGTTCTGCAAGACCAGAAGAGGAAGTGAATGACAGAAATCAGATTTTTCAGCTTTGATGTACTTTTAACGGTTTTCTTTTCTGGACCACTTTGAATTCCTCAAACCAGTCATATGTGAGTCAAGTCAGCAGGACCGGACCTCATGGAAATTGATCTCCCTTCAGCAGAGAATCCTTAATTCTAAGACATTTGCCTCGTTTGAATTAGAAAGAGCTTAGAAAACTAATAAGGTATAGGAAATTCTCAATATTTTTCCTTCTGATGAGCACTAAAGTGTTAAAAAAATAATAGCCATCAGCAGTCACATTGTGGCAAAATAAAGACACACCCATGTGTAATCTAGAAAAACAACAAATTCCCATGCAAACCATCCCCTACAGAAATGGTCAAGGTTACCTAAAGCTATTTTAATTGAGATTTGCCTTTCTGCTTGATGCTGTTTTCCCTGCAGATCCTAGTGGAGCTCAATGTAGGAACTGTTCACTTTGTCAAACAGGACTAGAGCTAAGTGCCCTTGTAGCTTACCAGGGGAAAATGGTGTTCTCCATAGGTGGCAGCACGGTGAGCAGCACTAGCAGCAGTGCTTCCTCATTGTTTCTAACCCAGTTGGCTATGTTGCATCTTACAATATCTGAGGTTCTCTATTCATGGGAAATGCTTTGGATGGACCGACCCAGCTTCACAACAGCCAGCTTGTGTTAATTTGAATCACTTTGGTTTGCTTTTCTCACTGTTGCTCTCACTGCCAAGGGCTGTCAAAACACATTGTCCTGCTTTCAGAAAAGAGCCACATACTGTGTCATGGAGAGATACAAAACACAGCTGATAAAACTACACAGAAGAGTTCAGCTGTCTTCCTAGTCTATGTATTTAAATAGCATTCTCCTATAGAAAGGAAGCAGTTTTTTAACGTTAATTTGTCTTTTTTCCCCTCCATATGGAGCACCTGCTTCACTTAGACACCTCACTTTGTATTTATTTTTTTTCCTTTTAGCTCAGTTTTACATTTTGAAGATTTGACATCATCTACACTACCAGAAAAGTGAGATTTTAGGCCTTCCTTCCAGAAGAGTTAAGTTATCCATCCAATCAATTCAGGGTGTTTAAATAGTACCACATGGGAAGCCTTTTATTGCTCAGTGTCTCAGCTTCCTATTGTAACATACAGATAAAACACAGAACAAATGGGTGACTCTGCAGCTCCAACAATATGTAGAAAAAAATGAAATAATGTTCCTGCCTGTTTAAATTCTGGCCAGCTCAAAACTGTCTGATAACTAGGAAAAAAAATAATATAAATAATAACATACTTTCTTTTAATTGCAGATTTACCACAGATAGAAAAAGATCAATCTTTGATACAGAAGAGAGAAAATTTTTAATAAGGTGCTGTGCGAATCTGACTTGTTATTCCTATGCACAAAGTATCCTGGTGTCCTTTAAATTAAAAAAAAAAAAAATATAAAAGTTTAAGCTGGACAGAAGTGCCAGCAAATGCTATAAACCAGTGGATAGTGGGTGGGTGGTGTGAAAATGTTTCATAACTGCTAACAGCAACCCTGTTGTGAACCAAACAGCTGTGCGCAGAACACAGGTGTGCTTAGCACAACAAGGGCTATTCATGCCTTCCCACAGGGCGCTGGCCAGGTTTGCAGAGCCACAGCTGACCACATAAAGCATCGTGGATGGAAAAGGCTGAGAGCAAAATGCCCACTAAAAGTGTAAACACCGGACGCCACACAGGCACACACACACACGCACACACACACGCATGTTTTTAGCACATTTTACTCGCTGCTGTAATGAAAAGAGGTAAGGAAAGCCTACTCCACTGTGGGAAGCAGAGAATATAATGACATAGGAAGTTAATAGGAATGTTATGTGTATGAAAAAATAGTCAGGTAAGACAAAATTGGGATAGGGCACAAGCCAAAATATTCATAATTTAATTGAACCTGTTGTTCCAGCAAATCCTTCCCTCAATGTATCAAAGACAATAGAAAATTTAGAAGATATTCCAAATAATGCTAGTGTAAGGGTTACAGATTCTCTTTTCTTGTACAGAACCTCCAAGAGAGAAGACAAATTTCAGGAAAGTAAAATATTATGGTTAAAAATTAAAACCATTTACCTTTCATATGCTCTGCATAAAGTGTTTTTGCAGCTTTTCTTTCACAAATATCAGTGTAGTAAAAGGTTGGGGGGATGGTTGGGTTTTGTTTCCTTTTTTTTTTTTTTTAACAGGATTCTTATGAGTTGGTTTAAAAAACAATTCATGTGAAAAAGGAATGGTAATTAGGAACCCCTGAATTCTAATTCTGATATAGAAATCCTGATTTAGGCATTTCACTTGAACATACAAGCAACTATTATTTTTCAGCTGCAAAAGGTAGTATTCCTCTGTGGAAAAGCAAAGGACAGCCTGCCCAAGTAGGTCTTCTCTATCTATTGTACCTATTATGAAAAGGCAATTATTTGTTAAAAACACAATCTCCAGATACAATATTTGTATCCAGATGGTACACATGAGAAACGAATGCTTTCCAGTTGTAGGTACATAAAAGCCCCCTTTCATTAAAAACACATGGCAATGAAAATACAACATACCATAAGGAAGACACCGACTAATATGTTCACATTTAAAATTCTCACCAACCAGTGCAAGGTGAAGTGCCACACAACACTAGTTTTGGCACAGCAAAGCCCTCTCTGATTCCTACCACTGCCAGTATTCCTGGCTTCATTTCTGCTTTTCAATCAGAGTACAAGTTATCAAGACCAAACAGGGTTGCTCTCCCAGCTAATAAAGTGACCGTATGATATATCTATAATAAAGCAAATAAGTGACCCTATGAACCTAGAAGATCTTCCAATTCTCCAAGTAACCTTTTGCATGAACAAAGTGAAGAACCCTAGTTTCTCTTTTGCATGATAGTCCAGTCTCAAAGACATCTAAACATTGAACCAAAAATCCTGTTCCCAGCAGATGTAAGGCCTCAGTGCAGCCGTTACAGATGCACAACAGCAGCATCAAAGATGAGTTCACTGAGTGGCTGCAGCCACATGGTTTTGGCTCCCAGCAGCAGAGACCTAGATGTGTATCTGCCCAACGCTCGGAGTGTGGCTGTTCCACCGCTGTGAGCAGCAGCCGGTGGTCAGCCTCCCCGAACCACGCTTCAGAAAACAGCACGCACGAGCCTCGCTGTTTACACATCATGGCCACTATCTGGGGTAAACTGAACATCCTCTCCCACCAACTACAAAGGTCTAGAGAAACACTTTTATCGCATTGTTATTGTACTTTTTCTAAGATGACCCGAGCTCTCACAGGAAAAATAGGTCCCAGAATCAACCAAGATCAGCAATTTTCACGTGCATTTTTGATGCCCCAGTGTTTGGCACCATTAAAACAATTACAACTGAAAAGTGGCCTGCAGGTCTTCACTCATCCAGCAATCACAGGACACACATTTCTCATTAGTCACCATTTTGCCCATAACCCTCAAGAAAAGGAGCCATCTCAGGAAACTGGAGCATAGCTCATCTTCTACTTCCTTTAAGTCCCTGGTCTCTCTGCAATGCTGGTGGAAAGTGCCTGGAGTGGATGATCACCCAGATTTTGGCTGAGGTTCTCAATTTATCACCTCTAATCTGGTAAATAATTAACATATTCGAACAAAGGAGTTAGTTTTGCTTCTTCTCACTGTTTTTTTCACATAAGTCTACTGATGTTGCAGGTATTTAGTCACACTTTCTTGTCTATAAAATATGCTGTAGAAATTTAAGTAGTACTCAGGCAAAAATAGTGTAAAGATTGGCTAGCAGCTTGTAATTAGGAACATTTCATTCGTCGCAGCTTACTTAGAAGTGATTTACACTTCCCTCAAAATGTTGAGCAAACCTGAGGCACCCGCTTGTAAAATTCTCAAGTTCCTTTTTGAGATTTCCCTGTAACTGACAAACCCAGCTTCTTTCCAAAAGCACTAGAATTTGATGTCTACCAACAGAATGATATCTATCTGCCTTGCATCACTACTGTTAGCCAGCATCCTGTATTTAAAGAGTCACCCAGGGAATTACAGAGCCATTGGATTTACCATCTTTCAGTAAGTGCTGGTACTATACTGGAACCAACAACAACAATACTGAGAAAGGTTTTAAAAAACTAGACGATTTGAGGATTTGGACTATCATATTTGTCAAAAAATTGCTTAAACCATGGCACTGGCTCTCCATTTATTCAATTGCTACAGGTTTACACTAGCTATACTTGAGCAAAAGCAAGACCAATTCCAGCTTAAGCAGGTCTAACACCTTTAAAGGGAAAACTTCACATTGACATTCTCATCTTAAACCTTCCAATCAGTCTTACAGAAACCCTATTTTTATGCTTTTTCATGTGGAAATGAATAACTTGCCGTTCTTTTGTGTGATAATTTAGCTAAGCAACAATTACTACTTTGTGTCCTCAGCTGTGGAAAGCACAGAGTTGAGTTACTTCAGTTCATTCTCTTTCCTCTCTCTTTGGAACTATAAATTATATATTTTTGTCTTTAAAAGGACTTTGCAACAGGAAATAAATCAAACTCATTTGAATATTAACTTCACCTAAATATTACTATAGACATTCAATTTATAATCTCAAAGATAAAACTTTGCAGTCATATTATTTCTTCATAATTTTTGATCTGTTTTTCAAATCCAGACCAAATTCTGCTCTTCAGCTTCTTAGAGAGATCCGTACCTAAGGGTTAAGAGCAAAAAAATGGACAGAACAGCTGCTGTGGAAGGGAGAGATACAGTGTGTGAAAAATAAAATCCTTGCTCATAAGATCCCTTTATTCAAGAACTGTGATTTTATAAAGTTTTTACAGCAAGCCTTTAGGTAAATTAAATCATGGATTAATATAAATTATACAAAGTTATCTTTAAAACAATAGATTAATATACTATTAACTCACAAATATTATCTTTTCACTATTTATTACAGTGGTGAACCCACTAGCACTAGCATAGCTAATGCCACTGCAAAAATTCAAAGCCCAGTGAAGTCTTCCATGTACAAATCGCACTACTCACTTCTTAGAATTAGATTACCTTCAAATGAGAAAATGTGAAGAAATTGCACCAACTGCAGCAAACAAAAAACCCACTAGTTATTTCAAGAAAATTGCACGCAGCAATGCTGCCAAGATGTCATAGTGTCTCCATCACAGCCGGAGGTGGACGGCTTCTGCAGGCTTGGGCAATTCACATTTCAGATTCTTTTCCCACTGCCCACATGTTCAATTTTTCTCAACAGCAAGCCCTATTTCTCTCTTATTTACCTTCTAAAGAAAAGCCCACACTGGTGGGAATGAACACTGAAGTGACACTTAGAAAAAGCAACATCATTTGAACAGCTGTAGACAGTCTGTTATTTATCAGAAATTTTAACAAAGGCCAAAGGAAAAAATCAGCAGTTCAGCAGAGAGCGAGTCCTGCCCTAGCACAGCTGTTACACAAGATACAAAAATTTCAAAATGAGAAAGTAAACACCATTCTATATTCTAGAAAAGAGCAAAGAGATTTTTCTTCCCAATCCTTGGAAATAGCAAACTTAACACTAATGAAATGCAAACATCCCCTCACCCCCTGAATACAAAAGCTGGGATCCAGTTGTGATTCTTTTCTTATGGCATTACTTTGCCCACACTACCCACAGGGTAAAAAGCTACAGATGCTGGACGGACCCCCAGGAGCAGTAAACTAGGCCTGCTTTATTGATGTTCATGTTCACTGCTTTGATGGGTTGCTGGACAGCAAAAGAGTTCACAGCCAGACTACCAACAGCTCACATCTTGGTGTACTGCAATCTGGGGAAACACCCATAGGGCCAAACTCTGCCTTCAGTAACCAGATTTGTTAAAAGCAGTGCAGAGATATCCTTTCAAGGGTCCTTTTAACAGTTTTCTTGTTGAGGGAAGGAACTGATGCTCCTGTGATATCAGTATTGGGAATTCAAAACTGCCCCTATTCTGCAGACAGAAACAAACTGATGGCAGCTCTAGCATGAGCCAGTTTGATTTGGCTGCTCTGTCATTTACAGGGTTTTCCAAGGAAAACCATGCATCTGGGAAGTTTTTCAGAGTTACATACTCTGATTTACCAAAGGCAACATCTCAGGCTGACAGAGAATGCTGAGAAGTGGACAGAGGAGTTGCTTTTTTCTAGCACAGGCATTCAGCACCTTTATGTCCTGATCTCTGTAAAAAGAGGTATGGGGCATCAGTATCTTCTATATGGTACATATGGAGCTCAGGTGCCTGACCTAAAGCTGAAAAAATACCGCTCTGTGAGGCAGACACTCTATTTCCACTGAAGGGATGATGTGTAGGTCCAAATCTGTCCTATTTCAGATCTCAGACAGGCAATGGCCTCAAGAGATAGAGATGGCCAAGGTCCATGTCAGGCACACCCACAATCAAGTGACTTCCAACAGGAATAGCTCTGGCCACCCCTGCGGCACCCAGAGGTCCACACGCCTCCAAAGGCACCACTGAGGCAAACTACTCAGTAATGTAGGTGATAATAGGAGATACAAGGGTGGCAGGGGGGTATGTCTTTGTTTAATTGTACTACTGGCAGTTCTCTTCCTATTGTTATGTCTGGGGCAATACGGGAAACAAGGTATGGATATCTGGTCATCTACAAAAGCAGCTGTGTTGTACAGACACCTGTGCCCCACAGGGCTGACAACAGAAGCCAGGCACTAAGCGACACGGGCTTTGGATTTCTGAGCGTCACTGATCAACTTTAAATATTTTTCATACAAAACAGAAAAAAAAAAAGGCAGCAAACCATGGGAAAAACTGTAACTCTGTATTTGAGGACATCTAGGACAAGTCAGATACAGGCTGGGATATTAAACCTTAATGTTCTACCATCCTTTGAATGCATGAATCTCTGGTTCAGGAGTATTCAGGGCTAAGCTCTATCCATCTCTCTTGCTGGAATAACTTAATTTTGTGTAAACAATTACATATTAACTGAAAGGGGGTCCCAGTCATCATTTTCCATCCACCACGGAGTTCTTCACTATATAAAGTCTATATTTTATTCCCTGATTCCTAAAGCATATTTATTTGTACAAACAAGAAAAACTTCTCTTTGGGGAAGTGAGAGGTCCATGACAAAAAGGCTCAGGGGACCCTTTGGAAAACTACACTTCTTGCCCACCTCTAAGCTCTGGGCTGTTGGTTAGTCTGTAGTACAGGGGTACAGGCTGGAGCAGGTGATCAGAAACTCTTTGTTTCTAGTGTCATCACAGTTAACGCATTCTGGTGCTACAGCATCTGACATTTGCCAATGAAAAACTGTGTAGTCAGAATTATTTCTGACCATCATTCCCCTCGACTCTGTTCTACAGCCTATTTCCCCTGGTTATTCAGTAAGCAGCGATCTACTGCAGTGGACTGAATGCTCTGTGCCTTATATCACACCCCAAAGGTCCAAAGCAATACACCAAAGAAATAACACTCTAGCTGTGTTTCTGAATTTTAGCTTAGTTATAACACCATGGACAATAAAAATACCCTCAGGGTTGCAGTTACTAATAGAAAATTATTAACTTCTGAATTTTTAATAATTTACTTGCAATATTTTGCTTTTTAAAACAAATATTCGCATTTCTAGGAATTGCTTGCTACTGTTCTTATAAAATGAAGTCCATTTTTGCTGTGTCTCGGGAAGGATAAGGAAAACATAATGCACAAACCAGGAAAACTGTAGAAAAAGTATTGGCTGGAAAGTCTGTGTTCCTGAAGACAACCAAGGATAACATTTAACCAGAAACTGGTTTTGACATTCAGTTGTCAGTAGTTCCCTTAAGCACTGCAAATAAAATCCTTATTCATACAAATGCATATACTAAATAAGTGTATGAGTCCACCAAGTTTTTTCGAAAATTTATTGAGAAATGACCCTTCAAAAACTGATGTGCATGCAAATTGATATATACATTTATTATATCTAATGCATGACTTTATATGTTTTGTTTCACTTGCAGTGTAAAATTGACTTCTTATTAGGAGAGCAGGCATAGTGTATACATGTTAGCCAGGTGTTTACAGAACTCGCCTATATGAAACACAATAGGCTAAAAGCCATTTACACTAATCACACCTACAGCAGCATTTCTGCATACAACCTCACATACATTTCACCTTTGAAATTTAAAGCACATTAGAGCTCAACGTTAACTTAGGACTTCAATGTCTTTATCTGGAATAAGCTGAAGCACTTTTTATTATTATTTTTTTTCTTATCCATCAGCTGCTCAGTAGAGATTCAACATGTATTTTCACATTCACAAATTATGCCAATTGAAATACACAAGCTGCAAAATAGAACAGGGGAAAACTAAGACAGCAAAACTCCCACCACTTGTCAATCTGCATATAAAATTACATTTCAAAATAATTTATAAGAAATTACCTAATCCCCTCCCTCAAATTTAACAATCTTCAGTGGCATTTGATATATCCTTGTCTTCTGAACAAATTTTATTTAACAAAAAATATTGCCTATTTCTCTGCTAAAATAAGTTCTAGGTTTTCTTTTCAAAGGACTCTCCTATCGTTGGTAGGTAATTCTGCCATATATATAGTACTTCATATGCTTTCCATAGCACAAAAGCTATGTATATATTTTCACCTTTATACAATACACTGACAAAGTCCTAGGATCCATTACTACTATTATTTTATAGGATTCAAAACAGGAGAAAAAATAAAAAAGGTTTCTCTTTTCTGAAATCTAGAATCTAAATTTTAGTTAATAAATGTCCCTATATATAGGGACAATCAACAGATGAGATGAGGCTACAGCAAAACCTTCACCATTTTGCCAGTTTAGGGAAAGGAAAAACAAATGTCATTGTCACAGTTACTTTAAATTGATAAATAATAGAGGACAGAGAGGTTCTGAGCCAAATCCTTCCTAAGGCAGCTGAAAAATATGTAATGGCTACAGTGGTATTTTGGATCAGAACTAATTTTTAATCTAATTTAAGCTAAAGTTGTAAAGCAATTTAGCCCACTCCATTAAACGCAGCAAATCTTACATTTTTAAATGCCTGGTGAATGTCTTCAAATAAGCTACACTCTGAATAAGATGAATTTCGGGAAGACATTTAAATGGATAGCAATAGTTTTATCCTTGAAGAGCACATTATTGATGTGAAATCCCACAGCTGTACAGTGCTGTACATTGCTGTACAGGCTGTAATGCCCTGCTCCTGTACATCCACCAACCTCTCCTGTCAGCTTTTGTCAAAAACGGGACACCAAGCTGGGGACCTTTTAACTAAAATGGCCTTTTAATCTTCTTATATACTATACAGAAAATCAGACAGGTATCTTTGAAAACCTCTTCCCTCTCCCTTCTTCCACCCCACTCCCTCACAGTTCCAGCAGTCACAGTCATCATTCCACTCATTTTCTTTTCAAAACTTTTTCATTTTAAATCACTGTCCAATTAAAATTGGAGTCATAGGATCAGCTATATCTGAGTGCAACAAGCAAGTGGCTTAAGCTTATTTCTTATATTAACAGGGTAGTGCAATGCTCTTCCTACCTAGCATTTTACCAGAGCATCTTTCAGAAGCATTAGCAGAAGATTACACAGTCCTCCTTGATTATCTCAGACCTTAAATTTATTATGCTCCTATCACACACAGCTATTATAGTCAACTGCAGGTTTGTAATTGCTCTCAGCAGGAGAAGGTTCAAGGCTTTTATTTCTTCCTCAGAAGAATATTGGGTCTGATCCAATTCAGGCCAGACTCATACTGTTCTCTTTTCTAAAAATCTATTTCCTTATTCTTAGATTAATTCAAGCTACAAGATATCATCTTTCTCTCTGGCCCTTGACCTTCTAGATAACCCTTGTTTACACCAGAAAATAATGTATAGGAGAATATAATATTAATTAAAAGGCAGCATACCTTTGATTTACCATTGAATAAAAATATTATAATATCACTGAAGGAAAAAATCTTGAATGTAGTTCGTCATACAGATAGCAAGTAAACCCAAAGTGTAGCTGTGAGCCAGTATTAACAACATAAGCATACTCCCCTCTGATGCAGATGCAGTCACTCAGGTGTATTCACTTGAATATAGGGGTATTGCCCACTCACAAGCAGTTTTTGTTTGCCTCAGCATCCCCTTGAGGTTCTGTCAACCGAGAAGGAAAAGAATCACTCACTCAGGGGGGCATCTCTGTGGTGACCCTGCTGCATGAATAATGTGAGACACCCCTACACACACCTATGCGTCACCTGTAATTGTACTCTAGTGACTTTGCCTTAAAGTAAGATGTATTTGTCTTTCCAGTTAGTTGTTCTCTGTGAAAACACAACTTTGATTTTTTTTTTTCAAGGCACCTAAGAAATATTATTCATTATGAATTAATACTCATTAAAAAGAAAAAAGCAGATCAAAGTTTTTGTAAAAGGAGTCCGAAATAAATAATAGTTCTTGCAGGGGAAGGCAAAAACCAGACATTTGTTGCTACTTTTATTCTGGCTTGATGGTGTTTCCAGGAATTTAGGGCTTAACAGTAGCTCAACAGGGAAAAGGATCAACACATAAGCTTGGCTTTCACCCATTACAGGTCTACAAAAGCTACCTCTCCCAAAAGATGCACTCACTACTCAAGCTCCTCTGCTTGAGAATCCCCTACAAAAATTGCTTCCAAAGGCAAAAATCAATACAGTTCTTCAACAGACAGAAAGATGCTATAATCAGGTTCAGAAAGTGATTAGCATGGAAAAGATTGCTTATTTAGGAATTAACATTAGTGTCAAGTCCCCTAGCACTTGATTTTGTTCATAATCTGAACCACAAAGGCTACTTCTCTTCCCAGATCCTCACTGTTGAGTTAAAACAAGAAAAGGACTAAAACCAGCTTACAATATTTGCCAACTCCAGCTCCTGGTTTTGTCTTCTGTTTAAATTTCCCCTTTACTACATTCTTAGCAGAAAACAATTGACTCTTCAAAATTTAGATTTGGGACCAATACTATATTTAGAAATATTTCAAAGTTGAGGGCTTTTAGATATGGAATTCTTATTTAATGAAGATCATGTACCTATATTTTATAAAGCAACTAACCACGCTAAGCTGGAAGACAAATATTGAAATGCCTAATTTTAATTGGTGAACTAAAACGCCTAACAGTCAAAAGCCAACTGCATGATATATAGCACTACTGAGCTAAGTTAATATTCTTTGGATGGATGTCATAATTATGTATTTTCATAGCCAAAAATGTTTTTATTTCATAGATGTGTCATTTTAGCACTAAATTTCCTGTGTTATGTACTTATGTAATGTAGGGTTAATCTCAATACATGTAAAATGTATGCTATGCTTATGTTACGAGAACATACTGCCAATTTTAATTAAAATTTAACATTCTTTTCTACTTCAGAGTACAAATCAATCACTGCTGTCTCTCAGTCTCTCCAGTCAGCTGCATAATAAAATACCCTTAAGACCTCACATATTGTTGTCTTATAAATCCTCATAGGGTAAGTGCTATAATATTTTCATTTATATGTATTGGTGACACACCTGAGTTTTTATATTTGAGGACCTCTACATTAGTGATGCACTGAAATTTGGGCAATTTATATGCTGAACTGGCAAAGACACTCTGAGAAGGCAAAAGCTCAGCAATGATGCTGTGGCATGACACAAGATCCAAACTAAAGATGAAATGGCTTTTGTTGAGCCAAATCAATTTTAGGAGACTTCAGAACAGAATAGCATTATTATGGAAGGACTTTTAGGGCAGCTCACTGTTTACCCAGCACAATCATATTTCTGGTATATGCAAAAGAAGTGTGAAAATAAAGACTACTTGGGTTACAAACACAAAATCTATTATCCCAGCAATTTAGGGAATTTTCACTGTTTCCTATAACAACCTTATCACACTTTTTAAGAACTGTCATAATAAGGAAACAGTTACAGCATTGATTTACTTAAAACTTTGCTACTGAGAACAGTCCATTTTACAAATTGCCAATTAGTCGTAATCAAGTAGTTACTACTACAAATTTGCTGGAATAAATAAGTAAATTAACAAATGCTTTGATTTTTTTCATTTTTAGTCTACTGGAATTTGACCTTTGGGAAACTGAGATTTTAAAAATGCTCTATATGCTGATTTAAAATATAGAACCTGGAATTTGCCCAAAATGATGATATCCTCATAAAAATGCAGACTGGTCAAATTTGTCAGTATAAAGCATAGACATCCAGGCTTTAAAGACCCATGTGCTGAGAGAGTCTCACATTGACATGGCTTTAAAGGTCACATACATACTCTGCCTCAATTGAACCCCAAGGGATGCTATGGCTAAGCACACAAGATGTTCAGATACTACAATCAGGTTTAAATGGGCATATGGCAGAAGAAATCTGTTCCCATAGGAGGAGGAAAAGGAGAAGTAATATCACAAGCAAAATTAAGAAAAATCAGGATGACAGCGTATTACTAAACTAATAGAAAGGGTGACACAAAAGGGAGGAGGTTGAGTTGCAGAGAGACACTAGAAATTAAGAAGGTAACTCTGGGAGCATGACAGTGTACTCAGTGTTCATGCTGACCTTCAGCTGGAGAAAATGTCATTCCTTTTGATTCATTGGGATTTTTCACATTTATCTAATGTTTTCAGTAGAAGGCAACAAATCTTAAAAAAAGCTTGGTTTGAAAGCTTAATAAATGAGGGAGTTCACAGAAAACAAAGTAAATGAGTGAGTAAGGAATGAGATTTTTTTCCACCTGTTTAAAGACAAACTGCCTTCACAGACTGGCACCTAGACCTCAGAATCTTTCAGATGCTGCTGCCTCTATCTGCCAGGCCGCAGCAGAGAGCAGAGGTTAACGCTGCTAACAAGTTTGGACCCAAATCTGTCTAAGATGTTTTCTTCTTTGGTTTACTTTCCTTGGGCTAATAAGATAGAAATCAGCTTCGGAAAGAACATTTTGTGCAATATTTTTCCTTCTGCCATGTCTGAGCTCAGCTTCAAACATGAAACTACAAATGCAGAAAGGCTCATTTGCCTTCCAAAATTCATTTTGGGATAGTTCTTAGCTCTGCACTATCAATGAAGGTTTAAGTAGCAGGTCTGTGACCCCCTCTTTGCTAAATGCACAGGAGCACAATGTATCATACCCATTTTTCCCTTAAGAAATAATATAGAAGAAAATAGGTATTTAAAAAAAAATGTTGTATCTTTACCATCATGTATATTTTTAAAAATCCATAAAGCATGAAAAAATCACAAGACCTTTCATTTAAAAATTCCTCAGGTCTGCAGAGTACTTTCTCCACTTGCGTGGAACAACATCATTTTGGGGAGGACTTTTCCACATGGGCATATGACAAATGATGCAAAAATCCTCTTCTGACACCTCCTCTATTGTATCCAAATGAGGCAGGGAATATATGATAACCCTCACCAGGCTGGGAGGGTCTGCTGCTGGAGCTGAATACAGCATGGAAGGAAGGGAGTTTAAAAGACACACCACCAGGAGACTGAGGGAGAGGGGCAAAAACCTCTCAGTTCAAGCCCTCACTCACATGTAGACTTCTAAAAAGCACAGTGCATATTGCAAGCACCTTTGCAGTGACTGGGAAGGACTGGATTGGGTCCTTCTTTCCAAGTTTCAATTTTTTTGTGGTTCATTTGTTTCCTTTGTTTCCCTTAACAGTACATTCTTATCAATATTTTAATTAAAGTCATATCTCTATGCAACTTTGACTGCATCTTAATGAAGGGGGGTTTTGTTGCTAGTTTGCGGTTGGGTTTTGGTTTTATTTTGGGGTTTTTTTGGTCTGGTATTTTTCATTTATAGTTAAAATATCTAATTACCAAGGAAACTATAATGAAATCCTCTAAATGTGAAACAACAAACAGCAATTCCAATTAGCAGGGGGACTGATAAAAGAATTTACATTTCCAAAGCTGTAGCCAGATACTTTTTCTTATTATGTTACCTGTTATTCATTTCATGCTATCAAAGTTCCTTTGCACAACAGAGAAGCATTTATAAATTCCAGCCATGATTCTTCCCCCAGATAAGCAGCACTGTGAGGGAAGGAAGGAGTGGGCAGCAACAAAAGAAACCTGGGAAGTTTCAATGAGAGTTTGTGGGGCGAAAGCTAGGAGATTTTCATCCCCTTCCATTTTTTCTACCTGGTTAAGTCCCATACATCAGTTTTACCTGCAGGTAATCCATTGAACATTTTTGTAAATGTTGACTGCAGATCTGATAGAAAATTGTGACAATAACAATGACTCCTAAGACTCCTGTAAAACACTTCACCTGCCCATAGGAAAAACTATGCCAGAAGACATCTAACTACTGCTGTTTTCATTGACTTTGCTCCCAAGAAGACTAATCATCTACCACAATGTCACTCTGCATCTCTCTGCTGAGAAGCTGCACCTCAGCTTTTGTTTACAGACTTTTTTAATTACCAAGTGTGTCTCCCACAAGTGAAGGAACTATTACACACAGAGTAGCAGCACTGTCACCATCACTGCATTCAGGCAGACTCTGGAAATTATTAGCTCAACATAATTTCTTACAAGAGTAAATTGCAAGCTATTGTTAAAAAAAAAAAACAACACAACAACAACAACAAACAACAAACAAACAAAAAAAAAACCTCACCCCGCCTTCAACATAAAAATGGCAATTTGACAGTATTTAGGCAGGAAACATCATGTCGTAACAACAATATTTGAGTGTTCATTACACAAAGCCCCCGTCTCAAAACTCAGGTCTATGGCAGATTTTAGCTTTGTTGGACAAAATTTTCAGCTAATGTGAAATCAGAGCAAAGGACTTTTCATGTTTTAGCCCGAGGAAAAAAAAGGTTTCCTTTTCTAAATGTCTGTGAAAAATCCAAAATATTTTGTTTAAAGAAATAAAAAAAAAAAATAGGATTTTGAAGGACTGTTGATTTTTGTTGAACTGTTTTTGTGGGAAACTCTTCTTTTTCTCCCTCCATTCTTTTTTTGGTCCCTCCTCCTCTCCCTGCTCTAGGGGCTCTGGCTGGAGCAGTGCAGCCAGGAGAGCACTCCTGCTAAGGGCAGCAGTGAGGTTTGGGCTCCAGCCTCACAACCCGTTGCTTGACGCTGGGGTGGTTGGGAGTGGAGTAGGTGGCACAGGAGCCAAACTTCCCCTGTGGTTTCAGGAAAACCAAGAGCATTCCCTGAAAGAATCACATCTGGCCAGGGTATAGTTACCCTAGCACTATTTTACTAGGAGTCCTCTTTTGGAAACTTGGACACACAGGAGGAAAGGCTGAGAGAAATGATCTGTGAGCCAGAAACACGGAGCAGTGGTGCTGCCTGCCCAGATACCTTTACCCAAGTCCTGGGAACCAGGATCTTGACAAATATTGTGAAGGTCAGTTATAGCTATCAATAACAATATGCATCACCAGCTCTGATGACACCATCAAAGAAAAACACGAAGCTGATCTTATCATTTTCCTCAGTCCTCTTTGAATCCTAATTTTGATCTGATTCATCTTTTCTTATTTTGTTATTTTGCCTCCTGTGTATTTTCTGCTTGCCAACCCAAAATGCTGCTGTGCACTGGTAGAAAGACATTCTGCTCCCCAGAGCTCCCTGTAATTCAGTGGTGTGGGAACTGATTCATGTCACCACATGTAATTTGTATAGCACTTTGGGACCCTTCTGGAAGAAAGAGGCTATAGAGCAGTCAGATCATTTGCATTATAAAGGTTCTGGTGGCTGTTTCTTGGATTAGACACTTTGGGTTTGTATAATGTTTCTATGTCAGAAGAAATAGGAGCCAAAATGGAGAAAAAAAGTCTTTTCCCCAAAGTCAGATATACATTCCATATATTAAGTATTGTATATTCATTAGGATTCTGATTTTCATTTTAACTTCCAAAACACACTTCTTTTCCAGATTCTCTTTCATTGTTTAAAACCAAACCTTTTGAACATTCAAATTAAGGTGTTGCTTTTTGAGTTTAACATCAACAGGGCTCTTTCCCAGCAGTAAACCCAACCTCAGAGGCAATTCCAAGCATCCAGCTTCCCAGATCATTAGATGGAATGGCTCAGTCACGCTCTCTCATGGGCGAGTCCTCCTCTCACAGCAGCGAGAATTCATCAGTGCCTCTTACAAACAAGTAGTCAGGAAGGGCCAGTAAGGTTGTCCTCAGGCAAAATGTTGTATTGACCCTTTCTGCAGAAAAAGCACCTGGAGAAAAAGGGGATCTAAATGAAGGAAACATCTTAAGTAAAAAAGAGGTTAATATGAAAGGAAGTGTAACAGAAATAATTTCTGAATCCTCTGCCCCAGGTGTATAACTGATAAAAATAAGATCAGCTTCACTGACTTCAAAACCTCAATTTATGTCAGATAAGGCTGACTTAATTTTACCCCTTGCTTTTTTAAACAATGAAATTATACTATCTATAGCCTTACCTTCAGCAACAGGTGAGCAGAAAAGACTCTGTACCAATAATAAGAATCCATCTTTTTTATATACCTTTTAGCTTCTCTCAGTAGTTTAAAAATTCCCCCACAGAGTGTTTTGTTATTCATATCGTAGCACCAACTTCTTCCCTGTTCAATAGGTTTATTCCAGACTTAGTTGGAGTTACTCCAGGTACATTCAGCAGCAAACGACCATACAATCACTTAGCATCCCTCTGACCAAACTTATATATACACTCCTGTGCCAGCACAACACTAAACTGTCATATTTTTACGTCATTTCATATAAACAGACCCTTTTCCTTTTTTAACTAATTTTTTGTAGTGAAGAAGCTGTTCAGCATGATACTTCTGAGTGGGGACACAGAGACTACACTTCAGCATGTACAAAAAGAGCATCCTATTTTAAGGTATTCTGAAGAAGTCCTGCAGTTTATATATTCGCAATGTTAGGACTGACTTGATCTGCTTCCTTATTGCACGAAGATCTAATTATGTTGCACTTTCTCCCACCTAGAGATGGACCAAAAGTCTACTGCAGTTACCACAAATCTAGCTTTGGGTCAGGACCTTATTTCATAAAAAATGGTCTATCTGCAGTAGGACTTACTGCTGGTACAAGCAGCTATTCAGTGTGGGTATGGATGTCACAGTCTGGTCCTGAGAATTTTTAAAAGCATTCTTCTATAACTTATCATGCATGTTATAAAAATTTTGATCAAAACCTGTAAAAAAGATGACACTACAGCAAGCTACTCTAAAGCAATACCACAGTAGAGAGTGTGACAATGTTATCAAACAAAACAAGATAGACATCTGTTATTTAAGTTATTACAAAGCATTTGGTGTCATACTCCATAAATAATATTCCAGGAAGTTTAAATGTAATCCTGATGGACACTTAGCAAAAATAATTTTAAAATTAATAGCATATGTAGAGAGTATCCGATGGTTTTCCACTCTGAAAAATGAGAGGTATTTGTGCCAGAAATTGACACCCTTCCAGTTATCGCTGTGCTAAGGTAACGGTGCTCCAATACAGTACACTGTGTGCATAAAATATCCTCACATTTTAATGTGGACCAGAAGTAGAGGGAGGAGGGGGGGAAAAAAGGGAAAAAACCCACCACTGATGTAGTTAGGAATTCCAGGCTGCTGGTTATTAAAGTGCCCTTCGTTCACCTGCTACATCCAAATCAACAGTGCAGTGATTGGCATTTGCTCTCGTAAGCGGGTATTGTGTGAGCAGTGGGCAGCTGGAACCTTGTGAGAATCTTCACTTGTCAGAGATGAATCAATCATCTCAAAAGATGTCAGCATCTGCCCAAACCATTTTATATTAAAATAAATGGCAGATGGTGGTGTTTTTATATTTAATCAGTTCCACCAAATGCAGTTTCATCTCTTATAAAACTAAACCATCTGCAGTGTGTAGGTGTACAAATCTAGCTAAATGCCCACTGCAGAGCCTTTCCTCTTAAAGGTAAACTGTACATGTTTAACATTTGGGGATGCTAAGTTCAATAAATTTCAAAAGCTTTAACAAACCACTCTGTTTTTATAAATACTTTTATTTTATTTTTATATGTCAAATATTTGGTATCAATGCTCCATGCCTAACTCTCACTTCTGAATCTTATTATGTAAACTGTTCATACTTGACAGTATTAAAATACTTTCTATGAAAGATCATTCCTCTCTTCTTTCTATATAACTATAAATCTCAGGCCCAGCCTCATAAAACATGGCACAGAAAGAGACTTAGTGACTTGTTCAGGACAGAAGACCTCAACAGCAGTATAACTCAGAAAAAAAAAAAAAAGGTCTGACCTGGCAGGATCAGATCTGAAAGTCTTGACCTTAGGGCTTTATCTTGATTTTAGTCTGGCTTTCAATAGTATCTCCAATAACAGCCTCATAAACAAATTGATGAAGCATAGACTAGATATGTCTCCTCCTCCTCCAGGGAGGTGGACTGAAAACTGGCTGAATTCTTGGGCTCAAGGGGCTCTGATCACCATCACAAAGTCCAGTTGGAGATCAGTCATTAGTAAAATACTGTGGCATTGATATCTGGGCTATAGTGCTTAACCTCTTTATTAAGGGCCTGGATGACAGGGACACAGTGCACCTGCAGCAAGTTTGCAGCCAGTAGGAGTGGTTGGTGTACCAGATTCTTGTGTTGCTATCCAGAAAGACCTTGACAGGCTGGAGAAATGGGCCAAAAGGAAAGTTATGATGTTCAACAAAGGGAAATGCCAAGTCCTGCAGCTGAGGAGGAACAACCTCATGAACCAGTATATGCTGGGGACTGACCAGATGGAAAGTAGCTTGGCAGAAAAACATCTTACTCTTGCTGAGGACAGGAAATGGAATACACACCAGCAATGAACCCTTGCACTGGAGAAGTGAATAACTGCTTGGGCTGTGTTACGAGGAGCTTTGCCATCAGGTGGTGATCCTTCACTACTCAGCACTGGTGAGAAACATCTGACATGCAGGATCTAGTCCTGGGCTGCCCAGTTCAAGAGACATACAGGTGCATATCTAGCAAAGAGCTACGAAGATGGTGAAGGAACTGGAGTCTAGTTCTGTGGAGATTAGTGTTCTTTGACTTATCTTTGATTTTGTCCCAGTTTCTCCCCTTGTGGCAAGTTTTGCTGACAGTAGCATGGAAACACACACAATTTTAAAATAATTCTCCAAGAGAATCTGGGTGAAGCCTGACCAGCAGCAGGCTGGACAGCTGATTTCAAATACATTTGATGGGATTTGATGGGGCAAGAGGGACATCACTAAAGAAGTCACATATCTCAGAACTGACTTCAATCTTTGCACTTTTTCCATTTTATTCAGTCAGCACTGATGCCGGTGTTTAATGACCAGTACAAATCAGAACTACTGACATATATGGGTCCCTGCTGAGACTAAAATTAACAGTGAAGTCACTTGGAGATCCAGAAGTTCCTCAATTTCCATGAAGAAAAATAGCTAAATTCTTTATCAGAAAGAATTACAATCCAACAATGGAAAATATTAAAGATATATCTAGCTATCTAATATCTCTACAGCTTTGGAAAGTGATCTAAAAATAAAAACTTTCCATAAGATTAGAAAAGAGGATTCTTTTCTGCGTCATAAAATTGCAGTATAAAATATATTTTTCCTTAGCATTCCGGCAATAAATACGGTGTGAAGCTTTTGTGCATTGTTAAATGACCCTTACTTTTCAGTCCAACAGTGGCTATGCTTTGGGGAATGGCTATAGATTACAAGCAATGAAGTGGTGGTGGAAAGCATTTTGTAACATTTCTACTCTTCTATTAAAAAATGAAGATGTGAAAAAATTAAATGAGACTGAAATGTCCTTGAAAAGGTACTACCCAGACAGCCCCTAGAAATGTAGGCAGCAAAGATATAAGTGAGGGCTGCAATCAATGGCTTGCATGGAAACGTGCTGCTCATGTAAGCTGCACACCCCAATGGCATCAGCAGGATGGGAACAAGACTACGCCAAGAGCACCTGGCAGAGGAAAGAAAGATCTCAGCTCAGAAGCCGAAGGAGAGGAGCAAAAAGTGGTTTGTGTTTGAATAATAGTTCCTTCCCAGTGTTGTATCTGAGGCAAAGCCCTTTACTCAAGGTCATCTCCCATGGCCTCATGCTAGTCCACAGGAAGCAAGCAGAGAGAGGTGCCCCAGCTGGGAAGTAGGGCACCCATCTAGGTTAACACAGTGATTTCCATTTATAGCGATTCATGGAAAGCTTTTCTTCAGTTTAGCCCAAGTGCCTTCACAAACACTCCACTCTGGTTTCAGTCTGAATTGGTCTGTCAAATATGGTTCATTTGAAACCCAGTGACGCCTGAAACTGCTGTTTACTGCATGAAAATGAAAACTATCCCTATGCTGCACTGTTTAAGACTTTGGGGTTGGTAACCTCAGAGCTCAACACCTTTTTCTGAGTTACTAATTTAGTTTTGGGCCTTGTAGTCCCCCTATGTCAGCCTTTTTTCCAACACCTCTTAGGAGTCATCCAGGACATGCCTACACACCGTACAAAAGCCTAGCTTCAGTGTAGCATCACTTGTACTTTTATGTCCATCTGTCTTCACCACACGTTGGCTCATTACAGTTTGTATTAATAAGCAGAGAAGCAGGGCCAAAAAAATCTATCATTGAAAAAGTCTCTTGTAAGGGTTATTGTCTGGGCACAAGGGCAGGGCACTGAGAAGGCTCAAATCTAGGAAAAGGCAGAATGTCTGTGCTGGCTGCCAGAGCTAGAGCCTGGGAATTTTCCTAAAGGCAGAAGAATGAAATGAAGCATTGATATGATCCTACAGAAGCGCATACTTTGCCTTGATAAAATCTCACAGATTTAGAGGCTGGGAAGGGCAAGCTGGGTAAGAAAGAAATAGAGACAAAGAGATGGAGAAGGCAGTGGGCCAAGTAAGGAAGTAGGAATTGAATGACAACAAGCCCATGAAGAGCTGTGCACCACATGAAGACTGGGGACTGCATGGAAGGCTTGGGCATAGAGAGCTCCTAAGAGCAGTAGGGCAACAGAGGAAAGAAAAGGCAAGGAGCATATATATTCTTCTCTTTAGGAAGATGCACATGCATGTTTATGTATGTGCATAAATACACATTTTTGTGTTCATGAACATGCACGTGTACCATACAGGTACATGAGTGCATGTGTTATTTCTCATGTTATTTAAGCAGAAAACTGACTGGTGTGCAAGGAGTGCAAAGAGTGTTTGTCTGTTTGTTATCAGCTGTCACATGCCCAAAGAATAAATTGTAAACTCACTTTTCCAGTAGGACCAGCATTCTCAGCAAAGATGAGCTGATGTTAGTCAGGAGCTTGGTGGGGAGGCCAAAGGGGCTAATACAGCTGTGAAAGCATAACAGGCTGACAGACTGTTTATTGGAAAACTGCCAGAGAAGCCAAAAGAAGAGACTGTGTTTCAAACCACGCAGTCAAAATGGAGCTTGGGACTTCACCACAAGCTTGAAAGCTGAGTTTAGCACAAGCTCAGAGGTGCCCTACCAATGTTGTGACACATTTTAAATAACAGTCTGATATTTGTATAAAATTCTTACATGATTCGCCTTAAGCCACCGACAAATCATCGTTCCAAAGGGAGAGTCTCTGCAACATTAATTTAATCAAAACTGTTATTCAAAATTTCCAAACAGAAATTTCTCCCAGAATCACACAAATGCATAAACACTTTACCTATAATGTCTACATGTCTAGCTGCAATGCACTGCTGAAATCAGTCTAGCTGCAGATCATGTCACAAAGTACTGGTCTCAGCCCCTGTTCTCACATAACTGAAATTAAGATACATTAACAGTTTTTTATTATGGTCTATAGTGATCCTGTACACAGCTTTCAAAAGCGCAACGTCATAAGAATAATACTAATCTTAGCTCACCCAACATGTATAAATATATAGCACCTGTGACAAACTAGAACAAGCTATTTCATTAATTACAGTCCTAATGATATAGATGGGGAAGGCAAGAAAGGTACAGTAGGTGAGCAAAGAATTACTGGCATACAAAAGCAGGTGGGTTTTCTGGGGAAAAATTGTACCAGGGATAGAAAATACATGACAGAATGCATAGAGGTGTAGGCATGGGACAGATGGGAAGCTGTTAAACTAGTACAGGAAGGTGACGTGGCAGTGAAGGCAGCATCTGTAAGGCCCTGAAGATGAGGCTGGGAAGACTGCATGTGATGCAGCCAAACAGGAAGGCAATGAGTGATATAGAAGGAAAACAACACTACTACTGGATCACTTCATCTACTGTCATGTCAGGTCTCAATGAAATTCACAGTTTACAGATTTACCAGCCCCTCACTGCAAATTTCTAACTGAGCCAACTATGCAGAAGTTTTCAATTTGGCTCCACCAAGAATGCCATTTTGTTCACAGCACGGAGCAATGTGCGAGAAGAGGGCTCTCGTTTTCTGTCATTGTCATTGTATGACGTTCAGGGCGCTCATGGTGGTATCCTTACTGAAACACTCATGCTTTGTGTAACCCTGTGAGGGACCCAGATGCAGAAGCAACCACATGCTCTCCAGATAACGGAGACAAAATGCATTGTGGTCATCAACAACTTTGCCACTGGGGAGAGGGAAAAGGACTGTGCCAATTGCTTTGTTCCAACAATATTGCTTCCCAGCCTATTTATAGTGCAATTTTAACAGCCATGGAGGGCATATGATTTGGCTGCCCAACTTGCAGAACACAACTAGCAATGAAGAATGGGGAGGAACAGCAGAGGTAATGGAAATCATAAAACATATGCTACATGGTCAAAAGAAGTCATTTGCAACTCAGGCCAGCAAAAAAGGGGATGAGTTTGGGGGTTCAGAGTATAATCTGGAGTTAGCCTCACCCATTGAATGCAAATAACTTCCTCTGAGAGAAGCGGAGCTGTTCTGCATTTATACCAAAAATAAATGTGAGCAGAGCCTCATCCAACATGATAAGTACTTCTGCTGATTTCTTTTGGCTTGTTTCTTTCTCACCCCACAAAATGCTGTGTAATGGGCAAATGAACATGGAGTTCTCTTGCAATAAATTGGATGAGTGAACAGAGGGAAATCAATTTCTTTATGATGGTTCCTAGTATGAACAAAACCAGAATGCCTAATAAGCGCTGGAATGATGGAGTTTGAGGACAGAGTCTATTATTACATTATGTTAAACTAAAACAGCTTTGTTAACTTAAATACACTTATTCCAAATTTTGCACAAATAGAAACTGTGACTGGAATATACAGAGTCTACAAAGTTGTGAAGCAGGTTCTGGAAATTAGAGGGATTTCTGCTTCTTCTGATATTTAGACCCAAACTGGATCAATCACCAATTACACAACACATAAGGAAAAAAATCTAATATTGCTAACATTTGATATGACACAGGAATTAATACCAAATTTCTCTAATTTATGAGGTTTAAAAAAGAAATTCTTACCCGGATTGGAACTAAAGACAGAGAAATTAAACTTTACAAGGATTTTAAACAAATAATTCAGAAACAGTAAAACACGTTCTTTCCCATAATATGGGGGTGACCAGCAGAAGTCATGTGTGCAAGATATTCTCTAAATCAGAGTTTAATTGGAAGCTTAAATTAATGTCATATACAATAATTAGGACAGATGTTCTCAAAGTTTTTTAAACATCTCCCTTTGAAGGAATAGTTCACTTACCCTGTTTTATACTCTTCATACCTATTAAACTAAAATGTGTATACATAATTATGAACAAATCCAGACTCCTACTCTGAAACTCTACTTCCAGCAGCATATAAGGTTTGAAGTGAGCTGTCTGGTGGGATTCTCTATCCCTCTCATATTCCCCACCAGATACCCTACCTCAAATCTTATAAATCACTGGATTATGATAATAATTTATCAGAGGTAAATTAAAGATAGAAATTAGCACCTGCATTAATCTCTAATCAGGGGGGTTAAAGAATAATCCCTTTGCCACACAGTGTTGCCCCCTGGCAAAACTGAATATAAGCACTAGACCAGAAAGTACTCTTGTCTGGAGCACTAATTCCTACAGTGCTGTAAAAGAGCACTGTTCAACTAACGAACTTCTTTTGTAAGAGAACACCTTTTGTATCAATGCTAAAAAGGTGTACAAATGCTTAAAAATTCAGGAGCCATCTGCAGACCTTAGGATGGAGCATTTGAGTCACTTCAGCAAGTTACCAATTCTAGGATATTCCTGACAGTCAACATTTTTGAGAGCAGGTTCTCCAGTTTGCCGTGGCTGGGAGACAGTGATGATTCTGATCTGCAGGCATCAGGGGAGGAAGCAAGATACTCCAATGCCACTGCTGCTGCCAATGGCACATTCAAGAGAAACAAGGTCCCATGTTCAACCTGCAAACACCTTTGTGGAGCAGACTTTGCAGAACTCCACTAGCAGCACAGTTGAAGATGCCATTTCTTACTTGCATTACAGTCAGTCAGTCGGTAACAGGACACCCTGTAAAGCACTGATTCATGTCTATATTTCTAAGGGATAAAAGGAAGTCTTTGTCCTTGATACTTCTGATCCTTTTAGTCTGATTCCACATGTCTTTATTGCATCCTACAGGGTAATATCAGAGAAATAGTGAAGCATATGTGTGTGCTTATTTGTTCATTTACTTTATATTTTTACAAGCCCAGGATCTTGGAAAAATTACTTTAAAAAGGAATGTCTGTCTGCAGGCATATGGACCCTGAGGGATGCAGATGACAGCAAACTTTCTAAATGACAAATTTTTCACTTAATTTTGAAACTGAAACGTCAGTCTTCAAAAAAATTTTCTTTTAATATCCAAATGCTAAAAAAACTATTTCTGCTTATTTCATACCTACTCACATGTTTAGCTTTTATTTCAAGAAAGATTATAAAGCATCCTGTTAACTGTTCACCGGTAGTCGTGGTTTCCAGTGACACATCTTGTGCCAGTCCTCTCCTGAGTAGGAAGGGAGAAATCTCACACAATGAACTAAACTTTCATGACTAATTTTCCCATTCAGAGGCTCAAAGTCAAAACCCAGTTTTGCACAGCATGTAAATCCCCATTTAATTTTAAGCTCTGTTCCCACAGCATGTATTTAAAGTTTAAAATTTTGCTGAATGGTGATTGCCATAAGCACATCTTCAATGCTCTGCTGAATCAAGTCACAAATGCTGATTAAGTTGGAAAACTAATTCTTATCACAAGAAACTTGAATATAATCTTAGAAGACATCTATTTTTTAAGGTCAGATTCTAAGCACCGATATACACTTTATATCTGTAACATCTCAGGAAATGTATAAACACATCTGACAAACTGGGATGCACATCTGTGGCCACTCCCAGTTACTAGACAGGCTATCAGATTTGCATCACACATGCATGTGTGTTTCCTGGCTCTCCTCAGTACATGACCTACTTGAGCTTCCTATGTGGAAGGTTATGGTTTAAGAATCAAAGGTCGTGAACCACCCTCTTTATGCTCTACATGCCCATAGACACGTGTATGTAAGCTCCTATGGAACATTCCATGTTTGCAGCCATTGCAGCAGACATTTTGAAACAGTTTGTGCAAGCCAACACCTACCAGAGGTAAAACCACACCCTTTGTCAGATACAGAATACAAAAAACGCTCCTGTAATTTTACGTCAGAGTGATACCCATTGGCATAATGAGATTATACAGCGAGCAAACTACAGCAAGGCTGGACTCAAGATCTGCAGGGAGGCATTCAACGTGCCAGCCTCACAATAGGAAAAAATATTCATCAGCTTTGCAGGAGACCTTTGTAAGTAGCACAATGCCTTCTAGATCACTGAATAAGTCTGTCCTATCACCTACCGCATATATGTAAAATACATGCTGCCTCCCACCCTCTGAGCAGAATTTGAGGAGGAAAATCATCTTGCCTTCTGTCAACCCCAACTGGGCAATGAAACCTGTTATTACCTCACTCCTCACTCGGCCTCCTTGGAGAGCATTGTTCAGATTTCTTTTCTCTATGCTACTACATCAGTCACTATTACTAGCCTTCAACCTTTCCTAGATCTATTACACATCATTCTGTTAATATGTTCACAAAAATTACTTTCCATTTGAGGTCAGAATTCAATGCAAATTAAGAAGACCTATAAACAGAATAGAGCCATCAGACGTCACGTCATTCTGAAACAACCCCAAAAAAACAAGTTGGCTTTTTGGAGGACAATAGGCTTTGAACTTTGTAATTACCAGCTATTCCTGATGACTCTACATAGGATAAGCCACAACCTCCACTGCTCATGGAGGCTGCAGATGTAAACCCTTCATTATTGCTTCTGCTATATAAATGGTTTTTTGTTTTTTCATGTATTTAACCTTTATGATGGCAAAGAAATTCAATGTTTAAATCCGCTTTAATTATATCTTTTCCCGAGTGTTGCAACAAGGTCCCTTGAGTGACATCCTTATTTGTCTAAAAGGCAGAAGAGTTTGCACAAATGGGTTTTAAAACTCTACTTCTGGCCCACAAAACTATTTCTCTCACAGAGCACAATAGACAAAGAAAGGAGACAGTGTGTTTGCCTAGAAAAAAAAAAAAAAAAAAAAACAAAGATGAAAGAGTATTCAGGAATCCAGTCAAAAAACCAAAGTGTTATAAAGATTACAGATGGCTCTGCAATCTGAGAGAACTACACAACTGGGGTAGACCCCTTTCAAGGCAATCTATCTAAATTGACTCTAGTGTCCAGGAGAACATAAGATTCATAAGGCACAAAGACATTCATAAGGCACATCTTTGCTCTTCTTGCACATAATGTGTTTTTTATGATGCACTAGATTTTACATTTAAAATTACTGCATTTTCAAAGACACTTAAGCACCTTAATCTTTTAAAAACAGAAGGCCAAATACCTTTAAAAGTCTGGCCCATTATCAGCTGGAAAGAAATTGGTAAAAGTAATTTCAGTCACTTGTTTCTTTTCTCTGTTCATCATTGATATATCTTTTTCATATATTGGTCTAATTTAGACTGCAAGTTCTACTGAGCAGGGAATATGTTTTTACATTTACAGAGTGCCCCATAAATTTATGATACTAGATATGTTTTTATAATAATAAGGGAAAAAAATCAATTATTTCAATGAAATGATACTTTCCTCACACAAGCAATTGATATTAATGCCTCCAGCAATAGCTGATGCTGCCTGTAACAATATCAGAGCCTCAGAAAAATCCTGGAAACTGTGTGCATGTGTTTCTGTAGTGTTTGCAGTTTGGAGTCTTGGAAGGTAATAAAGCCTTTCAATATAAGATGTCTTTTGGCTCCTTGCTTGCATAAAGGCACTCTGCTTATCAGTGCAACTTCCTACGTTCACATGGCTAAATCATTACTGAACCTCACGAGGTTTAATAAGATCAAGTGCAAGGTGCTACTCCTGGGTCAGGATAATCCCCGGTATCAATCCAGGCTGGGGTATGAACAGGCCAAGAGCAGCCCTGCTGAGAAGGACTTGGGAGTGCTGGTGGATGAGAGGCTGGACATGACCCAGCAATGTGCACTTGCAGCCCAGAAAGCCAAACGTGTCCTGGGCTGCATTCAAAGCAGTGTGGGCAGCAGGTTGAGGGAGGTGATTCAGCTCCTCTGCTCTGTTCTGGTGAGACCCCACCTGGAGTGCTGCATCCAGCCCAGGGTCCCAAGCATAGGAAGGACATTGACCTGTAGGAGTGAGTCCAGAGAAGGTCACCAAGATGATCAGAGGGATGGAGCACCTCTCCTCTGAGGAAAGGCTGAGAGAATTGAGATCGTTCAACCTCGAAAAGGGGCTTCGAGGTGACCTAATTGCAGCCTTCCAGTACCTGAAGGGAGCCTACAAGACAGACAGAGAGGGACTTTTTACAAGGGCATGTAGTGACAGGACAAGGGGGAATGGCTTTAAACTGAAAGAGAGTAGGTTTAGATTAGATATTATGAGGAAATTCTTTTCTGTAAGATTACATAGGTTGCTGTAAAATTACAAGGGTGCTGAAGCATTGGAAAAGGTTGCCCAGAGAAGTTATGTATGCCCCATCCCTGGAAGTGTTCAAGGCCAGGCTGGATAGAGCTCTGAGCAACCCAATCTGGTGAAAAGTGTCCCTGCCAACAGCAGAGCATTGGAATGAGATGAACTTTAAGGTCCCTTCCAACCTAAGCCATGCTACGGTTCTATGACAAGACCATTACATCAAATGGCCACAATATGCACAACATGCAACACATGCAGCTTTTGTTTCACTATAAATTTCTTTGAACACTTATATAACTGCTGAACCTTCCTTTATGTAGGCCTTTTGTCCTCTCAGTTTTTTTATGTTCTTGTCTGGCCCACACTGCAGGACACACAGTGTGGTTTCAGGCATATAGTTTAGGCGCTAGTGTCATGCATGTAAAATGAATGCAAAATATACTGCCAAGATAAACCCTGGCAGATCTAGAAAGCAGAGCAGAAGAAATCATTTTGCTTGTTACCTTTAAAATCCCTTCCATTTGATAATTATACAATCAATAGAGGGAGAAAAGCACTTTTCCTTGCCAGACATGCATTTTCCTGTAATCTGGCAGAACTTCCCAGGATGCCTACTCTCTATTTGAACCCTTAGGAATTAATTTTTTTATCCACCCATTTCCATAGGACAAGGCCACTAAATAATGAGACCCATAATAAATAAATAAATAAATAAATAAATAAAACATAGAAGAGGCAGAGCTTTTGACAGCATAAAAGGACACCTCTAGCTAGTTAACAGGAATAGCCAATGTATTCCTGGTCCTAAGTGCAATGATTTTAACAGCTGGTCTCACAAAATAGATCCCATGATTAATACATTTGAAACAAACTTGAGTTGCTAGATTAGAGCACTCTGTTCAGCAGTGGGAGCATTTGTTAAATTGCGCATCAGATATCCATTGTCTGAGCACGGTACTGATAGTCGCATTGTAATGCTGATTCTCTAATATTCTTGGGGTGCAATGTACTGCATTTTTTTCATCATTTCCTCTACATGTAAACTGATCTCCTGCGTTGAAGCAGTACTATTTAAAACAAAAGGGTTTGATTTATAGCCAGTCCCCAGCCTCATAAATCACACCTGCAGTGTGGTGCTCTGAGCTCCCTGTGTTCTGCCAGCATTTACGTTTTATAAATGATTTGGGTTTACCTCCCATTGTGATGGAGACTAATACAATTGCATTCTTCTCTCCCAGCATTTACTCTTGCTGCTGCTCATTATTCCCACTGGGAATTCAGACCTAGTTTTTGCAAGCTTGTCGGGGGGGGGAGGGGATTTGTGGTGGTGTGGGTTTTTTTAAATTAAAGAATGTTGAATTAAAAATTTATATTTGTGTTCTGCACCTTTTTCTATCACTAGACATACTGTGCAGTGGATTTTTTTCCTCCCTATTGACTATGCTTATGTTTAAGCTCCCATTTGCTAAGCTAATGATTTGGAACTTAAGCAGGACAGCAGCTTGAAATGTCCAATATACACAGTATTTGACCTTCAGAGTAACCCAGGTATGCACATCAGGCATTTTACAAACTGCATAAGGAGCTTAAATGTTCATTTAAAAATAAATAAAGAAGGAAAGAATAATGACTTGAATTCCCTGAGAGACTAAGTGTAAACATTTTATTTTTAACTCTCTGAATCTACTGAAGTGCCCCAAAGATGCTTATATAATACTTCGCAATTGTGTCTCAAGCTCTCAACCATATACCAGTTCTAGTTGGTTAAGCACAGCTCAGATACTTGGAGATAACAAGACTTGCTCCTTAGAGCTGACAGCCTTAAGTCCTGATGCAGGGAATTATTCCTAAGTCATGGCACCATTTAAGTGAGATGGATGGGATTTGTGCACATGCCTTGATTTCCTCTGTACCAAACCAATCAATGATTTAATTTGTTCAATTAATTACTATCATCACTGCCATTGTTGAATACTGCTACTACTACACATACAACCGAGTAGTTCGAGATTGGTAAAAGCCACAAAATCTAAGTTAAATTTCTGTCACAAATGCTCAATACAACTTAGATTCTATTTTAGAGCCCAGTCTTCTGAGCATTTAAATTGCAGCCTGTTATTTGATGAGACAGTTGAAAAATTTTGACTTGAGATTTGAAAGGCTGCAATGAGTGTCAATGGAGATCAGGAGAACAGACCTAAGTAGTTGCAAAACTACTTCTGAAATGAATAGTAGATATTCACAAAAGCTACTCCCTTTTCAACACAACTCACAGGTGGACTGGAATACTCACAGGTGGAACTGTTCCAGTTCAGTGAAGGATTAAGCTAAACATAACTATTTTCTAAGTAGATTAAGTGAAACAAGAAGACATTTTGATTCCTGAATTAGAACTGTCCACACATGCACTTATGCAGGAAGAGCTTTTGCACTTTAAATGCAAACCCTACTTTCATCCAAATTAACTTTCAAACGAAGGAAGCAAGCCTTGAATTACTGTGCCCATTGTCTGAAAATTCACATAAAAGTATTTGTATGAAAAGTAGGTTTCTGAAGTTGATAGTGTGGGCATAAAGATAATCAGTTGTAACAATTCTTGCTAGGTAATGACTAGCCTATTTTTTAGAACCTATTTGGGATTTATATAGCAACTGATTGTGTAAAAAACAGTCATTCCAATAAGTGCTTCCAAAATAGAATTTAGTGAATTCAAAGGTTCTTAATTCTCCAGCAGTTCAGAACTACACTTTATTCTGAATCAACTACAGAGAAATAAAGAGCAAATTTTTAATGCCGACACTTGTTACGTCAAGTTTAAATCTCTTAAATTTGTAACCAAAATATGATAGAGCCTGAGAAGTGACGGTAACTCTGCAAATATCTTACATTTGATATTTTGTCTTTTTTTACCTGCAGGACAAGGTAATAAAATCACTACATGAACATCCCCCCTCATTGCAATTATTGTTTGATCCACAGGTTAGTTTTACCATAGAATTTAACTGCAGTAGAACTGAATTATGTAAAGTCTGATACACGTGCATAAGACTAAATTACATCTTCCTGTGTAGCCTTGTGCTGCCCCAAAAGTAACCCAGCATAGTATGTAATACCATGCACTGTAACAAGTCCTCTATTATGATTTATGAAGCATCTTCATACATATATTCAGCCTCTCCTGAAAAGAGGTCCAGGATTATGAGCTTCATTCTGAAGTAGATTCATATGTGACCATATTCACTGAAATATTAGAGAATTTTATTGTAGGTTTAGTCTATCAGTATTTCAAGTCCATTTGATCCAACTGCATGTGAGGCAGCATAGTCATGACATATCCTTATACATTTGTTTAAACAAATCCCAAAAATTCCAATGTTTCTTCCTGAAGGCACTGTCTTTATACAAGGTCCTATCAACAATAAACCTGCAATAAAAATGTTTATATAAAAAGAGAGGTTTTAGTTGAATGCATAAAGCCTGCTCCTTCATCAAAGTAGTCATTTCGGTTAACTTTGAAGTTTGATTTAAATATTAGCAAATGTGCAAGATTTATTGTTGTCTTCATACAAAGAAAAAAGGCATTAAATGTGCCCCAACGTCTTCAATGAATGAAACTCATTTCAGTAAATGTAGATATGTTTCATTTAATGGCTTTGTTTATAATGTGAAGCAACAATTATAAGCAGTAGCTAGAACACTGAAAAATTCATCCAATCACCTCTCAGATATTGGCACAGTCAATTTAAAGAGAACTACTAAACTTATGCCTCCCAAACTTCCATTTGGGAGGAGCACACACAACAGTGGTAGCTGGAAATGTGCAGTTTCATTTGCATACAGAGCTTCGACTTCTTCCCGGACAGTTCTGATGACAGGCATCTAGAATTTTTCTGGAAATTTGCCCTCCTGTGATTCCCTTCATGCTAGTATTCTTGACATACTCCATCCAGCTGTTTTCTAAATTAATCCTTATATAATAAAAAGTCTTGCAATCCGCTATGTAATTGGAATCCAAATGCCTGTTCCAAATTCTGTAATAATGCTGATATTTTGAAAATACATTTAAATATCCAGACCTAGCAGAAGAGGACTGCCTATTTTAACTTCTGCAGCTCATTTACCCCTGGGAGAAATCAATAAAGAAAATTTAACCAAGAAATTTGCAAAATAAATATCTGATAGATCCATTAATATGCAATAATAATCAATAAAGAAGGCTTTTCTGGCAATGAATGACTAGCTGGAGGAATCATTAACTGTGAGAAATTTCCAATGCTCAGTGCAATCTGATCCAAAAATACTTATTCATATTATCAATCCTTATTCTTACAAAATAATGGTCTTATAATGGTCTTGCTTCAGCACAGTAAGCAGCAAGGAAACAGGACTTACTCCCAACATTTCCATAGGCTTAGCACCCTCATCAGCTAAGTACTGCTCCAGTGGTGCCCAACGGTACACACTCTTTTTTCCTCCTTCATTCTGAGAAAGAACTAATTCTTGTTCATGGCCCCACAGTTGATCTCAGCATAAAAAATATGCAACTGTATAATTTCTCCCCAGTACACCCAAGGCATGTTTCTCTGGCTGGTTCACACAGTGCCAGGTGGTCGCAAACAACTTATCATTGACCCAGATCACTTGTACAACAGTAAATATCATGACTGACCTGTCCCCCCAGAAATGTGAAGTTTTCAGTTTATACACAGAATCCTGTTTCCTAGAAGAATTCTCAGAATGAGGAATGATTATCAACATAAATAACACTGGAATGCCTCTGCTCTAAAAGAAATTAGTTATTCTGAGATGTTGCATGAATCCCATCTTATTAAACTGTACATGTGAGGAATATTTCTTTGATGCCACAGATTGTTCTGCTTTCTCGTTCTTTGATGAAGATGATATCATGGTGCTCCCAGGATAAGTCTCAAGGACATTTTTAAGGAAAATGATTGACAAAGAGAGAGGAATCTTGGGGGAAAAAAAGCCTATAGAGAAAAATAATTTTTTTTAGATGCAAAGAACACAGAGAAGGGTCACTAATGGAATACACAGCTTTTCATCTCTATATCAATACTTCATATAGAGCCGAGGTCGTCAGTGATCAGAAGTGATTAGTCTACAAATGCTGGTAGGCTAAAAAAAAAAAATCTAAGAGGCAGAGATTATTAACAGCACCATCAGAGATGGAAAAGAGGTAAAATAGGGTTAAATTAATATTAGCTTTCAAAGTAACATGAAAACACATCTCAAGACAGAATACAGTTACCTATCTTCAGGGTGAGGTGGACTCATGACCTAAGAGCTGTTTTCCACAAGATGTTTTCAGATGTGTAACAGGTCCACTGCTGCAATCAGGACAAATGAAAATTTTCCCTAGACTAACTTTTAAGATTGGTACTGGTCTTTCAAATATTCATCAAAACTCCCCTATCACTTGGTTCATAAAAATTAATCATGTAAATTTTCCAGGTTCAGAATGGCCAGCAAAGTTCATTATAAAGTTCTTTTTAATTAAAATGTTATTGTTGAGCTCAATATTTAAAAATAATTACTAAATTTGCTATTTTAAGGCATCTCAAGTGATGCTACATCTAAATGACTGTAACACTAGCCTGTGCATCCTGTACCACCATCAGCACCATTGGTTTTGCTGTTTACTGTCTTCTCACAAGTTTCATGTAGCCTCTTCAGTTTCATGTAGCCTCTATCACCCTATCTAGTAACTTTTACATTGGATTCTGACACTGCCCAGGCTTTCAGGACACTACTGCAGAACAAATCACCACCCTGGTCAATATGTGGAGAGCTGTGACATTGTTAGATGTGAACCTGGCTCAGTGACTGCATTAGCCCCATCAATACACATTCAATGGCCATGTGAGCAGCTGTGTGATGTAGCAGCACTCACTTCAGAAGAATCATTGACTGACTTACTGCACGGACACAGAACTGACAATTAAATGAACTAACAGCTTCAATTTACTTGCTGTGATCAATTCAAGCCACAATGCAGTCATGCAGGGAAAAGTTAGGAGCAGCATGACCAAGTCTGAACCATAGCTCCAATTTTGTGACACAATGTCTCCCAACAGAGAGTTTTTCTGTCAAGGGCAAATAAGGCATCTTAAAAATCACTTTCCATGCTTAATCTTAAAGGTGTTCTTTCAGACACAAGGAAAAAGATTTTGGCCAAGAAAAGTATGGAACAATTAAGTGGAGTAGCTTCTGAGTGGGCTGCAGATCTTGTTTGCTCTGAGCAGGGAAACCTCCTGCATCTCAGATGGACTCTACTGAGTACTTGTGTATAACCCATACCTGGGTCAAATTCTTTGTTGTCTCACAGATTTAAATCTGTGCAAAGACTGTGAAACATGGTCACTCTGAGCAGACTTTTACAGCCACTTTGCAGCCCACAGAGCAGGACAGTGGAAAGTTGATCCCCAAAGCCAGCACTGCAGCCATTACATGCAGTAAAACTTATATTTACAGTATATTTTTCCATGCTCCTCCTAATCCACTTCTTTCCCTTCATCCTGGATACAGGAATGGTTTATTTACTTTTCATATCCCTATCCTGTACTAAGAAGGTACAGCACTCTTTAAAATTGAGAAAACACTAAGTCACGCTGAAGTGGTTTTGTGAAACTCATCCAAGTTCTTGAGTACAATTGACGTGGTTTCCTTTTAACATAGATGTAGCAGAGTTGAATAGACTCCCTGGAGACTCCACAGTTATTTTCAGTAGTGACAAGAGCCCATCCCAAACATAACTTCCAATCTGCCATCCCTCCTTGAATACTAAGTAGAGCCTCTTCCTCTTATAATATACTGAAACCGACTCTGTATAACGAAAACACCTCCTGCACTCTGATACCACCTGAATTACTTTCTTAGATGTGTATCCCAATGCGACAATTGCTCGCATCATTAGATGTAAATCAAGCCAGGATTGTGCACTGCCTTTTCTCCAACCCTATCAGCATGGGAAGTTCCACTGGGAAATACACATTTGTGCCAGGGGTAGCACATAGCACCTTGGAAATTAAAAGAACCAATAAGGAGGAGAGGATGCATCAGAGGGCAACAGAGATTTAATGCAAACTAGAAAGTTTTTGGAGTCCCCCCCCAAAAAATCAATTTTTAAAATAAAGTGTCAACTCAGAGGTAGTTCTATGTAACAGCATAAGTCAATAGCAACAACAGAGAGAATTTACACTTTCTTTTTTTGGCCAGCAACTCATATTTTTACAGGCGAGTAATTAAGAGCATTTCCCACCACTGGTCTTTTAAACCATTTGTATAGATATAGAATCTCTTCATTTTTGTCAAAGTGGCAAAGCTGTGGTTATTATGGATGCAGTAACTTCAATTTTGTGACAGTAACTGTTTGCACATATTCTCACTAAAGTCTTAACTACAACAATAAAGTTTGGAGACTGTTTTCATGGTGTTCTTATTACTTTTTGCAGGACTGCAAGATTATTCTAAAGAAAAGAAAACAATTAAGATGTATTGTTTGATTGTGATCACTCATTCAAACAAACACATCATTTACAGAATATATTTGCATTTCTCATGCTTCAAGTTTATGTAACAGTGTTCCCCCTCTTTCCAACAATTTGTATGCAAAGTCTGAAAAATTTCTCTTCTACTAGGAAAAAAATCCTACCCACTAGACCCCTTTTATTGTCTTTTCAAAAGGAAATGGGTCTCAGGATAAAACATAAGACATGAAAGGCCCGAAGACTGCATACAATTCTCTTGTGAAACACGAGACATGATGCTCTGACAGCACAGCCAGACTTTAAGCATTACTATACGTCTGCAACATAACCTGTCTTCAGTCCCGCAGCACAGCTGCAGTCCCAGAGGGTGGTTTCCCCCAAGCCCATAACGCCAGGCTGGTTACTGGCTCTGACATCCCTGGCACCAGCCCTTGCACAATTCCACGTCTCAGCCTCTCATCCGAGTGCATGTGTCCCAGCACCGGGGGCTGAGCAGCCACAGTACTCAGCACAGAGACACCCCGATGGTAGCATGCACCTGAAATGCAAAAGGGGATCTGAAGTATTACTTACCCTGATAGGTAACGTGGCCAATTAAAACCAGTGACACAATGTGCAGCTATACAGAAATCATGGCAAAGGAAGAGGACTACAGTGCCCTCCTGCTATCTCTGCTCAGAAGAGAATTTCTACCAGCTTTGTTCGGCATCGTATCAGTCAAAAAGTAGCAAAGACACAGTACTTTTTTGTCTTAAAATATTTCTCAGTTCCATGGCACATGCATTTAAAAGATAACAATTTTAGTTTCCTATTACTATGAATGCACTAAGCATAGCATCAAAAGTATTCCTGAAACCATTTTGTTTATCTTGTGGTATTGAATTTGATATGACTAGAAACAATTCACAATTTGTTAAAATAATTTTTAAGCCAAATATTTTTTTCATGGAAGCTCATGTAAGTGTTCATGCCCATGCACTGGAAAAATAGGAATATCATATTCTATTTGGCATGATAATTGATAGGAAAACATTGTAGGACAGGTTGTAAGAACAATTGAGCATGGTACTGAATGGTTCATTATTAAATTTCATCATATTGTTTAAGACAGCAACTACACGATCTCTTTCTGCTTTTTAAATTATTTATATGGACTTAGCTGTCCTCTGTTAAATAATGTCATACAACCTTTGACCCAAAAAAAAGCAATTGATTAGTTGAACAACATAGAAAGATTTATCATCTGTATGCAGCACTGCAGCCTTCTTGCAGTTTGTGCACATAAAGTGCCGTTCAGAAAATGGTCTCCAAAGGAAATTAATTTGAATTACTTTAGCTGTTTCATTCTAGGATTACAGCCTAATACCACATTTTGACAGGAAACCAGTCCTGATCTCTTTCTATTCCTACTGCTCAGTGGGGGCAGGCAGGAGGTACAGGAGGATGGATACTTTATTTTGCATACAGTATTGACTTCTCTGTTTACAGTTTACCATCAGTTTGACTTCAATGGGAGTAGCAACCCAAAAGAAGACATGACTTAGCGTGTGACCAGTTCAAGAGACTGTTCATTCTCTGACTACTAAAGAATATTAAGAAGCAACTTTTGCAAACCCCAACTGGTATAAACTTTGTTACAAACTGCTGAAAGGTGTACATCACCAGTGTTCACACTACCAGTCATTTATTAGTGTTCATCCTACCTCTTACAAGTCTTCACATGTCCTCCTAAGAGAGGATGCAACAGCTCAATGCAACACTTTCTCCTGCACATTCAAAAGCTACAACATCAAGAATCAAAACAGTTCTCTCTCATATTCTGTGCTGAAGGAATTGTTAATCTCTTAATTATGGCACACAACCCACTGCTGACACCAAAAGCAACATTCCAAAAACCAAGACTGGGTAACAGATTTTGTTCAAGGCCTTTAGGCCTTTGAATGACAAGATGCCAGTAGCCCTGATCAAGCAGCCACAGAATCAGTCATAGAGTGGTTGAGATTGGAAGGGACCTCTGGGCGTCATCTGAACACACCTTGTTCAAGCAAGGTTACCTGAAGCAAGTTGCCCAGGACCATGTCCAGATGGCTTTGGAGTATCTCCAAGGATGAAGACTTCACAGCCTCCCTGGGCAACCTGCGACAGTGTTTGACCACACTTACCATGAAAAAGTGTTTCATGATGTTCAGATAGCACCTCCTGTGTTCCAGTTTGTGCCTGTTTAGGCCCATAGCCTGACAGAAAGATAACAGGGAACAACCAGTTGGAGTACTGGGCAGAGTAGGAAGACAAGACAGCTTTAGTACATGAGAAGACAGAAACTACTTTCTATGCACAATCATAGGCTACATACGCATAAGGGCCAGTTTTTCACTCCTCTACTGGTTCTGTTATGGGGTTTGTGATACAGCTTCTGTGACAAGCTCAACTTGCACCCTTCATTCTCTTCCATCCTTATCAGAAGATCAGCTTCAATCTCTGTAGTGATGGATACATAAATAAATTACAGTGAAACTTCTGCAAACTGTCATCTGGAAAGGGCCAAAAAGTCTAATTTTCTTTATTACAGAAGTTTTGGGCAGGAGTTTGAATCTTTGTTCTCTTTTGGGGTTTTTTTCAGGTAAAATATCAGTTTAATGTTTTTGAAAAGATTTTGTCTTTTTTGTGGGCATATCATCAAAGCCTATTAGTGTAATACTTGCTATCATTCATTTAGTGGAGAAAAATCATTAAACACATATCATTTCAAAAGTGTGTGACCTAATATGAAATTGAAATGACCTTTATTTTGGCACACTACTGCACTGAGTTAGAGTATTATGAAGTCCCAAGCATTCCCTGTTTACAAATGCCAGTCAGGCTACTACTACTGCTCTAATGTGCTCAGAGATTGTGCAGCCTATGACCAACTGTAACTAATTGCAAATAGTGAATTAGCTGTGGGGGAAGATCCACAGTTTCCCAGGGGCAAAAGCCACTACTTTGAGACAATGGTTTAATTTATGTTGGAAATTTGACCAAACAGAAGTGGAAACATTGACCAAGTACTCACTTTTGTCAGATGCTGTTTCAGTGTTTGGCCTCCTGTCCTGCAATACATAAACTTGCATCTTGGGTCTAGGGTATTTCTTCGCATCCATATGGTTCTCACACCAAGTCTGTAAGAATGACAGATGAATGAGTCACAGTCATGTTTAACTTCAAGCACAAAGGTGTCTAATTCTTAGTCTTAAAAATGCACATGACTGCATCATAAAAATCCACAGGCTGCAACTCAGATCTTCAAAGCACTGCCACGGAGTGCACAGATGTGTATGTCAACCCTCTTGCACCCACCGTGCCATTCTCAGGACTCAGGATAGTCAAACAAGAGTCAGATTTCCACTCATTTCCTGAGGTTGTTCAACAGCTTTGGACGGCATCTGATGGATGCTGTGGATCACTAAGATTCTGTCCCCTGGACCTTTTAACACACATTCAGCCGTCCCCCTCTCACATCAGGGGACTCCTCCTGAAGAGGTGCAGTGCTACCAGACAAAGACATGACTGATTCTCATATCTGTTCCAACAAGAAGCGTCATGGCTATAGCAAATGCAGCATTTCACTGTGTCCAACTGCGGTCCTTCTCCTGAGGCCTAACAACACAAAAGGCATTTTGTAATAGCTCCCTTTGAAATCAAATTAGTAATGTTTCAAGGCGTGACCCGTAAAGGGCTGCTGTCCAGAATCTACATGTGTTTGACAGATACATCTTCCACCTAACGGGCCTCTTCGAGTGTACAGATGGAATCAAGATGTGTGAACAGAGCTCCAAAAGGAAAGCCATGGGATATCAGGATACACAGCAAAGCACTCTATCTCAACAGATAAAAAGGAAAGAATATCAGATACAATGTACAATAGCTCACTCCAGCTGGTAGGACAGATTCTGACACTACTATATAGGTGAGATTATTGCAGAGGAAGATGACATTCCACATGTGCAAAAGCTAACAAAATACAGCCCAAATTAAACTATATAACCTTGTGCCAACTCCTTATAAAGCTCATACAAAGTCACAATCTCCTTCTTCCATATGTCCATTCACTGCAAAATGCTAGAAGTTACTGAGGGCTGTATCTCAGTATACCCAGGTACATAACCTGATGGGCAGGAGGCTAGAGTCTCTAGAAAACAGCTTATTTTTACCCGTCTAGCTACAAAATTAGTGGAAAAATTAGAAAAGAAGAGGAGCTTTCAAGTTTGCCACAATGTATTTGCTTATCTTCCAGAAAACTAACCAGTCCATTGTCCTGTAGGGTCAATCTCTCTGGAGCATGAGCATGAAGATGAGAATCCCTGTCCATAGTATATGAAAATAAGAAAGCATTTGGTGGTTGGTCTTTCCAAATATCCAAAGGTCATATTTGACTGTATAGAGAATTAATTTAAAGCACAGCAACTTCCTAATGCAGTCCAGGCCTCAGGTCCATAACTCATTTTCACATGAATTCACAGACAAGAAAAAAAAAATCATGCTAGTATATCAAAAACCCCTATAGCAGCCAAATAAAATGAAACACCTGCTGTCAGAACTCCATCAGCTACTTCTTGTTGCCAGTGTTTCCTGTCTGAAAGGAGGACACAACAGAGACTAGCTATGTGCATTTTGCAAGATGAAACAAAGTCCAGGGCAAGGTTGTAAGAAGACATAGGCTGTGCATTCTTTATTATGTGTCAGGACCAGCCACTTCTGAAAAAAAAAAAAAAAAAAAAAAACAAACGAGATACTTTAAGCTAGGACTAGGAGCCAAGGCTAAAACACCATGGAGAAAAATGCCTGTGAGTGACAACAGCAGACTCCACTGATGGTAGAACTCAACTTAGACCACACTCCCAACGGTTCATTTCTTTAACAACATTCAAGTTTTGCCTCTCCTAACAATAGGAATTGCAACCATTTCAGGAAAGAAAACCAATTTGTACCTTCTCAAAAAAATGACAGAGGAGCATGCCATACTCTTACACAGTTTACACATAAGGTTATAGCCAAGATTTGGTTATATTCTTGCATATCGATATTTTCAGCTGCATTTGATTACTTAAAATGCCATAAATCACTGACCAGTACTCACAATTTTCACATTATTTTTCCAGGAAATTACTTCAGAGGCCAGGGAACTGTCACAATGATCACAGAACTGTATGCGAGTGCCATCCTTATAAACCTGACATCCCTGCAAGACATGCACAATATGAGATTCAAATCCTGATATGAAGTGCCAACCCAAACAAGGTGGGAATTCAGCTCATTCTCCATGTTCAAGCAGATCTCCCTGCTTGGACTGCAAAGGTGGTCAATTTTGATGTTGACTGTGATCATTAACAAATGTGCCTCAGAACAGGAGTGAGAAAACCAAACTAGTCCCACTAGAATTTGATGGTGAATGATTTTGCATATGAATCCCAGTGTGGCCATAGCTCTCCCTCTCAGATTATAAACCTAGTTAAACCTTTAATTAAGGAGTTAGTAAATGAATGGTCATAGGATCATTTACATTAGTTCATCTGTATCAACAGCAGAGTAACATCCTCCTATTGTTTCTGAAGCAGTAACTATTCATGTTCTCCATGTGGCCTGTAAATAAATTTGGTCCTGGAAACTGTGATATTGTTGTAGTCTGTTAAGAAAAAGTTTAAAAAAAATAATGCACTAAAACACAGACTGAAGCCCAAAAGCAATTATCAGTCTGCCCTGTCACTCAGGTTGGGGAACATGAGCCAATGCTTACAATCTGAGTTCCCCCTAGCATGGTACCTTTTCCTTTTCAGTCTATCATGACATATTTACAGCTTTGTCTCTCAGCAGTCCCTACCAAGACTCCAGGGATCCACACTGGCCCATCATGAATGTTATTTTTCTTGTGCTACTACTGCTAAGAGCCAATAGAAGATATTCAGCAAGGAATTAAGAGTCTGAGATTTCTGTCATCCCCATATATCCTGGATTAGGTTAAACATATTCCTTCTCCCCTTCCCCATTTCAACACTGCTTCCAAATGGATATGCTATAGAAGTAAATTTGCATTAGCTATATCTGCACTAGACAATTGAATGAACCTGGGACAGTTCTTTGGGATTACAGTTACTGGTTGCAAATATTTCCTATTCATATTATTTAACCCATATAGTCTCCAAAACTAGATAGTCAGGTACCTGTTCAGAATGGATCCTGGGTTGAATTTAATCCCTGAATTGTGCCTGTAAATTATTTGGGAGAAATCTAGTTGGTCCAGGTATAAAGTCTGCCAGAAACTCTTCTAACACTTTAATTGTAGACAATGCAATGCTTGGGAATGCTTCCTCACAGGTTTTCTTTTAACAGTATAGATATTGCTGTAGATAACAGAAAAAGAAACTCAAAGCCATACAGAATCCAATGACTAGTGCTCTGGTTTTGCTCTCTTTTGTTTTCATTTAAACTCCTGCCTTCCACCTATTAATATCATATTCTATTGGCTACAAAATTACTCAATTTTCCTACAAACTCCCCAGCTGTAAATATATTATCAAACAATGTGTTATATTAGACACTGGAAACATTCTGTGTACATAAATCACACCCAGAAATGATAAAACCCTCTCAGACCACAAGCGGCCTAACTGTCTTCCAGACCTCCATGGAGAAAGAGACCGAGTCTCTCTTAAGAGGGTGCACAAACTGTATTGTTCAGCAGATCTAAAACAAACAGTCTAATATCAGAGAGCAAGCAAGCATTTACAGGTCTCTACCCCAGGACAGAGCTCCCCATTTCTTGTCTGACTGTGACAGATCCCACACTAAGGTCACTGGTTTCTGGGTTATTCAAGCACTCAGCGTTGATGTAGAGTCGATCTGTTCCCACTCAGTTATGCAGCTAGGACACATTACCCCTCAGTTTCACCATACATTCTCAAACAGATATGCAGACACAAGGACAGTGGTTCCAAATTCTTACAGAATGGAAAAGATCTTCTCTGCTCAGAGTTAGAAATTCCTATATCTCCCTGGCATCATTACTGGGTAGCAATAATTCCAAGGTGTTGAGACCACATTTAGCTTTACAGAATAAAACATAACAAGCTGTCAAAATGTGCATAAATAAATTAGAGTCATTATTCCAGCTTAAGGTTCTGGGGACATAAACAATCCTCTTGAAGTTCACTGTGACATTTTTTGCAGCAGGAGCCAAGCATTAAAATTACGTTCTGTATACAGAGAGCTGTAAATGCATTCTGTCTTAGGGCCTGGCACTGTGGCACAGAAATCAACAGGCCTGCCTTGGAATAGAAAATACAGCAGTTCAGGGCCAAGTCCCTGCCCCTGAGCACAAGTTTTATGGCACAGCCCATGTCCATATGGCTAAATTCTGTCCTTCTGCTCACTCCCCAAAGAGGAGTTCTCATCCATGTCTGCCTGCTTGGAATAGTCCCTGGCTCACACTGCTGCCTTAACCCATATCCAGGCACCACTGCAGAGAGTGCTGCTGGCGTGGGCAGAACCACGCAATGGAGTGTGCCAACAGTAAAACCACAGGTCACCACATGCCACTGCTCCTGGTTACTGACACAAGTCTGGGACTTCTGCTAGGATATTACCCTAAAACATGCTCACCTTTTCACAAGTCATGTTCAGTTGTATAATAGAACATGCAGGAAGTGAGATCCAAAAAAGACACAAAGACTGAAGACATGCATATATTTTGTGATATTTGGGATATAAAGGAGCTGTACCAGGTGAGACTGCATATCCATCACACCTCCATCACTAAGCAATTACACAAACTTAGGAAAAAGTGTGATATCAGGGTAAGCATGGAGTGATACCTTCTCAGTACAGTCTCCTGCAGCACTTTTGACTCAGAGACTTCCCAAACCAGAAGTAGCCTCTTGGTATTTAAAAGCCTTCTGAGGATTCTTCTCAAAGAAAATGAACTCTGGATTTAAATGTTGCATAATTAAAAAGTCAGTGAAAATAGGCATCAGCAATTTGAATTATAAACAAGGAACAAACCCATTCATTCAGAAAACACATTTTACATCAAAAGACCATCAAAACATGGATGAACGAGAATAGTGTCATTACAAGACAGCATCAAGTTGAAAGCTACAATCTCTGAGAGCAAAATGGCACTGACATCCTCACAGAAGGCTTTTACTTGGGCTCAGTGCACACAAAACAAAACAAAAACAAATTTCATAGTGCATTCAAGGCAGAATGTGCTGTGGCAGAAATCAAAACAAATGGCTGGTAGCTCAGCAGCAAAATGCAGGATACGTCCTATTTTGCAACCAACAATTTTTACAGCAAATGTTTTTTCCTGACTTTTTTTAGTATACCCCTTTAAGGTTTTGAAAAACCGCCATAGCAACTATGTCTTTGGGTCCTAATGGGTATTTTTGAGCTACTTGCTAAATCCATATTAGGAGCTGAGGCAGCCGTGGCAGTATGAAGAATTGTTCCATTCCTGAGTGGGAAATTCCATGAGATAAAACATTCTTGCATTTTGTCCAGCAGAAATACTGTATTTCCACTGAAAATGCCATACTAATAAGCTCACTAGTGATGTTTTTTCTAGAAATAAATAAGACAGAAAAACTTTTGATGCTCTTCCTCTGCCTCCCCCTTTTTTTCTTCCCCTCTTTCTCTTCAAGGTGGGACAAAGCTGCTCAGAAATCTAAATGCATTTTCCCCACTAATAATAAAGAAATGGCTGTTCCCTTACTTTTGCCTTGAAGTATCAAAAGCATACCAAGGGAAAACCATCCTGCTTTCCAAAACTTTTTGTTGACCATGGAAAGAAAAGACTCCCTAGAAACATAACTAGCACAGAAAGGTTCTTGCTTGCTCTGTGCTTACTCACAGCTGTGCAGGTGCAAGTTTAAACATCCATGACCTGGCTCCTCTGAGATTTCCCCTCACCTCCATGTACATTGTAAACATGACACAAATATGCTCCAGTGTTTTTATTTGGGAAATTAGGGAAAATTTATAGAAATTAATTTAGAGCACATGACAGAGCAATTCTGACTAGGACAGAAATCAAGAAGAATGCAAAGTCTTTAGCCAAACTTGGGAAGGAGGTATACAGTACTACAACACAAAATTCCCATTTCTATATATCACCATCTGATGTGTATTAGAGGAATGTTATGTCATTTGATTCTGTTCTGCCAAAAACTTCCTCATCTGCAAAATGGTGAGAGCAGTATTGCCAACCTCACAGGGATCCCGTGAGATCAATGACCTGCTTTCCAGTGTTCCTATGGCGGGCAAATATTAGATGAAGGACAGAGGAGTCCATCGCCGCCCTATGGCCTCCTCATATGCCAGAGAAGCATATAGGGTTCTTGGCATGCAAAGCACCTCCACTCATTCTCACTTGTAAGTATGGTTGTTATGGACCATCAGTTACTCAAAAGAGCAAAATACAAGCTTGAGGTTTTGCCGGCAAAGGCCATGAAGCAAAAGCAGTTGTGATCTAGCTGTGATCACTAGGTACTGGCCAGGGCAACACAAGAAACACAATATCCAAAGAGACACAGGAGTAGGATAGGATCAATTTATCAACAAAAACTTCGATATAATTACCACTAGCTATAAACATGCTGATTGCAGTACTATTTAAACCTAGTAAATTAGATTTGCTTTCATCAGAAAGAATAATCTTGGCTCTGGTGCTGTATGGGGACTGACAGGAAGGTAGGGAACCATGCATGCCACTAGGGAAAGATCTGTGATCATTTTACCTAAACCAGCACTGATCTGGCTTCCTCAGATTACTAATCAACTTCAGAACACAACCACTACATCAATCCAAGATATAAAAATTCAATATTTACAATCATATGTGTAAGATCAAATTAAACATAGAAAGAGGAGGAGGAGAGTGCAGGACAAATGAAACTAACAGAATACATCTGAGTTGCAAAAAATTTAAGAAAAAAATGGGGAAAAAAAAACCCAAAACCATGTAAAATGATCCTTCAGACTAACCAGTAACTCTAGTAAGCATCCATATAGCCAAGGCTCAGTGATCAATACCAGCCTTGTGGGGAAGGAAGCATTGTTATAATGTGGGCAGTGATTGTTATGATAGGGAGGGCAGCAGGTGACACAAGCCCCTCAAAAACATTACATTTTCAACACAGTTTCAAACATCCTCTCAGAAGGAACAGTTTTATATGACAGTGTTCCAAAGCCTTTCACTCCCCATTGGTTAAATCCATGCCTTGGAACAAAGATGTTAAAAAACAGAAGCATCGCTACAAGGTACCCTGGAAACAGGTTAATACACAGGAGGGGCAGAAAGACATCATGAGGTTCCCCATTTCTTTTCCCCTCAGCCTATGTTGTGGCAGGGCAAATGGTAGACATAATAAATATGGGAATCCAACCAAAAAATAGGAAAAGTTTTTCTGAAAATACTGCATGTACAAGATTATATCCTGCTCCTTTCCCCTCTGGTGTTTACAGTCCACCTTATGTAGGCATTCCTTATCACTGAAGACAGACAATTAAATATGGGAATGGCTGTCAAGTAAATGGTCTGTGTTCTTATGAAACCATTTCACCATTCTTCCACAGACAGGAAAATATTTAGCAAGAGGTGTGCAAACCAGGCACAGATGTAAGAGTGTGATTGAAAGGTGGGTGTCATCTGCTGAAAGCAGATCTAGACAGAAGGATTCAGCATGAAAAGTATTTCCTTTATCTCCAGACTTAGAATTTTCTTCCTCTGGCCTGAAAATGTTTGTTACTTTTATTCTGAAACTTTGAGTTTTATATTCATACTTTCAACAACAAACTGTCAACTGCAGTCCCAACATTTACAGTATATCTCAGAAAAATCTACTGACCTCAGCAAAATAGTCCTCTGCTTGCTCACATAGACCAAAGCATTTGAGCCATTGGAAAATACAGCAGAGAATAAAACATTCAGCCATTAAAACTCACTTATCCAGTTAGTTTCTCTCTAACAGCACTTCAGAGCTTCAGTTTAGTGACATGAAAAACTCCCAAATCCAGAAAGTGGTCAGTATGCAGAAAAAGCACTTTCCAACCGCTTTGATGTGTCCTGGTGAGACTCTACATTACTCCAGAAGCCCCGAGGACATACACTGTAGCAATGTAAGGGTTGAAATTTGCCCTTATATTTCTGTACCACTAAAATCCTGCATAATCCTCATTTCGAAGACTTAAGTGACACTTAAGCAGTACATAGCCTCATACCAAGTCTTCTTTGTGTTGGCACAAATTTCACCCAGGCAAGACAATATTTGCTCAGGTGCAGTACCTTCGGTGAGATTTAATCCCTTTCATTTCTGACACAACACTTATTATGTACAATAACTAATAAAAGCCACTCTTGAGATCAACAACCTATACATTTTCAATTTCCTCTCATGTACTCTAGCCTTTCATAAGCTCCTTTGATCCTGTATAGGTGTCAATCTTTGCATGCATATAGGTCACAAGAAAGTTCACCTCATGTCAATAGCCCAGTCACCTTCAGATCCATTGATTTTAAGGCATTTCCATTTCCAAATTTCAATTTATCATCTTATCTTAGTCATTCCATTATTCTCAAAGATCCCAAGCAATAGAGACCGTGATTTTCCTTGAACTCCATATCAGTGGTAAAAAAGTCATGTCAAATATCAAAACTTCCTTCTTGCCTGGCCAGTTGGAGACACATGTACACACTGTGTCCTTCCCCGTCAAGGGAAATGTGGGCCATCTGAGGCAGGGTTTACTGAGGCTCCTGACTCAGGAGCAACTTTACTGAGATAGAGACTGGACTGTAATCACACAAAACACAGAATCGAATCCTGCAGGCTCAGGATGCCTCACAATATCTGCACTGAGGGTTCCGAATTTGGAGAAAGGCAAAGAGCTACCTGATGCAGGCACCCCTAGAAGAGGTTGGATGAAGACAGAGAGCTGCCTTGGGTTTCTGCACAGAGTACAACTGTACCCTCTTCTCCCTCCAGCCCCAGAGGCTGAGCACAGCCTTTCACAAGTGCACAAGTGGGATCCTGCTGAAGCCTGAAATCCCCCCTGCAACATAAAACTTCCTTCATAGTTTTTCCCATCTTTTCCATGAGCACAAAAAGTTCTGTCTTCTTTGCTATTTCAAATAGGATCAGAGGCTGCCAATGACAGAGTGCAAGATGAAGGACTGAACGTAATCTTTCCTGAGAAGGCAAACCTTATTGAAATGTTTGTTTTCACTCTGCTGTTAGACATTCCAGCTAGCGTGAAGCTTCAGGAACTTGTTCCAATGGCTTGTTTCTCCTGCTCCCTCCCATGGCAAATTGAAATCAATATTTTTAGATTCTTGTCATTCCCTTAAAGACTCTCTCTCTCCCTCCCTTTCCGAGGTCACACAAACTTTGCTTTGGACTCCAAACTATTAATTTTTCACATTACTCATTTTGGGTGTCTGAAAAGCTTCTTACTCATCAGCCCATAGAAGGAAGTGTTCTTTTTCAATTTTTTTTCCTTTTTAAGACAAATAAGAGATACAGATCTCAGCAACAGAAATGAAGTCTCCATGCCATCGTAACAAGGTGTCTCCAAGCCTGATTTGAAGTACTCCTCGGCCTGGCACATATTTGCTGGCTTTGCTTCATGCTCACTCGAGTCTTTACTTCTGTAGGCACAGCAAAAAATCTGTGCCAATTGAGGAAATCAGAAGTACTTTTCCAACCAGGTAAAGTAACTGCAGGGAATCTTAATGAAATTGAATTAATTTCTCACAGGCCACTGAACAGTGTCAAACATTACTGACTTTTGGTAGTTATGAGCTTAAGTTACACTCTAACTAGAGCTTAACAGCCACATAGCCCTGTGCAAGCTTCTGGAGCTCAGCAAGGACTCTGGTCAGCAATGCCTGGAAAAGAGATGAGCACATAATACAGGAAGCGGCTTGTGCAGCAAGAAGCAGCCTTCCTCATTTACCAAACTTCCCTTTTCTGCTTAGCTCCTCTCCCAGGCACATTTGGACTAGCAGAGGAATATACCAATGCAGTCCTACCTGTCAGCAGGGAAGAATGTTTGTGCATCTGACTCCTCTATCTCTCTACCAGATCTTTGCTCTTGAATCTCCTCAGGCTCCTGATAACCTCCTGATGTTACTGCTGCTGTTTGTTTAACATAAACCCATAAAATTCTTGAGGTTGCCATATCGCCCTTTTCTCCTGTCCACACCCAGAATCTCCTCATCTTCTTACACACAGTAAACAATTCCCCACAGGGTCCACATTTATTGTGATAACTCACTAGCCCATTAAAACTTCAACTCTGACACACGCAATGCAGCAAATCTGTGCAGTGCTATCAGGTAAGACTTTGCTGATGCACTCAGACTTCCCCAATAAAATAATATTTGTGTTCTCACAACCTTCTACTGAAGTCTCCCAGAGAGAAAATATTTTTCACCATAGAGACTTCAGCAAGTCTAAGCTTATGGAGACACGGTGGAAAGCATTTTGTAAAGGCAAAAAGCAGATGTGGTCATACAGACAGTTTTGTTCAGCTCACCTATACAGTTACTTTAATTCAGAACAAATTAGATGCAAGTAGCACCGTATTCAAGTATTTCTGGTTTGGCCCTTGAGTGGACAGAATACAACTGAAATCCAGACAATCCACATTTTTTACACCAGGTAAGCCAGGATCACATACAGGGCAAAACAAAACAATTTGCTTCAGGTTTGAAAAAACAATAGACTTCAGGTTTGAAAAATATGTTGAACTGCTTGTGTTTGTTTGGGAACAGTCTTAAGTCTAGGTCAGTAAGAAGCTCTTTTGTTGCTGCATTGTTTCATGCCTACCTGGGACAAGGCTCTGTGCAGTTGTTTCTGTATTCACGATGTCTGTTTGAGGTCCTAACTCCCCACCCCTGCAGACACTTGAGAATATATTAGGTGACAGACTATATTATGTACAGTTTCTTCATTCAGTCGTCTCTCAAGCTGCGATTACCTTTCTGATAAACACATAGGTCTACATTTACACAAATGTGTTTGCAAACACAGCCAAAAGAGAGAGAATGAGAGAATTAGTCAATCTGTATTAACAAGCTTTGTTTTAATAATACAAATATCTGAAAGCATTTCTTTGTGCATACCTTTCTGAAAGTCCACAGCCTATTTCCCAAAGACAACATGTTGGCCATGCAACAGCAATAAAGCTGTCATACTGCCTTCGGCTGTAACTTGCAATCTGTCTGTATCCAATACTTCACTAAAAAAGAAAAGGTGCAGGCCCTAAATCTGGGTGAATTGACTGACAAAGGGCTCTGCTACCTAAAATTCAGATCATTTTTTTCTTGGCAAAAGCATTTAAATCCTCTAATGTAGATTTATGTAATTTTGTCTGGGTGCCTTTCCCACAGAGGCTTCAGAAATTAATCATGCTTCCTCCACAATCATGGAAACATCCCTGAGTTAGCATGAAATTACTTTTCAATTTTTTTCCTCATTTTTTCCACCTGTCCCTCTCTTCTAAAATGCCTGACCTAGTTGAAAGTATCACATGCTATATTTCACGTTTATGGAGAAATGTATCTGTGATAGTTAACAAGATTCTGCAAATGATTAGGACTGTAACATCTTCAACATTTCTTAAATTGTTTTACAGACTTGGCTGCTGTTTGGTCAGACTCATGGACACCTGTAAATTCAATATCTTTAGAGATACTTTCCCATTTCACAATTCTACAATTTCAAATAGTTCCAGACTTGTGATTAATTTTAGAGACAAATGAGCAGCAGTAAACTACTCCCTTATTTATTATTTTTTGCTATGTTTCATGTTCCATTAGAAGACACAAAACACGCTGACAAACAGGAACTGAAAGAGAAAATATTGGAGCAGGGAGCTCTGTTTTTAAACAGGTCGGTTTAATATATGCAAAACGAAAGATATTTTATAAAACCTATTAATAAAATTATTCCCAAGCTAAACCAAAGTCAACTGCAGTACTTCTGCTCTACTTTAAACAATATGGGTTTCATAACTCATTATCTCGCAATTACTAATAGTTTTTCCTTGATGAACTCTGTGCTGCCTCATCCTAATGAAAGTGCTGCAAGGTAATACGGCAGTTACATGACAATGCAAATAGGACCCATTCAATTTGCACAAAAAAAGGTTGCAAGGAGCAATTAGCACTTCATTAATATGATATAAAATGCTAATTTGCCATATATCCCAAGTGACTCAAAACTCCTTTCCATCCATATGTGCAAATAATAGTTAATATGATGCAGTGTGTGTGAACCAGGTTCATGGTGCATTAGCTGGAATCCCTGTGTCAGTTTTCAGTATAATAGCTATTAGTTAATATGAACAGTAGCTCATATTTAACCTATGACAGCAGTGTTAAATGATAAAAGGATCTGTTGGCAGCAATATCTCATAATTCCACCCCTGTACAGTTCTCCCTTCCTTGCTATCCAGGATGAAGTATTGGAAACTGACTTCTAATCTAATTTATAAAGCAGATTGAAATGAAGTGCTGGTAGCACTCGGCTCAGCTGCTCAGCATTTTGAGAGGCAAGATCATTCCTGGTGAATTGCACAGCTCAGGCATTCAAGCACTTACTGGCAGCTTCTAATGATCAAAGTATTTGACTTAAATAATTGATTTATTTATACCAGTAAAGAAGCTCCAGGGGGTTGTGAATATTATGAGATATAATCACACCACTAGGGAATTAGAGACACTCAGATGTGCCTTGTGCTTGCTAATGCCCTGCGGGTGTGATTAGGATATCATACATCAAAGGAATTTGCTCTAAAATTTTTCATATAATAAATTAATAAAAGTAATTTATTTAAATAATTTCATTGATTTAGTGGGACAGATCTGATGCAAGATGCAATATGCAGAGAACTACAATGAAATATGTTGATCTAGGACAGTACAAAAGCCCTGACCACCTTCAGTTAACACACAAGTACCAGCAGGATCCTCTGGCTAGTGGGTCCCTTACGAGGTATTAGCATCACGTCAAAGTTTACTGTCTGTGACAAGCATTCCCAGAGATTTCAGCCAGCCTACATTGTCTGAGGTGGAGCAAAATGGTGCTTCTCCAACAAATCCTTTCAGGAAGGGAAATGCTGATTAACAGTGTCATACCAGGCTGTACAGCATTCTGGCACAGGCAGGCAAAGCTATGGCTGCAATTCCTCATGGAGAACCAAGGGTCTTCTGGACAAACTGTTTATTCAGATATTTTAACAGCCACCTTAATGGCTTATGGCTTGACCATTGTAGATTACAAATATTTTACAGTCCTTAATGCATTTCTTGCCACAGCATAAAAAGACACTAGGGAAGTGTTCTTATTTCAGTTATATTCATAAGTAATTGAGTTACCTAGAGACCAACTAACCTGCTCAAGGGCACATCGACATCTGGGCAGACCAGGGGATTAAACCTGTACTGACTTTCTGCAGTATGGTTCTATTTCAGAAATACAGCAGTTTTTCCACAAGAATATTATAGCAACAGGCAATTATCTTTACCCTAGCATGTTGCAAGGGAAGTACACAGATGTACCACTTTCAGAAGTATAATTCCTCTCTATATACCAGGACTCACAGGGAAGCATTTATGGCAATAACAGGAAAAACAATGGCATTCTTTTAGAGAAGAGATGTGAAAACCCCCTGTAGATTTTCAGAGTCATAGAAAGGCATGAAGACAGAAAGCAAAATTTGGGGGCAATTTGTGCCTTGGACAAACTAGTACTCCAGGTGCAAAACAAGATTGCTGTCCTTGAGTTGTAGAAAGAATGAGTGAATAAGACATTTTGAACCCATGTCTTAACTTCCCTGGGGTCAGGCCTAGTCTATTTTATATTGCTTTAGTGCCCTCCTAAAATGTCGCAAAAGAACTCCAGAATTGCAATGCTGTTTAAACAAGCCATGCAAGTTCTAAGTGAAGAAATCAACAGCAATTATAAATTCCTGCAAAAGCACCGTCTCTATCACTAAAATTAGAAAGGGAGAGGTGTCAAGGGACTTGTTCATGCTTATAGGGAATGCCTGAGACTGTGTTCAACTTTTCCACACTTAAGTTTCACTCTCATTCTTGCAGATGTGTTCTGATTCAGAAACAACAAGCATTGTGAGTGCTGGCTGGGCCCATTATCGACTTATGTCACAGAATGAGGTACCCAGAAGAATATCACATATCATATGTGATGCCTTTATTGCAAGGGTTACAACTGAAATCAGCTTCAAATGCATGCAAAATTCGGTCCCTCTCTCTTACTGAGTTCAAAAGAAACTCTTCTGTCTCAGAATTTCAGGATTTGAACTGAGTCTGGAGTCATGCAGTCCACTACCAATTAGTGGTACATGTAGCATGCTGTGTTGAAAATAAATGTACACATTTTTTTGTTTATAACCTCTTTCCCTTTCTTTACCTCATTTTTCCAACATGCACATAATAAATACAGCCTGTCCTACAGATGCAGTTTCACGAACGTGCACAACAAGAGGACTTTTTTACTCCCCAGCACTAGAGGATACAGCACTGTCCGCTGGATGGGCTGTGGCAGAGGTTCAGCAAGGGTGTATGCCCAACATTTTGGTGGGGTTTAATCTGCCCATATAGTCCTGTAACACAATGTGTATTTGCTTTGTATTGCTTGTGCTTCTCATCTGTCTGGGTTCTCCCATGCCAATTTACCCTTGTAGAACTGAGTTGAATACAATTAGTATGAGGAATCATGAAACTCAGGAATAGCCTTCATACCTAGGCTCATCTTTAAAAAAAGAAGTACAAAAAGTCAGTAATATATATCTATGATATATCTATCATCATTAGAAATCATTAGAAATAGAGTCATGTCACCAACTCTGACTCCAGTTTCAAATTCTCACAGTCACAGTGTTTTCTGTGACTGCCAACTGGAGCGAAACAGCTACCAGATCTAAGGGAGTCCTGTGCTGGCTGGGAAATCTCAAATGTGATCCCAGCTTAGATTAAAACAGAGTTTAGTAATTCTGATCCTAGTGATATCCCAATATGCATCCCATAGCACAGCTGCCTATTAGTTAAAACTGCAAATACCAACAATCTACCCTGGAAGCAGATTGTCAAGTTTGCAAGAAGCCAATGGAGATCAAGGATTATTAACATCGGCTCTCAGAACTGAGGGGTTTTTCTAAACAGTGTCTGTTTTGTTATCTATATCAGCCATGAGCTGTGTGTTACTCTCAAGGAAAACAACAGCTACACCACCTTGGGCAAACCAACTACTTAGAAGCCCAGAGAAGTGAATCACTGAGAGAGATCTCAGAGCAGAAAGCAGCCCCTGAACATCTCAGCAGTGAAAATACCTACCCTTGATTGGAGAAAAAACTTGAATGTCAAGGAACAAAACAGTATTAAAAGCTGAGGCCTATCAATATACTAGAATTTTCTGTGTTTAAGTATAAAGGAAAATATTATTTATATCTCTATAGGACTATAAAGTCCTCTCTCTTTGCACACAAAAATACCTTTGCTCTAGCTGAAGTGGGAGGTGGACAGCATTTCTCAAAACCAAACCTCAGCAGAACAATAGCCAACATCGAGGGGCCTAGCATCTATGATTAACATCATGCTGACTGGCAAGCCACAACTGAACTCAGAGGCAGGAACATAACTGCCAGTAAAGGTGTATGAATCACAGGACAAATGTGATTAGACAGGAGCTTTCATAAGCAGGACCTGACCTTGAAGGCTTGGCTGTAGTGAATCAAGGATGGTGGCAGCTAACACTTGGCTCTCTGCACAAGGTGAGTCTCCGAGTTGCCTCCATCCTCATCCTCCATCGCAGGAATTCAGTCTGAAGATAACAAAGACATGAATCACCATGCCAAATCACATACAAGTGGAAGATAGAAAGTGAAAAAATACATAGAGTCTGGAAAGAAACACTTTGGGGAATAAGAAACCAAGAATAGACTCAGCAATGGCAGCGGGCTTTGTAAATGAAAAGTAGGGGGTAGCTCTCCTCTACTGAGCAGCTTTCCCTTCTGTAGAAAGTCACCCTTCCTTAGCCTCTCTCACTGCCTGAATTCAGTTAGAAGCCACCCTCCTTCGTCCCAGTGGTTGCATCCCAGGCATTGTGAAATCTTAGTGCTAGTAGCGTTTGCAGCTGTAGGAAGTCAGATATAAGCCTTAGTGCCACCAGTATGCTGCCGGCAATAAAGCCTGGCAGCTCTATCACCAGCTAGAGCTTTCAGCATGCAAAAAAACCAGTTAAATAAACCACAGACTTGGTGATCAACAACAGACCTGCCTGGTCATTCTGTCTGGAAAGGAAATTCCCTCCTTTTGAGCTGGCTGTTAAAGCGCCACTCTTCTCTGAAAAACACCTGATGTAACATGACATCCTCCACCTGAACCAGCCAAGCTCCTCAGCAAAAGATTCAAATTTGGGACTCCAGTTAGATGACTGGATCCACACTTACTCCCCTGAAAAAGAGAAAAGGATTTTTAGGGGCACGGACCACTCAGTGGCTCTAAAAGACAAGCAGTATGAGAGATGTAAGGGCCAACACGAGGCACTGCAGCTAAAAAGCATCACTCTGGGTACTGATTTCCTGTTCTGGATACATGAATCTCCTATTCATGGAAGGAGTCACCCTACCACCCTATCTTGCATGGATGCTGCCCTGTATTCCTCCTCCCCGTTTCAGAGTCAGCTGGGCCTTCATTTTAAGTAGTGGTTCTGCAAATTGAATAAACAAAATATTAATCATTGTGAGGCCAAATTCAGTCCTTGGTGCATGCTTGTAATGATATAGCCAAAACCATCCAGGGAGGAACCTAATGATATGTTTCCACATGTGGTAGAAGGAACATTACCTATCTTTTCCGGCCTTTATATTGCTCCTGAGAAAATCAGTAGGAAATTTGTCTTTGATTTCAAAGGGAGTAGAAAGCTGAACTATACATTTTAAACAGAGTTTTCAAGTTTTGGAGGTTTTTTTGATTCTTGCCTTTTTCAATAAACTTGCAAAATGAGAAAAGCTTCTTTGCCACCAATAAAAAGACAACAAACATAGAATTCATTACTCCTTAGCAGTTATTGTACATCACAGATACCCTGTTTTCTAAAGGGCACCCCCTTTCAGTGAAGAGCTGCAATGATTTCTAGTAAAATATTTAAATCTAACTCCTCATTACTCCAAGGTCCCCACCCTGCTGCCAGCCTGACAACTTTGGAGCCTGTGAAAGGAGGAATGTAATGAGTATACATTAATGTTATATAGTTTCCACAGTTCTTGTTCTGGTGTGACCAGATTTATGTATGGAGTACCTTGAATGTAATTCATTATGATTATACATAGTGTTAGCTTCAACATTTCTGCAGGTAGCACCGTCTCCAAACTCTCTTAGCTGCAGCTGTATGAAAGGAACCAAGATGTGGTGACACAATGTTCATTTGTTTTGGTGGTCAGACTCAATTTAAACAACATAACAGGGTCTAAAAAAATACTAATCTGTGAAAAAATGGGAAAGTGAGTTAAGTAAAACCTTCAAATATTCCCTTGTTCAGGACAAGCTGTGTGGGCTGACAGCTTCTCCCACGTGAGTGAGAGGTCTTACAAAAAGCTTTGCTACGAAAGATCTGGCTGTTAAGGCAAATCCCCAGCAGTCAGAGACCTGAGGAGGGTGAAGCCCAGCTATTGACACCCAAACACAGAGCAGACATTGTGAAGAAAATATGGGCGATGAGAACAGCAGCGGAGGGAACAAATAGGGACTGCCTCCCACACAGGGGAACAACAAACCTGTGAAAATAAGAAAGTGCTTTTTCACTAGGCAGATTTTTAAGGAACAAAGATGTGTCCCATGGCTTTCAAAATGCTACCTGGGCAATTAGGGAATGTCATCCCTACCATAGCTTGAGGCATGGGGGGGGGGGGAGAAAGTTATTAAAAGTAAAACAGAAATACAAGGAGGGTTCTTTGCAAGTAGAATCAATTCAATTGCAGCCATCTTCAGAGGGAAGAAAAAAAAATAAAGTGACCTCAAGTATTGTTGACTTCCCATTTTCATCCCAAGTTCTGCAATAGCCAGTGTTGTTACCAGAGCACCAGGGTCCTTGGACATTTTCACCAGAGCTCTCATTTTTCAGAGGACTGCAGTTCAAACAAATCATGTTTTAAAGCCTTTTTTTTCCCACACATACAAGATATGGTCATGAATGTAATGCAAACCATTAGAAATAGTCATTTTAGACAGTATCAGTTAGGAGTGGGTAAGAGAAGGAAGAAGAGCCATGTAAGGAACTTTGAGTCTCTGAAGCCAAGAGTAACTTCACAGAGCTGGGACTGTTGAAGGGCAGCAAAGCTCCCACATTGTTGGTTTACACTGTCCAGAGACATAAATGGATTATAATTGAAGGCAATAATAATAATAATGATTTACATTTAAAGAGTGCTTTTCACCAAAGAACTTACAGGCAATTTTACCTATCTGCAGTTCTTACATGTCACTACACCTCTCTTTAGAGTTACTCCTATAGCTTTTCATGGCATACCGTCAGGAGTCCTGAAAGCAAAATGCTATGCCCCAGGACACAGTCAGAGCAGCTAAAAGGACCCCGAAATCCTCCTCCCAAATCCCAGGTCTCACCAAAAGTCCCCAACATATCTGTACAGGCAATGCTGGTAAATTATATAACTACAACAACTAAAGACAAAAGAAAACATTGAAGAACAATTCAACACTAAAGACAGACACAGACTTTTCTTAATTAGTACCGTATTGATGTATCTCTAAGTCTCTTGTAAGGCTCCTGAGTTCTTCTAATACATGAGCAGTGAGAGAACAAATTGCTAGAGGCTTGCACATGAAAGAATATGTACCATGTGTGAGGCTGAATTTACTTTCCCAAAACTTTTCTCCCCCAGGACCTTCTTCCATGAAATAAATTCACTAAGGGAGAGGAACCTATTTGAAACCTCCATTCTTCACAGTGAATTGCCTAACACAGGAGCTGTTCCCAAAAAGCAAGCAGATTATTCAGCAGTGGAAGTATAATTAAAAGACATCTGTGCAGTTCTTGAAGACCTCAAAGAGAAGATGTGGCCAGCAAGACCCAGGACTGCCCATTAGAAGCCTGGTTTTCTCAAGACATGAACTTTCTTGCATACCCCATGGCAGTTTCCACTAAAAGCAGTATTGCATTTGTTTAAATTTGCATAAGGACAGAAATGCTTTGTTTCTTAGAAGGCAAAATTCTCCCAGCAATTACTTTACTAGACAAGCATCTCAGCTTTCATTTTAAAAAATAAAAGGAGCTGTCTCTGGTGTGTGTCAAGAGCTGCAGGAACTACGTGGAGCTTGCAACACTCAGTCTACCAAAGAGGTTGAAGGCAGCTCACAGGCCTAAGACAATGCCAGCAAGACATTCCCAAGGAGGTGACAACAGGACAGCCACATGGCCCTACCGTATTCCAGACAACCCTGCCCTGAGCCCCTGGTCTCAGAGAGTCTGTGAGAAAGGATGCAGTCCCAACGAGCACTGTTCCTTACTTTTCCCATTTTCTACAGCTCCTGTCTGGGCCTGGGAATGCTGAAGTTCATCTCTCTGAGCACAGTTAAATGGAATAAAATGTCATATTTAGCATCAATAATGGCTAAGACAGCTCACCTCCAAATGCGTTCCACAAAGCTGCACAGCCCTGAACACAACATCCCTCTCACTTGTACAACACTTGAGACACTGAGACAAAGCTGGGAAAGGGATGTACCATGCATTGCTTTAACATATTCAAAGTTTCTTTTGGAAGGTCATCTCCCGTGTTGGCACTTTTGTTCTCAGGAACTGACAGCCACAGACAGCACGCAACCCAGCTGAGGACACTGGATGGGCCATTACATTGTGAAAATTATGAATTTGCAACATGGTGCTTTTTATGAGCTGCATCCACAGGCCCCACAGCACTGAAGGCAAGCTGTGAATGTAATAAATGGGGCAGAACAGATCATTTCTTGTAGAGGTATCATATATTTGTGTCAAAAATGGGTGTGCTGCTTTTGAACAAATCACATGGCCAGAGACAGCAGTGTTTCTGCTTACAAAGGCTTCATACAACAGACTAACACTATTTCCCCAAAAGTACCTTAGCTGACTACACAGCAATTACCTTTGTTCATGCTGATACAAGGAAAAGTACATTAACATAGGGAGAGTTTGGGAATTCCGGACTCTCTTTTCTCAGATCCCAGTTGTTACTTGATTACTATTCTCATCTCAAAATCCCAGAGAAAGAGCTAGGGATTTAAAACATATTATCAACATTATAGCAACGTTTGTGGAACTTGGATGTGAGTAGAAAAACTGTCAGAGTGAAGACTTTGGAGGAATTACTTGAAACTCTGTGTGCACGGCTGGAATGCTTAATGCTTCTCCAACAAAGTTCCAGTTTAGTTTTACAAGCATAGCATCCTTTTCACATTAGCACGTTATGTGAAACATCACCCTGCTTTCTCAAAATAGCAGCTCTAATGAGTTTCATGGTAGATGTCCCGCTGATCAAACATGGGTTTATGAGCAATACAAAGAACCAATAGGATGCCTGAGCCCATGCATCAGCCCAAGCGCAGGCACACTGTGAAATGCCTGCTTCTGCCCACACAGGCACTGGTTGCTGGCTAATGAACAAGGAGATACAAATACAGTCATACCACAGTTCATTAATAAGTTCAGTTGAAGTAGTAACAACCAGTTCAAATTGTTCAACAAAATATTTCAAAATACAGCTTGGATACACTTTTTTATTGGAAAAAGGAAGCTAAGACTCAGCGGTACATAGATCATAAAGGTTTAGCCTCTCTCCTCCAGTGGACATACAAGAGAGGAAAGAGACAAAAAGGTAGTATGCTTTCCATGCTCTCCCCTCTTCCACTAAATGTACACAAGCCCCTCCACAAGCCAGCAGTAAGCCTGGGCTCCACCTGAGGGCATCATCTTGACACCGGGACATACATCAGGTTTACATGCAGCATTGAATCCCTAAATGGGAATATTAATACTTACCTTCCATACTTTTAGGCTCCTGCAACAGGGAACAAGACTTAGGCAAAGCAACACAAAAAAGGAGTCAACATACTGTAATCTCCATTCCTAACATATGATCAGTCACCTACTAGTCTTCTATTCAAAGCATCACTATTTTGCCACATGACAAGAAACACATTCACACAACCAGAGAGAGAACTGGAATAACAAAAATGTTGCCTTGGTCCATGACCAAGGTGAAGGCTTATGGTCATAGCACATCATGAAACCAAGAGAGATCCTGATAACGTGGCTAGAGCAGAAAAATCCCAAGCACATGGCTGTAAGTCCAAGAGTCTTTATGCCACAGACTCCAACATAGTGCCATCATGCAAGGAAAGAGTTTTTCACACGTGACAATTACACAAGAGGGAGTGCCCCATCAAAATACCTAGGCAGTCTGCAAATCACTCCCTGCCTAAAACTGCAGGGACTTTGAGGCAGCAAGTTGCTGGCCTTGAGCTGAATGGATTTTGCAGCCTAAGCTGGATATGACTTGCAAGACCCTAAATTGGGCAAACCTACTGCAGAGGGACAAAGGAGAAGTATTGCCTGCATTGCATAGTTTCTAAGCTCTCCCCAGCACCCGAAGAAGCTCAGCAAGGTGAACTACTGCATTCCCAGCAATTTCTCCCTACAGTATCTATTTCCCAGAAGGAGGGGACTAGGCCTAGTTAAAATAATCAAGTTTTGGCTCATAAGCTCTTGCCCTCCTTTCTGCACTGGGAGCACCCTTATGATGGTACATATTGCTCAGCCTCTCACTATCACATGGTACAATTAAGTTCAGCTTCTAAAAGTTCTACCTGTAATTGGAGCCAGCTGCAACCTTTCTGACACATACTAATTGCCATGATTTAAGTAATGATTTAAGTGCAGTCAATTCACATGCTGCAATTGTTTTAAATAAAGGAATCTCTCGTACTTTTTCCTTGAGAAAAATCTGTTAATCTTTGTTGCTGACTTATCAAATCCTCCAGTCACCTGTTTGCCATCATTTTCATGAGCTGATAACGTGTTTATTAGAGCCATAATATGCAGGTGGAAGCATAAAGGTCTCATTTGGCGGAGTATGAATTCTGTCTCATATATCTGTATGGAAAAGCTTAGTTTCACCCTTCAGCTGTGCCTCAGAAAAAGAATAAGTTCCAAAATAGTATCCTTTATTCTTTTCAAATGGAATATTAGTTCTTTTAAGCTCAGTACATATCTCAAAATACCATTTGGATGTACATGACAGGTTGGTTTTTGTTAAGCTTCAGATATCATCACTGCCTATGGTGAATCCATCCAGCCTTAGTTAATTTCGGCTTAATTGTATTCTCCTTTTAATTATTTTTCATATATAAAAGCAAGTTCTACAAAATAATAAAATGTCATGTGGATTCTGTAAGGCTAGTTTAAGAGTTCTTCCCACAAACTATTTTAGTTTCCTGCAGAAGACCTGACCTGAGATACTGCATTTCTGGCAGAATGAACCAAATATCTCTGGAAGTTTTTCTCTCCTTTCTGCAGTGTTTGGTATAACCCTAGTTATGGCTAGGGTTTTGTTTGGGGTTTTTTTGGGGGGGTTGGACATTTGGTGGGGGGGGAGGCGTTGGGTTGTTTTTTAAGGCATGCTAGTGAAATTATTACAGTTTGAAGTCAGTGCACAGGGTTTATCAGCCTACTTTTTCCAGCAAATGGATGCTCTGCTGCAGCTGAGTTCAGTGGTCCTTCAGCTGGTTTATGTGTGTGATGCACTGAATGTCCTTAGCTCCCAGGGCAGTCTTTAATTGGGTCTAACCCAGGTACCTGCAATCTTCAGAAAAATGTTCATAACTCTTGCCTCACCTGTGACACTGCAGGAGGGAAAAAAAAAAAGTATGGACCATAGTGTGAAGTGGGCATGTTCAACCAAATATCTTTAACTATATGAAAGAAAACAGAAAGAAGTACCAAAAAAAAAAGTACTGACCAGCCACTCATGGAATCAAGGCAGATTTTTCATGTGAAAGAACCAGTCTGAATCCAATGAGAAAATATACAAGAAAGAAAAGAAACTGCAAACAAGAAGCCAAATTAAAACCTAAATTATATTTGGGACAGCCAAACTTTCCTTGCAAGAGGAATTTCATCTGAGTTAGGACTCCTGGACTTGGCTCCTGAAAATGTAAAGTTCTAGGACAGTATGTGGTTCACTATAAAACAAATCTAGCATATAATAATTTCCTTCTACAATTCCCATGACTTGTGGCACAGACCCAAAACCTCTTCCATGATTCACATCCAAGCCTCCCAGGAGAGATGTGATGGCCAGATTGTTAGTTTTAGTGCATGAGTAGTTTGGGTGAAATGACAAATGCTAACACTCAGTCATACTGTGGAGAAGAGATGACCACAGTTATGAGCAAAGGGCAGAGCTCCACTGACAGTTTATTATTAGAATCTTGAATATGCGTAAAAAATGTTGGGTTTTTTTTTAAGGTAAATAACATTTTCCTACCTAACTCGCCAGTCCTCAGGGACAATTTTTTAGTCACTGCACAGCGTGGGCCAATTCCTCTTTTCCAGAGAGGAGAACAGCCGTCTCAGCTGATCCAACAGTCCAACAGGCTGATGTTACAAAGCACCTCACAACTCTAAAGTCTGCTTCTGTGCCCAGTAATCTCCTGAATCTGCATTTTGTACAAACTCTGAGCCAGTGCTGACCATGCCCAGACTAACACCTCCTGGAATAGCTTTCCCTACCGCTGAAAACCTTGCCAGAGTAAATAATGTACCAGTTTGCTGATGCAGCCTCTTCCAGAACTCCTCCTAGCTTTAACCTTTCCAAATAGTCTCTGAATCTAAAATACAGTTAATCTGTGCCTTCGACTCATCAAATTATTCATTCCAAATTTCATGTTTGTTGTTAATTATCCCCTTTTTCTTCCTGTTTGCAGATTAATCACAGATCAATCTGTCAAATCATGCAGAGAAACAAGTCTCGGCCTCATGGTCTTTGCTCACAACCCATTGCTCATGATACAAGAGCGATCACTTATACCACATGTTATTTCCTCCTTGTCCCTGACTACATGGCTGAAATTTTTGAATTGAGGAGAATACTGACAATCTATGCACCTTTGGCACAGCTTTGCAGAAAAAAGAAATAAAAAAAAGGTAATTCTACTTAAATTTGTGAGCATTCCTAATCCACCAGTCCTTCTAAAAATGCATCTTAGATATCCCAGTATTAGCAAACAAAAAAAAAATGGAGATTACAAAGAGATAAAAAGATGAAGAAAGAAATGGAAAAAACTTGCAACATTTGACTGTAAAAGCTATCACTGGAGAGATCGTATTATGCAGTTAGATCTATCTAACCACCTCACCTAAAACTTGTGACAGTTAGAGATAATTCAACAGTGGAAAGCAGAAAGGCAGAGGTCTGCCTCAAAGGGCCAGAAACATCCTTTTTTTTCTCTCAGAGTAGTTCCTACTTCACATGTGGTGTCCCACACATGCAGTGGACCACGAGTTCTGAGTGGGACCATGAAGCCAGTTATTCCTGTTTTTGAAGGGGAAGTGAGGGGACAGATAGGAGGAGGCAAAAACAGTGGTGACCACTGGAGAAGTAGAATTTGAAGATCAAGATTTCCTGACTGAGGTTAGAAGAAAAGACAACTGAAAAAAGAACTACGTCTCCTTGGATATTTTCTGACATCTCTCAGAAATGTATCTAAACAACACCAGTCTTATCAGATAGAGGCACTGAGAGATGGAGGTGAGCCAGCGGACAGCCACGTGAGCAAAAGAGGGCAAGGGACAGGCAACATGAAATCTTAGCCTACTGCAGAGCAGGGGAAAGCATATGGTGCTATTTCCCAAGCAGGCCCTTAAGCATAGAGGAAGAAGAGGAACACCACAGAGACAAAGCAGGCCATGCCTGAACCCCTGGGTGCTAAACATTCAAGGGCAGGATGGAATGGAATTGCTCAGAGCTATTACAAACCCAGCAGTGCTGATAGGAATAAGAGTTCAGCCTGGGCCAAGGCACTCCAGTCCAGCTTGCCAAGCTTGGAAGTGGCTCCATACAAATCTAAGCAGCCTCTTACCTTCCTATCTGATGGGCTCTTAATGCAGTTCCTCCATCTCCCACGTATGAACAGTAGTAATGTTATGTTCTTACTTGCTATAGAATATCAGAGCTGTAATAGCAGTGGAAAGGCTGGAGAGAAATCAGGACAAGAACCAAGGATTAAAGAAAAATATCTGGTTAATTGTCATTAATAAAAAACCCTTCACAGAGTGGCAAGTTTCTGTATTTATCATGTGAACTTCCCTTGAAAACAAACAACCACTAGTCCCCTGAGGACTTTTCCAACAGTCACAGAAGATATCTAATGAGGCAATGTTTAAGAGACCTAATTATAAGGAAAAATAAACCTTGATAACCATCTTATCCCACGTACAGCTTAAATATGACTCAGAGTTTATTTTAATAATCCTCACAGGTTAGCACAGCACAGTCCAAGCTACACTGCAGCAATGCAGCTACTGAGAGATCATGAAAAGAAGCTGGGAAGTTACCCACAACAGGATGCCTGACCAAATGGAGGTGAAAGAACAGAGATGTGCTATGGAAGGCTGAAAATAGCAGCCTTGAGAAAGCAGGGCTTTGCATTGCAAACTCATATCATTATATCAATTTTACCCACTTTGCTCCGATCACCTGTGTCAACAAGGCATTTCCTCTGTACCTTGAGCCACATTGCTGCACCTGCCCTTGAGGGAGGAGTTATTGGATTAACCCAGCTTCCTCTTATCTATGTTTACTCACCAAAATTACTCTGCAGAGAAAACTCCCTGAATCAGTCCCAGGGCTGCAGTTTCACTCATATGCAAAAACTCAGATGTAGCATTAAACATGCATAGCTAAAAAAAAAAAAAAAAAGAAAAAAATGACCTCATTGTGAGTAACCACCACAAGCCAAGCTGGGTGAAGTCACTGGGGATTTTTTCTTTCCAGCACGCCCACACCACTGGGACTCTTTCAGAGGGACAGACACCTGCAGTGCTGCTGGGCACAGGCAAACTTTTCTTCCCCACTTTCCCTGAATTAGGGGAGAAGAAAGTGGGTAACCACCAGAGCAGACAAGGAAATAGGTTCAGACATGTTACTTTTGCTGCCTGTGTTAGGCCAATAGCAAAAAAAAAAAAAAGAAATGGTCGAGTCATAAGGAATTCTGCTTGCTAACACTAGTGCTGGCTCTGCTTCAAATCCATGACCCTTACAACATGTCGCTGTAGGATTGCTGGGCAAGCTGCTAGAGTCACTGAAGCAAGAGAGAGAAATCCCCAGATTTCCTACTGTGTGTAATTCTGCATATCGTGAGCTAACCATAAACCCCCTGAGATACCTCTTGGTTTTAGTCTTAAAATGGGCCCCCCAAAAAATACACGCACAGAAAAAATTAAAACTACGCAACCTTTAGCTTTAAAGCAAGTAAATTCAGATGGCCAAAGACACTAGACTTCAGCAACATTTTGTTACTTAAAGCAGCCTTCCAATCCAGAACTGGGAATAAAACCTCAGGGCTGACTGCTCAGTTGCTGAGATGGAATGTGATACAGTTCCTAATGAGTCTTCCCACTGAACAATCGGCTTCTTCAAGGTGAGCAGAAATTTCAACTGAAGGATAAACAGGAAACTGTTAATGACAACCTTAAAAGGTTAGATAAGAAAACAGGTTCCAAAGTGCCTTATATTTATCTACTTGGCTTTCACCTGCAGATACTTGCCACCACTTACTGCCTCCTCAGTGGACTGTTAATGACCCACCACATTGCTTACATGCAAGCCTTCATGTAAGTCCTTTGTGTGAAAGAATTGTAAACTCATATCTACTTGTGAAAAAATGAAAACCTTCGCCTTAAAAGCAAAGGAAACAGGCCACTTCTCTCGCCTGTAAATGGTAATCCGCCTCTGCTGAAGCCATTCTCTAATAATATAAGCCTGTACTTAAGTCAAAAATGGCGACTTGCATCTGAAACCCAGGAACCCAAAAGTTATTCTTTTGGCACATCTGCTGAACCTTTAATATACTGATTTCTAAGGGAGAGTGTTTCCTTCACAGCATCCTGAAGCTCAGGAAGCTGCCATCAGGACATCAGGACCAATTCAAAACTCAATGAAGACAAAACATACTGATATAACTTATACAAGTTAAAGTTGCATCTTGCAGCTTTCCAAGCCCTTGTGCTGTTTCTGCAGATAGACAAGTAAATCCAGGTCAGAATCAGCCTATACCTACAACTATGCCAAACTGCAGTTTCAAAGAAATATGCCACCATTTTCCAAAAGTGGGAAAGACAGTAGGATATCTGAACACTGAAACATTTTCTCAGCCTATATTTCTAAGTACTTACAGCAGTGCTTCTGAAGTCCCCTTCTTCTATCAAGTGGAAAATTTCTGAGATTCCAGAGGGCCACATGTGACTTGGCTAGAAAAATGCAAGGCCCAACCTTTTAGCACAGAGGCCACCCACATGAAGAGATCACTCACAGGACCTGGGATAAGAAGTCTGAACTCACAAATAAATCAAGAGTTTGATCTTGGGTAGGTTCAGCAGAGCTTAGAATAAAACCTAGGGAGACAAACAGATGTTAATACTGTGGGCCTTTGCTGCTAAAGCATCCTGATAGGAGAAGACAATGATCAATACTGAAGAATAACTCCACAATAGAAATGTAGAGTCTTGACAGAGGTACCCTGGAATACTAGATGTTTCAAATTGTAGGGGAAGAGGAGATGGGAAAACACAATTTCTCACCAGAGGAAGGAAAATCAGGACAGAAATTAAAAAGAGTAATTGACAAACAGCACACTCAAATAAAATCTGCTAAACTGAGAGATTCTCCATACCTAAAACATAGAATGTATCTAAGGTGTTGTGATGACTTGGTACCACATCATTTTCTCGTTGTCTGTGAGTTTACATAGCTGTAAGGCAACCATTTTCCCCAATAAAATCATTCAGCAAGCAGGATTCTAGTGATTCACTCGACTTCCAAAATGAACACTATCAGAGATGATTATAAGCACTTACCTATGCTGTAACTGCTGTATGTTCAGATACACAGGAGTATAACACTACCTTCAATAACAATACCAGAAAAATAACATTCATTTTCTAAGTCAAGTAAGGTCTTACTTTCAGCTCAAGGGCATTCATCTGTCTGCCTGTAATATGGGAACTTTTCAATGTCATCTCCAGGCAAGCCCAATGTTCAGGAGAAGTTCTACAAATCAAAGCACAGACCATATGATTTTGATGACAACCCGTTCACCCAAAGAGAAAAGTGCAGGATGCATTCAATCCCTTGCCTCTCCCCAGTCAAACCAATACCTTTATTTCCCCCTGTAATGGCTGATATAATGGAAAGAAAAATAACAATGGCTATTAACCATCTGCTTCTCACCCCATTACAGCTAAAATGTGGTCAACTGAATAATTTACCTCTTTTTGCTCTGCCTGGGAGATAAGACTGGTGTGAAGGAAAATTGTATTCCCAGCTCCTAGCACAGAAACAAATAAAGGACCTTCAGCAAATGAGAGAGAGATGAGATAGAGAGATAAGAAGGTCCTTATTTTCCAGTAGCGATGGAAGTGAGGATACACCGAGCGTAAGGCGGCAAACCTGAAGCCAGTAGGAATGCTTGAAGAAGCAGTAGATGGGAGAGGAGCCTGGAGAGAGCGTACAAGGGAAAAGCATGATGCAAGAAGGTCTCAGTGCCATATTCAGGGTTGCAGAATACATGCCACACAGTGATTTTCAATAATATTACATTTTTCTGAAACTAGTTAACAGGGTCCCCCTGACAGCCTGAGAACTTTTTACGAGTCAGATTTGGTGAAGTGGGTTGAAATGAATTCATGAGAGACACTGGACTTCCTCTATGTTGTGAAGAGCACTGGAGAGGCAGAAAAAGATGGGTAGGCAAAGGTAAAGGCTGACTGTCACTCCTGGGGACAGGCAAGGAGCAGTGTGCTGGCCTGCACGTACAGAACTGAGGGCTGGTGCCTGCTGATGAAGAGGCAGCATTTTTACCTCAAGGTAGCCAACATGCACACCAGTACCTTGAGGTAGAAAAATAGTGACGAGGCATTACAAGTTTTACCATGAGGTGACTTGCCAAGATGAGCGTTATACCCTGCCTAGGGTTGACCTGAGGGAGTTTACCTCATGGTAAAACTAATGTTGTTGCCTTCTCTGAGCTTTTTTATTCAGACAGTTGACATGTATCTTTGTTACCCTGAAGAAAAAACACTTGGGTTTTTCTGACAGTGAAAATATGATGATTCACATCTTGGTGCCCTGTTCAAGAAACTGAAACCATTTTGCATTGGCTCTGGGTGTCATTAGTAATTTTCTTCACTTACTTTCACTTAAAAGCATATAATTTGACCAATACACAGATGCATATGCTCACCAGACAAGCTTCTGCAAATTCTGCAAAGATTTTTTTTCATACACTGCAAACGTACTTTACTCTTCATTTCTGCACAGAGCCCAAGCATTTCACCATGTCATTTTCTCGCAAACAATTAAGAGGAAATTAATACAACACAAATTAAATTTTTTACGACAATCACTCTGGAGGAGTAATCCATCTTCTTCTTTTAATTAGAATAAACCTTATTGTTCAGCATTTAAAAAAAGAATTAAAAGTCAATATGCAGGTGAAAACCCTTTCATGCATACAAACCCCCTTATTATTCTGTTCATGTGCCAGTATCACAACACACCCAATAAATACACATTAAACTTTTCACGAACATTCATTATTGAGAAGAAAGCTAAATTTTTGCATGAGTTCCATATTATTAAAACATTATCAGAAGCTTCCACACTAAACTCACTGGGGATCAGTTTCATATTCCTTGCATCCCCCAATACATATGCTGGGCAATAACTGTAAGCAATTCGGGGTGGGGATGGTCCTTCCGTGTTTAAGAAATGGCCAGTACCATACGTAATTTTGCTCCTAGTTCACTGTAAACAATGATCAATGACAATTAGTAGCCATCTTAATGATCTGTAACTACTTTATAAAGGATTTTAGAGAGATACTTTTTAACAAAAAATCTTTTAATTAAAGCAATCTCGGCCACTCTCTAGAAATATAGCACAGGAACTGGATTGCTTTTAATGTGCTTCATTCAATCAGGCAAGATAAACCAGGCTGGTCACGTTTCCTCTGACCCTCTTCCACACTCTCCTACCCCAGTAAAATGACCTCTTCCATTCCATGGTACCATGAGCAGCTGGCAGATGGATACAACTGGTGGATGCCCACTGTCACAAAACTCTAAAAGGTTGCTTATCTGCACACAGCAGTCAGAAACACGTGGTGTGCCTGCCATAAGCATTTTGTACTCAGTGATAGATAAGCTCTCAGCTGCTACCCCCGGCATTGCTCACCAGGATAACGGAATACTTCTGCAGGCACATCCTGGCCAAGATTCAACACCTCACGTCTGACCTGCATCAAATGCGCCACCATTTCAGACACCTCTGCCCTTTGCATGATCACATCAGGACTTCGAGAATGTGGGAGACCTGTGCAGCTACATTAGTCTCCAGGAAGCTCAGTCACATACCAGGCAGGAGTTAAGCAGGCACACACAAACATCTAGCTTTGGGCTTAGATACTCCTCTCAATCCTCCAAAAGATTAAAGCTTTCCAGGCTTCCAGCTACATGAAAACTGAATGTCTGTGTAGAAATAGTTCTGTAGTCACAACTACTGCAGCCATGGAGAAGACACAGCCATAAAAAACACCTTCTTATCCATTTCCTAGAGCACTTCAAGGATCAGAAGCATTTTCCCACTTGGTTAATTTTTATAGTTTTCACTATAGGACAAAGTTATGGATTACATAGTTGATCTAAGTTGGTACATGCAAAGACAGTGTTAGCAACCATTATATTACACAGTGCAGTAAAAGATGGCCTGGGTTTTCTTCTATTTCAGGGGTTTTGTTTGTGCTTCCAACCCTTATTGTACTGATAGAAGGGCTAAAAAATTGGTATCCTAGTAAGAAGCCAAGATTCTCATGGCCTTGACCTTTATCCAGGAGCAAGAAAAGCATCAATATTGAAAGAATTACAATATAAATCACAAGGGAAAACAACTGACGACCTAAAGGAAGACCAAATCATTCATGCCACATCAGGCAACTGCTCATGTCCAGCACCCCACTCCTGCTGGAGTATTTAATGACTGCCTCAGATTTAGAGAAAGACAATAACCCCATAATGCACCTGACCAAGTACAAAATGCTGTATATGGATAAGGGAAAATCCTTCCTGATCCCTACTGAGACTAGCCAATGTGCTGAAATATGAGATTTAATTAAGCCTGTCTTATTACTTCAAATGCTACAACTGTTTATAACATTTTCTAGGCCCTTTTCAATCCAGCATTCACACTTACAGCCACGGCTCAGAAGTCCACTAGCTCAACCTCACATTGTGAGGCACCTTCTGTGGATGAATGAGATTTACTGGCCCTTTCGCCTCATTTTCTTAATACAACACCATGCCAGGTAGGACTCTACGTTTTTTCTGATGATGTCACACACCTCAGGTAGTCACCTCCAAGTCCTCATGAATGTTGGTCAAGTGATAGAGCAGGGAACATGAGAGGAGGAAAGGAAGCCAATTGAGAAGGTTCACCAGGACTAGCAACACAGTCCCTTTTCAAGTTTGCCTAGGATATACTCTGAGTTTGCCTACATATGCAAAATTAGGATTATATCTATAATGGTGCAATTACTAATAAAAAACAATAATTAATCATATTATTGTTACTTTAGCCTCTCTTCTGGAACATCCTCTGCCTTCTGCCTCTGCAATCCCACAAAAATTTACTTTTAATATGTTGAAAGCAGCAGATAAGAGCAAAATGCAAAACCTCAGGTACAACTTTAAAGAGAAAAGGAAGGAAGGAAGAGGAAAGGCAACAAGTTAATAATTGTTCAGAAGCTGAAGTCTACAGTAAAGAGGGAAATAGTTTTGTTCTGTTAAACAAACACCTTATTAATGACAGGGTCTCCTGCCCATTTCCCACAATCCTCTGGATAAATAATAAAAAAAAAAGATTTGTAGGTTTAGCCTGTGCCTTACTTAAAGTCAATTCTGAAGAAAATTACTTGGAGGGGGAAGGAAAAAGGGGAACTGAAGGAGAAGTCAATTCGGAGAAGAAAATGTTGCATTTTTTGAATTCTCCTCCCTAAAATTACACAGTACCTCATTTTGGAAATTCCAGAGTAATGTTTCAGCAGTCCTGGAACTGAGTGAGACCCTTGTCAATGCCAGTTGACAATCTGCCCCAACCGCGGCTGCAACGCTGCAGAGCCAGTGAGGCCAAAGCCCCACAGCACATGGGCTGGCTGACTGCTGGGACCACATTCGAACTGGAAACAGTTTTCTACAGGGAAAACCGAAATTTCCAATGAAAATTTTTGATTTTGAATGAATTAGGTTTCTTCCTGTGAATCTGTATGACTGCAAAGCAGGCTATCAACAAACCAGAGTGACTTCAGCAGTCCACCAGCACTGGAGCACTTGCCCAACGAGCAGGGGCTGAGGGAGGTGGGCTTGTTCAGCTTGAAGGAGAGATGGCTTTGGGAAGACTAACAGCAGCCCCCCAGTGCTTACAAGGATAACCATCAAGGAGATGGAGGCAGGTTCTTCACAGTGGTACGTAGTGGGAGGACAGCGAGTGTAAGTTGCAAATGGAGTTCAGACTGGATCTGAGGAAAAATATATTTTCACAATAAAAGCCTTTGAAATCAAACAGGGGAACAGGTTGCCCAAAGAGGTTGTGTAATCTCCATTCTTGGGGATTTTCAATACCTACCCAGAGTAAGCCCTGAGCAACCTGGTCCGATCTTTTAGCTGACCCAATTTGGGTAGAAGGTTTCACATGAGGCCTTCCAAGGTCCCTTCTAACTGGAATGATCTTATGATCTTAAAACTCCCAACCTGCTTCACCAAAACCAGATTTAAGAACTGAACCATCTGGAGCAGATGAACTCATTCAGGTACAAACCACACTGTCCTCTTCCATCTCCTCTAAACTGCGTTAGAAATCACTCAGTTTCTCATAATCATCAGTGCCCCTCTATCTGCAGTTTGTGTGACTCAAGAGCTCATCAAGTACTTCTGTTATCTGACACTTGTTTATAAACCTTTCTACAGCATTCACAAATGCTGTGCAAACAGTGCAATAACAATAATGAATCAAGGCTCCTGGAACATTCAGAGCACACCCTGCAGCCACCAACTCCCTGCAAGGCTTGGAGAGGCTCTATCCCATCCTTTTAGCTGTTTTAGTTGTGTATCTTTATGAATGATAACACCTGTGAGGGGTCTCTTTGCCCTCCAGCATGTTATCATTAGGTCTTACTTTACTGTTGTTATCTCTATAAAAGTTTTGAGGAACAAGCAGAGCAAATGGAGCAATCCCTTTTAGGTACTAATGCTTTTCTTCCTCTTAGTGTCATGCCTGAGAAACTTGTGGATACCAAAACAAGCACATAGTATCTAATGAAAGACTTTGACAAGCGCTCAGCAGCCTTGAGATCACTCTCTGAAATGTGAGGACGTTCAGCACAAAACAATAAATGCATTGATCCACATGGGTCCTGAGGTCAATAAAGTCCAATACAGAGTATATGAAGTCACTGCAAAGATTCTAATAAAACTTTACAGGCTTTGGAACAAGCAAACAGAGCAGGATCAGCAGATTGCTATGATTTTGGATTGCTTTGTGATTTTCCCCTGTTTGGCAAAGCAAAATGTCAAGAATAGGAATCCAGGGAACAACAAAAGTACAGGCTTCAAACTTTTCACTGTCCTATACAACCATAGTGATTGAGCACATCACATTCTCCAAAGTACTGATCTCTGCAACACCTCTGAAAGGTAAATACAGCACTCCTGTTTTGCAGATGCTGAAGTGAAGCACTGGAAAACTAAGTGATATGTTGAAAACCATACAATAACAAAGAACTGAATCCAGGCCTCCCAAATCCCAGGCCAGTGTCCAGACCTGTAGACACTGTTAACATATAATTTCTTACAAAAATTAAGCTGTTTTCATCCTCAGAACTAAAAAGATTTTTAAAAACTTAATTTTCTCTCAATTTACCAAGAGTTCAATTTGCCAGAATTTAGACAAACATTTGACTGAAACATAACCCAATAAGTGTTTAAACTAGATCACTTTCAAACTGCAAAATGAAATTACTTTGGAAATTTTTAATTACATGTGCTTTTACTACCTTTTTATTTCTATTTTTGTACAGTGAGAATAAACCTCTGCTGGTTGAAGAGATGCAGAGAGAGACTGGGGTCATGGTGGCTGGAAACTACATGATCAGACAAGTAAAATCTACCACAACACCTGCTGCTTGTCTAGATGCCCCACACACAGCACTTTTAGCAAAAATTACTGAGTCAAGAGATACCTAATTAACACTTAGTCCTTGTGCTTTTTGCATCTGACCCAGGTGCAGAAATGAATATGCTAGCTGAAGTTTCAGTTTTCTAGTTTTCTGTTTTTAATGAAAAAACTGTTTTTCTGTCAAGCAACAGTTTTAATGGAAGTTTTTTTGAGCAGTCCCAGTTCCAAGTGCTCTCAAACCCCATTAATTCATCAACTAAGGACATTTAGTAGCTCTAAGTGCTCAATACTTTTGTACTTGACCCTCTGGGATCAACATAACATGATACTCAGAGACAGAAAAGGAGTTCCAAGTAGCACAAAACCTAAAAGTGTTGATGCACATTTGCTGGCAGAATTAACTGGGATGGATGAAGCATTTACTGTTGCCAGCTGTCGCCTCTGTCCCTCTGTTGGAAGCTACCATCCCAGGGAGGGTTTAGCAGAACAAGCATCCCCTCTTGAGTCAGCAGGGTTTACAGCCTGAAATCAGCAGGAGCTCACAGGAGAACAGCGAGCTATCAGCGCCCTGGCTGGGGTGCAGGCACACATCACATCCCACTGGCTCATGGCAAGGCAGTGTCCCCAGCAGAAGGTGGGAAGAGAGCTGGGAGCTGTTTCTACTTCAGCTGTCTCTGACTGAACTCTCACCAAGCATGAGTCAACACCCAAGGCCGGTTAGCAGGCTGATAGCATATAGCACTGCTGGCTTATAAAAGGGAATGGCCCTACAAAAATAGGGCTCAAACCTTCAGTGTGCACATCTGCTCTTTGAGGCAGACTCTAAGGTCACTTTGAATCACAGAATGAAATATATGGCTAGTGAAATCCAAGAAAAATGACTGCCTTTCCCCTCGTGTCTGAACTTTTATCTGCTCATCTGAACATTTTGCAAAAAACAACAGAAAACCTATTACAAAGATTGCTAGTGCGTGAAATGATTGAGAAATATTTGCAGTTTGAAAGCAGTTTCACTTCCTGCCTGATACCACAATGAAGCTTTTTAATAAAGTTAACATCACTGTTATTTGTTTTACATCTATGTCCTTATGAGTCTATTTTAAATTTCTTGAATATTTCTGTTAAAACAAAAAAACCCACATCTCCTAAAGCCAGAAGTTCCTAGGCTTTCATTGTAAGCCACACTGCTGATAATGTAATAATGTTTCTAATAATAATACTTTGTGCTAACACTGTAAAGCAACTTTCATCCAAATATTTCAATGTGTTCTACTAATTTTAGTTAAGCTACCTAAATATAAGCATATCATTTAACAGCTGGGCAGCCTGACAGATTTTGTGACCCTCTTTTTACAAGCATAAAGGCTGAAAAACTAGGTTATGGAGTCCTGAGTTAAAATACTCCAGGAACCATTAAACTATACTGTCTGTGCAACACCTATTCACAGTAGTTATGCTCCAGAGCTGATAGAATACTAATTAAATTAATTTTGCGAATACTTTTGTGCTGCTATTTGTGAGGTTGTGTTCCAATATGCAGACAAGCTGTTAGATAGTCATAAAATATATTTGTGAGTCCTGAAAGTAATGAATTTCAGCATGAATAACTAGCTAAAGACTGTCCTACAAAATAGAAAACATAACAAAAAGCTCTCGTATGTTCCCTACTATTATTTTCGGTTACTTAAAATGTTTCAGCTACCCACTCAAAAAGCCATGTGAGCAGTATCATAATCTTCCAGGCTCTGTCTCTTTCTAGAAACTACTTGCACTATGTCCAGAATAAAAGAGCTACATTTGTTCATTACAGTTTTAACCAGTACAGTAAAACACAGACCCAAATACTGTTCTGACCCACAAAGGAATTACCACAGGGATGGCTGACCAATTGTTCTATCTTTTAGTTCAAAAGGAGGCTCATCAGTTTTTGTGACAGCATCTTCCAAGGTGTAATTGGCAGTGGCAATGCTATCCCATTAAAATCACACGGCCCAACTTTGCTAACACAGTGATAGCACAGACCATGCTCTGCATTGCCTCAAAGGTCATGTTTCTTGCATCTTCTTCTGAAGCCATCTGGGGGCACCTGTTGGCTGCTGGACTTGCTGGACTCTGGGCCAGTTCTCGCAGGATAATGGACATTCTTACATAACTAAGTAAAGTGACATATATGCGAAAAGTCTTTTTTTTAAGCATTTTCTTCCTAAGGGAAAAGTTAGACATGCATATTTAAACTAAGAGCTTTTATTTCTATAGGGCTAAATGAGTTGCAAGACCCACACAAAAACTTGATTATGGCTAGTGACAAATGTGGGAAAAATGCAGTAAGATAGGGTGTGAAGAGCAGGAAGCAATGATGGCATCTGAGTGATTCATGTGTGCCTCTGTCTTCCATACAAAAATTTCATTGCCCAGGGATAATCCCTGAGTGAGCTGATGTGAAACCACTATAATGAGTCTATTCCTTCTGTGTAGGTAGACCTGTCTAATTTAGAACTTTCCAGTACAGCACACTGGAAGGTTTATGCACCAGGACCTGAAATAACTGGAAACAGCAGAAATGCTAGAGAAAAGCTTTTTCTGATGTGCGCAGATTTCCTTCCCCTTCAGGGAGTCCTGACAGTGATCTGAGGCTTTTGCTGTTCTCTGTTTCAGCTCACACATTGCCCACTGCCCATCATGGAGCAGGGAAAGGCTGAACGGCCATCGGGCATGCAAGATTTACAGCACTTGTTTCCAAGTGGGCAGTGGACCTGCAGAATCTCCGGTGTTTTGAAATTCTGCTTTTATCCTTCTTTCTTTCTTTAAGCATACAATTTCTTATTTGTTCCCTGACCTTGACCGTGCACTTAAAACCAGAGATCATCAGATCACCAGAGGCAGGGCCAGGCTGGCAGTAACCCTCTGTGCATGCGGACCGGTGTATGCAAACACCTGGCAGGATGACCATGTTTCAAGTAAAACACTGACAGTGGACAACAATTCAAGTGGAATATATGAAAGGAAGTTTGAAAATTGGAGGAAACTTTTCCCTGTTTTAGCAGGAAAAATAGGGTCAGTTTATAACCAGGGACAAGGTCTATAATGATGGAATTATCACCATATGATACTTTTTTTTTTCTGATAATGCCCAGCATTTCAATTGTCTATGCCAGGACATCTTTTATACCCATACCCCTCATCCTTGCACTGCAACCCACTAACGTTACTCTTTCCCCAGTATCTTCATATCCACCACTCCAGCTTCTTATAACTGTAAAAACTCCATACAGACCTCCATACACAGAATATACAGAATATACATAGCTACATGCCTTTTCACTCATATGAAGAACATTTAGACAACACTATCCACTACTCTGGACCTCCTGTGTTCTTCAAATTCTCTTCTCTGTATTACCCAAGATTTAGGACAAAACCTTATATCTGCTTTTAGAAAAAGACATAGGCACAAACTGCAATGTTAAGAGTGCTGGGAATTGCATCTCTCCGTACCTGCCTTCCACTAGACCTGAGCACTTGTCAGTCAAGGTACTAGTTTGGCTTCTCTTGGCTTCAGAAAAGTCAGGCTGTATTCGTTCATGATGTTTGGTTAACATATGTAAAATATATTTGCATCCATCACATGAAGAATGGATGTTACTATGTTGATGGGTACTGTAATAAATAACAGGTTACACAAAAAAACAAAACAATCACCCATGTCATAGAAATAACAATTGGTAAACATGCTGTCTCCCTTTTTATGGAGCACTTCAGATTTCATCTGGGTTTTACTACAATGCAAGCAACATTTGCTTTGTGTTAGGTTACTCTTCTCTTTTATTCTATTTTAAAATCAATGGAGATTTGTTCTAAAGTTATTCAATTTTTATTCTTATCTTACATACCACTCCACTATCCGTACAAATGCAGCAAGATCAACCCATTAAGTACGACTAAAAAAATCTTGGAAATAACAGGAATAAAGTGATATATTCCCCAGACTTCCCTTCAGCACACAAACAAAAAGTTGCTAAACAGTACAAGCCAGCCAATATGGAAATCTCCAGCATTGTTCTCTTCTTGATCTTGATTTAAAATGCAGAAAAGTTGGAAAATGTGGGAAAGAAAAAAAAGGCATAGACAAGTACAGTTATGAGGACAAAGAGAAATTTTCATGTAGAACATTGTATCATATTTCCAAAGGGTTTTTTTGTGTATACAAAACAACTCCTCATTGATTCAACTAACAGAGGAAATAGCAGTCTATTGATCCAGTTAGCATAGCTGCAAGTTGTATGTGAGTACACAGACACATATTAAACACATTTTGGAAATAAAAAGTAGTTTTTAGTACATCACCCCTCTCAACATGGCTGCAGCAATGCTGCCAATTGTGCTGCAGTTTAATATCAATTTCCTATAGAAATTAATTCCACATGCTGGGAGATTACTAGTTAATGCCTACAAGTTACTGATTTATCTGTTTCACATTTATTGACTGTCATTGTCATAGAATACCCCCCACCTTCTCTTGTTATGAGACAGTGAATAGTAGCTCCTGATGTTTCCTCTATATCAGTTTCCAATAACTGCCTTATGCTTCTCAAGGTAATTTTACAGTGTATGTCTTTTTAATACAGGCCTCCTCACTAGGATCATTACACTCTTACTTAGTCTATTTTGTTTCATACAAAATTTGTGAGGTGGTCAAATACCTTTAGTATAATTGGTAAGCTCCTAAATTGTAGAGGATATTGTTAATATTTTCCTTATAAATCTCTTTCTCTGCAGATAAAAAGCAGTTGTTAGGTGAAGACACGTAAACATCATTGCTTTCTCCATATGATCTCATGTAGGGTTGAACGAGCATGTTAAGGTTATAGTTCAGTTTAACATCCAGTTTTGCAAGGTAAGAATTGTTAGCTGAGATTGGATACTCTTACTCTGCTTTTTGTTCTATTTTATTCTACTCCAGCAAGACTTCACCTGGGAGATTTGCAGCTCAGAAACAGCCTGAAGTCATTGTCTCACATTAAGGAAACATATCTAGGGAGACCAATTTCCCTCCGTATTATCAGTGCTCTTCTTGTACGTGATAATTATAGGTCAGGGCATGATTCTCAGCTTACCACAACAATCGTGAAACTATTAATGTCCACTGAGTTGCTCCCAATACAATAGAGATTTCCAAACCCTGCAATCAGTTAAGATAAATATTACTATTTTGTAAAAGCACTTGTGTGGATCTTGGTGACCATATGCTTGAAATGCTAACATGCATACTGGACAAAAACATCAGCACATTATTTTCAAACAAATTGTGAAAGTGGTTTTGTTAAAAGCAACATTTAGTAAAAAGTTCTTTAGTGAATGAATTTCTGCACTTAACAGAAAGCAAGAAAACAATTGTTTTCTGTAATTGGACAGTTTGATTAGAGGCAGGTGGTGCAGAGCTGAGAAAACTAGAGCCATGAAGCCAATTTTAACGTCAAGGACGCTTCCTTTTCTTTAGGATCCAGAAACATAACATGCAAATTGCTTTCCCCCCAAAAAAAACAAAACTACATTTAGTTCCTATTTATTATCCCTACTGGTATTCTATCCATAGTAGAAGTTTGCAGCTTGAAAAGAGGTGTATACTTGATGTTCATAATACACAATGTATACAGGCATAAAAAAACCCATAGACTTAAAAGGAAAAAAAAAAAAAGAAAACAAAAAAGAAAAAGTCTTTAAGATTTCCTTGAAAAGGTAGGTAAGATATGTGGTGTTGTGGCAAGGATTTTCTCTGGTAAACCCCAATTCAAACAACACACCCTCACTAAACTATTATCAACTGTAGCTTTATTACTTTTATTACCAGTACACTGAGGAGTTGCAGTGATAAACCACTGTGCTGGGCAGCACACAAAGCAGCACCTTTGACTGCAATAGAATTAAATTTCCTTCAGCTCTTGCTGAAATTTCAGTGGGTATCAATCTCAATTACCGCACAAGCAAATAAAATAACCAGGTCTACTCGAACAATCTCAGCCCACATTAAGCCAAACAGCATATCTAATCAAGGAGAAACTAAAGTCCTGCCATGGGATGGGAAAGAGGTTGACCGTTTTATATACAGCTGATTTAAGGACACTGAACCAAGATAGAATCAATTTTTACTTCTTCATAGCCCACTTCACATTGATCACTCATAAGAGTATGCTTTAAACAACTGAAGGATAAAAACCCCAGGGACAAATTTGCTGCTGGTGCAGACCAACATATAACTTTGATCAGTATTTGGTATAAGAAATAAGTCTGAACAAAGGGAACTTCCTCCTCAGAGGATGACAGCACACCAAGAACTGTCAGTGCCACCAACCTCTCTCGAAGTTGACTCCTCATGCGCTGAGATGGGAGATGCTCATCACTCCCATTCTGACACGGTACAGAGGACGTGACCTCATCCCACTCGCTCTGACCAAGAGCCTGGTGCACATCTTGACAGCAGGCAAGAACAGGAAAAAAACCCTGCACTGGGCCCTGCGCGTGGGAGGAGGAAGCCGTCTTGGTTAGCTGTCACCCAGCGCGACTGCGAGCGATTGCACACTCCCACTCCCACCACCTGCATCCTACAAGCGAGCTACACCTCTGATCTGGACTGAGACACTGTGTGAGCACAAATTTACCACCCCAGTGCTGCCGGGAAGGAGAAGGGGAAGGCCCGTGCAAATGGCAGCACCAAACCACTAAGTGTGGTGAGCAATGCGGTGGCAGGAAGGAGCTGAGCTTCTCCAGTGTGTGGCAAAACTTGCAAGGGCCACTCCTAGGCTTGTGAATGTTCTCTATCACACACTGCTCATAGCTAGGCCTAATTCCCCCAACTAACTACAAGCATGGGAGTGCTTTTGGGCAAAGCTTCATCCACAAGCACTGTCTGGTGAGGTACCTTAGTGAAACGCACATGGCTCACGTCAGAAGCATCAACAGTGGGATCACAGGGACAGCTGACACTCATGCAGAATACAGGTGGATGACTTACAACATGTGATGGGGCAGAATGAACCTCCCCGGCGGGTGTTTGAATGAGACACAACTGACACACATGGATATGTTGGTACTATTACAACTAATATTTTCACAAGGAAGATAAGTACTGAACAATATTTTTACTGTACCAGGCACAAACTTATCTTCAATCAACATAAGCCATGCATGACCTCTTCTCCATCTATTCTTTCCCTCAACAAGGTATTTATTGCAGGCAACACCAGGCGTACTTGCAAGGCAACTGACTTTTTGCATCAGAACTTGCACTATTTAGATGAGGGTAACATGCTGTATGTTACATCCCAAATATTTATAACTTAGGCTTAGTAATAACATAAGAGTAAGGGACAACAAATATTCCAAGTGATTGCTTAATGTCAGAAAAAATGCTCTTTGTTAAAGAAAATTACAAATTCTGAGAGATAGAAGTGAGGCTATATGAAATCCAGGAGTGCCTATGTGTCTCTAACACATTTCAGTGGTCAGTGCTAGTAACTTGTTAGTTCCAGCTCAAAATATCCTGTCCTTTTCTTAGTTGTTGAAAATTGTTCTTACTTTGGCCATTAACTCTTCCAGAGCATCCAACTAGGATCCATCAAGATGATTGTCAAGCACGTCATTGATTCAGTTGTGACCAGACAAAAGGATTTGACATAACAGAACAGTCATTATCAACAACATGGGAAATGAAGTACTTTTTGAACATCTCCTAGAGCTCGCCTTCTTTGGCATCTCTCTGTCTCCGAGACACCCACTGAGAGGAAATGGATGAGTTCTGAGCATAACACTCTGGATGCTGATCTGGAAGAGGTTCCCTAAAACGAGGAACCTACTCCTCTGCACTGAATAAGCTTGATCATCCTGGGTAACATTTATAATATCCAGTTGTTCCATATGGTTAAGTTAAATTTTAAACACAGTACTAAGACACCATAATTTTCCTCAGAGAAGTAAAAACAAAACAAATTCTTTTTGGTAGACACAGTATTTCTCAGGCAATCATGCTGACTGTGGATAATCAAATCACATTATTTAAGCTCTCTTACTGTACTACTCTTCAGGTTTTCCAGCCTCCTCCACATGGATATTGTCTCTTTTCATACTACAGTATTTACTTAAATGGTGCAAAAGCACAGGGATACACTGTGCAATTGCTAGTTGGACAAAATTGGAATAAAGTCAATACAGATTTTAAAGATATTCAGGCATTTAGCTCCCCTGGCATTAGGAACAAAACATCTCACAAAATCTGGTTGTTAGACAGGGACTAGAACAGAACTGCATTCCTCTGTACAGCTGGAGTCTGATGGTCATGTTTGAAAAGGGTCTTTATCACTGAAGTGGAAAGAAGGCAGGCACAAATCAGCTGGACATAAGGTCAACAGCTACACAAAGAAGGAGGAACTCCTGGCATTATTTTGCTAAATCTCCAGCAATTCCAGTCTAACCAGGCCTAGTCCAGGAGGAACTGCTACTGAGAAGTGCAGTCTCCTCCCTAACCCACAATCTTCCAGTTCAGGCACAAGGCACATTTCTCAGCCCATCCTGTTGCAAAAAATATTCTACAATACACACACTAATAACAACAAAAAAAAATGCTACTGAAAGAAGGCTCTCCAAGACACACTGGTTCTCCCAGGAGGAGAGGCTGAGAGAGCTAAGACCCTATGGCTGTTGTTACTGAAGGTGCTCAAATACTCCAGCAATGACTGAGATGCAGAAACATACATAAAATAGAAACCACCCAGCTGACAAGACTCTGCTGTACTTTGATTCTCTCTAGGTCATCACTGATATTACACTCTTGCCAGTCTTCTAGCACCTCCCAGTTTTCTTGTGTTGTCCCAGTTGCCTCAGAATTCAGAGTAACTGGTTACCTAGGCATGGGTTATATCGACCTTGAGAAATTGAGTTTTCAGGCATTTCAATTGCATGATCACCTGTGCAGGTCTGATCCTGATCTTCTCTAGTAATTCTCTTTTCTCCCTTGGGAAATTTCTGCCATCTGTTCTCTTATTCTTTCCTGAAAATGGAGGCAAAAATATAGGTTTTAGCAACACCCTCAGTAAATGCTTTCACTTTCTCTCATTTCTTTCAGAAACCTGTTATTTCAAATGCACTGCAGGCAAATACATTTAATTGTATTTTAAAGTGAGCAAAGGTTTCAATTACCAGTTTCGTTCTTGCCCAGTTCATATATTTATTTCAAACACTTATGCATGTTTCCTTTTACCCTCCATCTGTCTTTTTTTTATTTCCATTCATTCTTTCTGTTGTGAATTGTCATCTAAGGTAGAACACTATAATGGAAGTCAGGTCTTCTAATTCAGCTGCTTATCCCTCAAACTTGTGGTGTGACCCTGTGTGTGTCATTAAGTCTTAATAAGCCTCATTTCCTACCTTTAAAAAGGATGTTGCCTTTTTGAACCATTATATTAAAATTGTTTAATTTAATAAGAGTAGTAATACTTTATAAATGCTAAGTATTATTTCCATTTCATGCCAATCATGCCACCCACATTAATAAACTCCTTTGTGTTTACTTCTGGGCTGATAATGTCAGCCCAGTCTGTGCTGATAATGTCTACTCTCAGGCTCTGGGTCCACAGTTGAACAGATAAATTTCACTTTGTGGAGATCTGTCTTGCTTCTGAACCATTTCCCTTCCTGCAAAACTTTCCTCCAAAAATTATCCTTCATGAAACCCTGCAGAGAAAACCTGTTAAAAAGAAACTGAATTTTTAAGCTGAACAACAGGCAATATAAATAGTTAGGTCCCCTGCTCTGCTAATTGTTCTCTTATTTTAGAGGTTTCAGTAAGAGTATCTGAATGTATGCATTCACTCAAAGCATTTTCAACACAGTGCAATCACATTGAAATGAGGAAGGAGACCATAATATAGATATCTGAGGGATGGATCCCATCTATTTATTTGTGGCTCAGAGAAGTGCAGAAAGCCCACAACACTCAGATTATGGTAACAAATTGAAAATTAATACAATGTGTTTTGTTTTGGTTTGTTTGGGGTTTTGTTTGAGTTTGTTTTTTTTTAACTTCAGTATGATATCGTTCATAACAGTTGACAGAGATAGGATACTCTTGTTTTAGTTTTGCATGGTCTTGTTAACATTTAGCTCCACAAATTCTAGTTTCTTTAGCAAAGCAAAAATATTTTTCCTACTCAGAGCAATTCAACAAAACCTGATTTGGTTACTGCCACTGGAACCTTTGCAGTCACAAGTACAGGTGGCCTTTGTGCTTCAGGCAATAATTTGCTAACACCTTTCACCTGTCAAGCCTCAGCTACATTCCTGACATGCTCAAAACTCCTCTAAACATCAATGGCACATTAGAATATTCAAGAAATATGGAGTCAGAAGGACAACAGAGCATATGTTGTACAATTTATTGGGATAGAAACATCTCAATCATCATTTGTTCTTGTTTACAGGAGGTTATATTAGCTCTTCAGCTCTGGTTCCTCTAGAAGAGAGAATTGCCTATCAGTTGCTTTCTATTATAATGTCAGATAGCTTCTGCTCTGGGCACCTTTAGTAACACACACTGGTGGGAGACAGTTTATAAGTGGAAAATTTTGAGGATTTTCATTATTCCTGTGAAGTATGAAGTCTAGATCCATGGCTTGATCCGAGCCATTGAGAGGACTGGAGCAGAGTTGAGTGCCCATTTCATGTCTGATATTTCTTTCCTCTGACCAGACAAAAAGGAATAGGGAGAAAACACAGTCATTGTGCTTTGCCTCAGTACATCTGTCAGTCAAAATAACCCACAGCACAAGCAAACCAGGAAACTTTAAAGCTCTGTAAACCACAACTTTTTCTCTAAGATGCACCTCACCTCTTTTGGTTTTAGTGATTAGTGATTCCTGGCTAGGCTGTTACAAAGCTGATAGTTTCCATATATTCCTCCACAAGGATGCAGCTACTTTTGTGCCCTGGCCCCTTAGACATTTCCCTTCACCTAACATTCATGACATTTTTCCTTGGATTTTGTTTTCTAAAACTTTTCTTCTCCCTACAACAACAAAGTTATCTATTCTTTAGATCACCTGGTGTCTCAAGTGCTCACCTCTAGTTTCTCCCTGTCTGACTGCCTAAACCTCCTCGGAGCTCTCTACCCACTAACCACTATTAAAGAGCAGGTAGGGAAGATTGCAGACACCTCTGCAACTACTTTGTTCTCAAAGACTAACTACTATTTTTCATTCATCACCCAAAGATAATCATACACATTTACCAGCCAGAAGAGTACTGCTACTCAAATACAAGTGTTAATGTTACACAGAATTGTTACATCTATTCAGGATTAATACCATTTCCCTGTTGTCCTCTGAAAGTCCTTCTTTGACTTCAGGCCTTACTTTTTCCTTCTTCCCTATAAAAGGCTATTTCCCCCTGTACTCTGTTTCACAGCAATACAGAACTTCCCAAGAGATTATGGATTTATTTGTCAATATCAGGCACTTCCACTCCATCTTTCCCACTGGATCCTCACCCTTAGAGCTCAGTCATCAGCCTGATGCGACTTTCACCCCGCAGGCTGCTCCATCTCCACTTAGCTGGCTTCTGCTCCCCATATCTCTACCTGAGAAGTGCTGAGTAGCACAACTTGCTCAAACTTCTCACCTTTGCACTCATGCAGCTTTGGAGGCACATCTCAAAGCACATCCCCCTGCAATGCAATACCCACTCCCTTTAGACTCACATCCTGCAGACCTCCCCCTCAGACAAAAAGGAAAGGGCTTGTCTTACCTACAGACCTTACAGGCTCAGCTGACCCTCTGGTAGAGGAAAACATTTAGAATATGTACTATTGCCATAAATTGTGGATAGTTAAATGAAAAAGAACCCTGTGGAGATATCTGAAATTTAAACACAGATAGGCAGCAATCTAAAATAAACTACAGCTGGTGTTTCAGCTTTGATTCTGCTGCCACCAAAGGCAAATGGCACAATTCCCATTGATTCCAATTAAATCATAGACTAGGTCCTCTTCTTACTCATCTTTCTTTTTTTTTCGATGCCTCTATTTGCCTTTCAGTAGTAAGTTTCCTTGTAATACTGTGTGGCTCTCGGGACCATAAAAAAAATTCTGAGAAATCCATACAAGTGCAAATCTTGCTACTATATTTTTAATAAGAAAGTAGGTAAGATTTTCAACTCTTCTAATTAATGGCATTGAAGAAAAAGCAGCATGGTTTTGTGCTAATGGTTTAGTTGGTTTCAGTTTGGTCTATAATCCATGATAAGAACCAACATACCTTCTGTACCTCTCTGTACTTAAGAAAAAAAGCACTCTCCTATGACACTAAATATATAAATGTTAAAATGTAAATGTTAATCATTTTGCAGCGAGATGGATGTTTAACCCTTTCGCATCCAGCTTGACCTTGATATGCCTTATCTCTGCTTATCTCAAAGCAGAACACGAACACACTTGTTTTTAGGATGTGCTTTGCACACACTTGTACAGAAGCAAGCTGTGGTGATATGTGACATTCCTGCATTGGTGCTGCCATTCCTGTGGGAGTTGCATTGCCACGAGCTATGCAGCTTTTTGCTTCACTCTCTGTTCTTACAAGGACAGCCAGAGGGTCTCCGGGTTTCCACTTCAATGGTGACACAGAGCATGACACTCAATTTATGCTGTGGGCAGTTCAGCTGCAGCTGTTTTGAGACACTTGGGGGTAAAGTTTCAGGGTTGTCAGCTTCCACACTTTGCTGGGCTCCCTGTCCTCTTTCCTGAAGGTCTGTCCTCAAAACTCTGGCCTTTCTGGTTGCATTTAAAAGCCTGAAAACATGGAATCTTACAGTATTTTGAGGTTTGACTTGTGACTTTTTGCCAAGAAGGGCACATACTATTGCCTCCTTTCAACTTCCCTTTGTCTCTTTGCATGCAGCCGCACCTGCAGATGTTCAGGGAGGAGTGCCTGCACGCATCCACCCTAAAAGCAGCTTCTGTGTATGCAAAAGTCAGCATCCGCATGCACAGGTGTCACTATTCCCAACGGGCGGGTGCAGAGGTTCTGCTTGACAGGGCCACATGTGTATAAGCAGTTGCCCCTTAGAGCAAATATCACATTTTAGCAAAGTAGCACAGCTTCTTCCATGTGTTCCATCCTCAGCACATGTCTTAAAGTAGTTTTATAGAGGTAGATACAGATGTCTATCTCAGACTTTTTTTTCCACTTGTACTATCTGACCTTCGCAGTTCCTTCACACAAAGCCCAGAGCTCAGTTTAACTCAGTTTCTAATGGCTGCTGCTGAGAGTGCTCAGCTCACAGAGGAAGAACCAGCCCAAAAACACGACCAGGGCAGAAGGGCTTAGAAGTGCCTGTCCTCATTACACTGGTCTTCCTCAGCTTCCTCCGGGGCCTGGGGGATGCATGGCCTTGTACCATAAGCGAACTCTCTGGGATGCTGGCAGGCCAGGCAAGGACAAAGCCACTCTGCCCTGTAGCTCATTCCCAGAAGAACGTCCCTCCTGACTTCACAAAACGTCAGGGTCGTGTATCAAAACACAACCAAAAATCCTTGTAATTTAAATTCATCTTAAGACAGATTTTTAAAAGATGTACCAACAAAAATGTCAAAGAGTTCTGTCATTTTTCTTCAAAGACAGCAAAAGAGGTTTGATCCTTCTCCAAATCAAAAGGCGAGAGTCCTGTTGCCCCAGCAGAATCCCATCCTGGGACCCTGCTGGCAGAAGACCTTCAGCAACCAGGCAACAAGTTTTTAATATCAGGAATATCACCCAAAACACCCTTCAGAGCACTACAGAGGGAGAACAGATCCTCGTTTCTCTTTAACTCCCAGGATCATTTCATCAAAAAATTACATTAGATGATGAGACCGACACCATGACAGCCCCAGGGGAATCTTCCCAGAATGGCCTCAGCCACCTTCAGCACAAAGCTGCCCGAAGAAATCATCACTCCAGATACCTTTAATAACAATGCCTATGACTCAGATAGCACTTAGCAGCAAATGTTGAAGGTAGCTGAGCATCATTACCCCATACAGATGGGGAAAACCAGACCCACTGGGCTAAGTGATTTGCCTGCAGCCCTGCAGCACCTGGCAGACCTCAGAGCAGGAAACAGGGCCAGGGCCATGTTGTGCTAATTCACAGCAGAGAGCCTGTGTATCCCACCGGCCTCAGAGGGGTTACAGCCCACTTGCTCCTCTGCATGCATGAGGTGAGTGTGACCCCACAAATTCTTTTGCCTGGAGACAGGATGAAATATAAATTTAACTGCCTATTTTTGCTATTAAATCTGTTCCACCAGCCTAGTCCCACTCTATTAGTATACATGAATACAAAGCCAAACAGAATGTTAAAAATTAAAGTGTAAGTGGCTGAATTCAGTAAAGCCAATAGTTGCATTCAATAAAGTAGCATACTTGTGATTAAGGATTTTTGCTTGACATGTTTTGAAGATAACATCTTATTTGTACAATGAATGGTTAGGCTAATCAGTGCAAGGGTTTAAATAGTCTTAAGTGCATTAGCATAATCACTCGTGAAGCACATGCAGTTTATAAATGAATTAACAGCTACAAATTAAAGACGAAGTGTCTGCTTTTTAAAGCATCTGCCCAATTTTAAGGGAAAAAAAGGAAAGTTCGGCACTCTGATTTTCAAATGCTCTCAGCTTGTGCGCTGTGGAAATGTTTTCACCCTCCACTCCTCAACTTGCTCAGCCCCCCATGGGGCTCCAGGGGCAGCTCAGACAAGGTAAGACTCCATACATGAATGAAGCTTTGCAGACCTCAGTCCTCAACTCTCACTAGTTCTACCTCACTTAAATTCAAAATTTTTTTATGTTATGTTGTGTTGGGGTTAAACTGTTTTAGGTTTTTAAAGTGCTTGTACCTTCCCAGATTTTAGAAAAGGTATATTTTTATTAATAAGATTGAGTCTGAATTGAGAAGGATGTATGGTTCCCACTCTGTGCTCCCGCATTCCTGCACCTCTTTCACATGTATTAAGCAAAGGAGGATGGCTTCTTCACCGCCCCCTGAGTTCAGACGTACCTCAGCTGGCCTGACTACCCATTTCTCTTGGAGATGAGAAGACAAGTGCCTCCTTAAGCCTATACTGGAGAAATCCCAGCTGGAAAGACCCCCTGCGGCCCCATATCACAGGCTCCATCGAACATGCAAAGGTGCACACATGATGGAGGTACAGATGTTCCATTTCCCGGAATAGAAACTGAACGGGTAGGATTCTTGCAAAAAAGTGACATAGGAAAGGGAATGAGAAATGGTCACTGAGAACAACGGACACAAAATAGAAAAGAGGAGACAGAATCAAAGTGAGGAGAAGTTCTTCTCAGCAGAACTGGTAGTTAAATGGAGGAGTTTCTTGCCAAAGGACATCATGAATAGTAGATGCTTTCAAAATGCAGTTACACAAACTAACTAGACAGACATCCATTTGGGTACTAAACACAGACTTCTGTGGCTTAGGAAGGCAGGAAATTTATGAGGAAATATTCCTGGTTTTCCCTTGTATACCCTTCCCTAGGCATCTGGTTGACCATTGTCAAAAGACAGAGCTGGAACAGCCATTTTATGTTCTCATATTGTTTACTCTAGAGTGGCACAAGTAGAAGTTAAGAAATGCATTTTCCAAAAGGTAAAGCATGGGGCAACATTTTACCCCAAGTAGGCAGGCTGTTCCCTTAGTCTCTTGCACAAGATCACTTGAACAAGCTCATTCACCTCCTGTTCCTTTACACCCACCCCACCCACAAAACACAACAGCAGTGGGTGCTCTGGGGCTGTGGTAAATGCCTCTTGTCCCCTCATTGCCCACCCTAGCCTGCACACAGCCCTAATGGAGAAGACCAAGAGGTTCATTAGTCCTTCTCATGGTACAGTTTCATTGTGGACAACTGTCAACTACTACATGTAGAGCAAAAATATAGTAAACACATTTATCTTTTGGCTATACTTTTTCTTTTTTTCCCTATGGAAAAAGATACCACTAGAGCATACTTAGCCCTTCACATACACCAAGTCTTCAAAGGTGAATTTGCCTTTTATTATGGATGAATTTTTTTTTTTATCTTTCTGATTGACTGGGAACCACTATGAAGCAGTAATCAGGTGCCTTGCACTAGAAGTCCAACCTTCTGGCTTGACTCCCTAGTAAATGTACTGCTATTTTCATCTTAAGCTAAGGGCAGCCCAGTCACCACTCACACTGAGAAGTATTAAAAATACTTCCCTCAGTTCTCAGAAAGAGAATAATCTAAACTCTGAAACTAACTGAACTGAAAAAGAAAAAAAAAAAAAGAAAGAAAAAAAAGAGGAAGCCTAAGCGTGAAGAGCTATTATTATGTCTTCTCACATTTTGCTGTAGCTAAAAGCATGAGTTGTATATATAACTAATGCACCACCCACCCAAGCAAAAATACTTGCTTGAAAAAGTAAAGGCATGCCTGTCAGAACTCATCCTCTTCCATTCAGTCTCCATTGTATATTTTTGTGCCTGTGATAAATTAGCCCACTACTTCTCAGGTGATTCTGGCATTTCAAATTTGAACACAGGACATGCTCAAGTAAAATCATCTGGTAACTTCACTAGCAGACTGAACTCACAGGGCAGCTAGTACTCAGCAAAGCAAAACTGAAATGTGAAGGTAATGGGGTGAAAGTTTGAGGCCTGCCCTCCACTTGCACTCACTCACACACATTAATGTTTCCATCCTGGCAGCTATAAACACTGTTTACCATCAAACACCTGCAACAGATTTCCAGTACTCTCATGCTTGCAGTCTAGGTTAGCATGTAATCTGTTTTGAATGCTACTACACAGCAGAAACCTGAGATTGCCCTGGAGGGTTACAGTTTGTAGGTGGAGCTACCTGGTCACACCTTTCTTAGTGTTCTCATTTCTGTCTTTCTCCTTCCAAATTCTAAGTGTTCTTCTCAGTGTCAGCACTGACTTAACATTCATTTTTTTCATTAAGCAGACCTAACATCTACAGCCTAAGCTGTAGTCATTTTTTGGTTTACACAGGCCGACTTTCAGACAATGAAGAGGAACACAGGAAGATACACAGAGACTCAGTCAGTAAAACAGAGTCTTGGCACCTTGCAGTTTTAGCTCTAGAACCAGGCTTACAAATATAGAGAGGAAAGCAAAGGGATTTTACTTTATCTTTGCACAGAAAGATAGCACAGTCTGTGACCAGCTATGCTTTCGGAAGGCAGTGGGGACAGATTCTTGAAATTTCTTTGAGTTATAAAGCAAGGTTGAGAAATTCTAGACAAGACTCCAGACACCCAAAATATTTAGCAACTTTACAGGTGGTTTTACAAGGATATTCCAGTAGATTTTGGGCCTCTGCTCTATACCATTACTAATATCAGGATAGAGAGCAGGTCTTCTCACTAGTTCTGATGCTTTCAGAATCTCAAAACAAACTCAAGTTCAACATAGTTGGCTCAGCTCCTAACTTTCATGCAAAAGAAAATTATTATCCTGTAACATAATGTCCGGGGAAAACCATAATGCCATGCATTATTCCTGGACTAGGTCATCTCCTTAGTTATTGTATATTTCTTCACCATGCCCTCATGACACACCCTAATTCTTCCTTAACAACCCACAACAGAAACCTGGGTAGAGTGGGCTGAGAAGGAATTCTATCATTTCTAGGGCAATTGTTCCTCCAATACATCTGATACATAGAGCAATGCTGCATAGGCTCCAAGGGAGAATTTTCATAAGTATCTGAGGTGTACCATTTGGGAGCAAGATGCTCCAGCAAGCACCATTATGTACATATTTTGCAGCTTGTAGCTGAGGTCAGCATTAACATGTTGACATACAGTACCTGCTGGTATGCAAGAACAGAATAAGATATTCCAGAAGATCTCTTCTAAGATGAAATATTTGAGTCTGCTCTCTAAGCGCTGCAAGGTAAATTGCATTCAGATATTTTTGAAGTTCATGAAGTTCAAGGCCACTCCAAGCCTTTGCTGGGTCACAAGCAGTGATTGATTTGATGATACAGTAGAAGAAAATCCTGGTCTAAGACTTGTGTATGAGTTTGATCTGAAACCACAGACATAGCTCTGCTCAATGTGGGAGAAGTCTTTGGGATTACTCCCTGTGTATAGTTTTGCCACACAGAGCCTATGTTTTCTAGGCTTGGAGTGCTCAGGAAGGCCTATGTGCTTCTGAGCCTTTCTGACAAGTGGGGTATAGTTTATCTGTGCTGATTTTTCTATGTTTGTTATAAGTTTAAGGCTTTTAAATCATGCAAATGTGTCTAGAGATTGCAATGGGTGTGTGTTTGAGAAATCCAAAAATAAAATAATGTAATGCAGCCAAATACTTAATTACCAACATGTGCATCTGTTGTCAAACCATACGCTAAGTGAGTGGCACTGCTCATTAGTTCTGCTTTCAGGAGCTACCAGGCGTTCGTGTCATCACTACCAAGAGTCTTCTGAGTCTGAATCATCTCCGGAAAGGACAGATTCTGTCACTCATGCAGTCTCTGTTAACAAGAATGCTGATGGCGTAGCAGGTGCTTCCTCCACTTCTCTAAACCTGGAAAGGTTTTGGCACAGCTTCCCTCTAATTTTCCCTCTTCAGAAAGGAAAAACAATCTTTCTCTCCTGGCTCACACGAACAGGCAGGCATGTTCCAATAACTCAGGTATTGGATACAATTGCTCCTATTCATTCTGTTGCCTACAATACTGTGTGATTATCCTGCTGTGCTAGGTCCTCAGGAAAGAATGCTAGTTTATCCAGTCCTTTTCATGCAATAAAACTCCAGGCCCAGTGAAACAGAAGGGGGTCTGTGACCCACAGCAGTAAAAAACATCCACTCACTATTTAGCTGACCCATTAATTTGGCAGTGGGTTTGAAATGCTCTTGCAAAGTCACTGACTGATAAGCCCTTTCAAACCTTTAGAGGCATATGATGTTCTGAAATGGACTTGGAGAACTTTCTGTTTTATCCACAACAAGTGAATGGGATCTAAAGAAAAGAGCAGAGCATCACTATCAGGAAAACAACACACAAGTGCCAAAGAATAGTACTGGGGGAGAAAGGATCTGAGCAATCCCAAATATGGGCCACAGCCTGATTAAACATTACAGCAAAAGCTCTACAAAACAGGCTGCTCCAGTAGAGACTGAATGTAGCTCCTGGTCAGCTCTTGCAGTACTGATGGACCAGGGCTCACCCACTCCTTCCTAGGGATTGCACAGAGATGGGGCTGATCTCCACAGGTCATGCGGTCAGTGTAGCCTCCTGTGGTTTCAGGTGAGCTGCAGAAGGGCACTGCTTGCCTCACACCTCATTCCAGGTACTCTCCTTTGGCATCTATCCACCTACCCTGGTGTGCAAGAGCCGATCCAGCCACGCTGGGGATGCAGCAGAGAACCAAGGAGCCATACCTCGGCTTCATCCCAGACAGCACTTTGCTAGATGCCCGTTTACATCCCAACCCCGTTCCACTCAGTTTTCCCACACTTCCTCTGAGCCAGCAAGGCACAACTTAGGTCTCTTCCCTCACTTGTGAAATGTCTCATGGACTTTTAGACAAGGTTATTTATGAAGGGAAAAACTCAGCAGTTAGCCAGCATTGAATGTGGCCAAGCCCAGGCTCAGGTTGTGGCATTTGTGTGGTGACAGCAATTCCAGGTTGCAGCTACAGAGCTGGAGAGGGAAGGGATTCTCCCTCCCTGTGCCCCACTTTTCTGTGCAACAAAACGGCCAAACCAAATCCTTTTAGTTTTCAAATAGCTGAAGATGGCCCAGGCACTCCTTTCCACTCATAATGAAATACACATTTTCTTTTCAGTACAGTGGCTCCCAAGAACTAAAGTTCAAGCTGGAACATTGAAACTCACACAGCTTAGATTGCCAGTGGGACACCTCTGTTCAGGGTTTGGACAGTACTGGGACTCCATGCTCCAGAGCCTCCCTCTGCAAGCTTTCCTGTCCCTGCCAGCTGCAGCAGCCAACACTGCCTACAGCAAATGTGTCACATATAGGTAGGTCACTAAATATCATGCCCAAATGTAACACAGGACCAGATGCCATTAAAAAAAAAAAAAAAAAAAGAAAAAAACATGTTAATGTAAGCACTATGCTTTTACTTCCCCAAGTCTGACAAGCCTCCTACACAGCCAGCAGCAAGAGCTATTTCCCCTGTAATATCATCAGCCTCCAGTAATGTTCACTTGCCTGTTTTTAATCCCCTCTGCAGCCCTTCCTACCGTCCCTTGATAAATCCCTTTCCCTCTACCATTTCACGACTGTCCAGATCTTTGCCTCTCTCCCCACCACATATGGCTTCTAGACCATTCTCCACTTCTTTCCACTAACATTTTCAAAGTTTATCTAGGGCTCAACAGACTTTTTTTCCCTTCTTGGTGGCAGAGGGAGGAGGAGTGGGGACCTGCTGCTCAGCTGGCTTTGGCAAGCCTGGGCAGCTCTAGCTGAACTCCCCAGCCCTCTGCCAAGAACAGTCTAAGTAGGAGCACCAGAAACATCTTTTAATGTCATTTGTATTAATATTTTTGGAATTAAGCACACTTGAAATTGCTTTAGAAACATTAAAAAATAGAGGGAAAGAGTTAGCAACCCTGTGATCAAATTGTATCCCACAGAGCACTGTCATAGGGAAGTGGCTATAACACAATGAGGGTCTCAGCCATTTGTATCAAAGACTATTTTTCCATCACTTTATTTAACAAAATTGTTCTTAAAACAAGACTGTTCTTAGTTTTTGGACAGAAGAAAGCATTCCTGTCTTTGTTCATCCTAAGCAACACACAACAACAGGGTACATGTTCTTGAGAAGAAAGAGAACCTGTCCCCTCAAGGTATATCCAAAAGGAAAAAAAAGGCCAGATCAGGATGAAAGGGACCTATGCGCTTTTTCACTCTCCAGCTCCTTTCCTTACTCACCTGTTCAGCTTGCCAGGGAAGCAGGGTGGGTCTCTGGAAGGCCCCTAGCTTGCTACCTACTCACATCATCAGGCCCAAAGAGCTCCTCAGAATTTCACTCTGTGTGCTTTAACATTGCTTCTGTAATCATCAGAGATTTCTCTGTACTCACTGGACCACCAGTTTTAACATCTTACAAGATGTGATAAAGGAGCATTAAAGCAGCAGTTTTAAGGAGAGTTAAAGCCAGCCAGATTCCTGGCGCCTTCCTGCCTTCTCAATCTTTGGCTTCAGAGGGGTGGTAGAGCCAGCACTATGCGATAGACTCACATCACCTTTTGAGGAGCACAGTCAGGGTTTTAGGTTGGTTTTCTAACGTCCAAAACAAGTACAAACTAGGCCATGAAAATTTCAGGTATAAAGGAACTGGAGACACTTCTCATGCTAGAAGTGGGTCCAGACAGACGGAGGGGTTGTTAAGCCTTGGACCCAGGGTACTGCATAGTTCACAACTCAATGCCACCTTCCCCTTCTTCCACCCACACACAGGCTTCAGCCAGTGCTGCAAGGATGTCACATAAGTATCCCAATGAAATAAAATAAATGCTCCCAATCACAGTAGTCTGTCACTGGCTAACCTCAGCCTGGGTTTGTGTCTGCAGTATGATGATCACACCCATCTCCATGCCTGAACTCCAATCTGGATACAGCCAGCAGGTCTGCTTTGGGATGGTCTCCACAGCAACTTGCAACCACAAGTGAAAGGCCTCCTTACAACAGCAAAACATAGGTTTTGAAGCATAAAAGGAAGCAAAATAATCTGTAGAGGTAATCTAGATATATATGCAAACTTAAGGAGGGAAAACAGATAAGAATCTTCCAGGTGAATTAGAGGGCATATACCTGCAGAAGGATAATGCTTCAAGTCTACAATCATTTCATGATTAACATCTGCTTCCTTGGCCAAGGAATGCTGATTTCTCTCTTTCCACAGCCCAGCCCTTGTTCCTAGCTTCTAGATGGGCTTTTGCATTTTAGGGGTCTCAGTAGGAGATATCATATTCAGTCCAGCTCAGTTTGCATTTAATAAATTTCTCAGGCTCTTATTTGTCCCCTTAAATTTATTCTATGCCATTTAAAAATTACAAGGAACTAAAAACTGCTAATTTTCTGATAGACTTTTGATCATCTGTCAGTTGCTATTTTCAATATGGATCACAGGACAATTCATATTGTCACAGACAGAAGAGAAAGAGTCTGTGCATTTCATAATGACTTAGAAGTCCTCCAAAGCTTGAAAGAGAACTTGTCAAAGTGTCTTGAATATTTTGGCCTCATCCTGTGATGTCTCCTTTCTGAGAAGAACCTTTCTGAGGTGCATGCAAAACCGGAAAGTTCCTTTTTATTTCATCAAGGAGAACAGCTCTCTCCTAAAGAAAAACAAAAGTTGACATATAGCAAGTGTTGTTATTTGCAGGTTGGTTTGGGATAATGTAAAACTTGCCTTTGGCATCCATGGCAAAAGGCAGCCCAGTTCTGGAGATCAGTTAAGTATGTGTCTCATTTGTGTGACCTGATAATCTGCAGTACTGAAAAGCTTTTCCTTCTGGGAAGACAAGAAGGTTGCACACTCGGGCCTCTCCTCATACTTCATAGGAACTAGGAGATCTTAAAGATGACTGAGACAATCTGCACTTTTCTAGAAAGCAATGGGTTTGGTGTTTTTGTTTTCATTTATGTCTGCTATATGCTAAAAGTGACTGTCATTTTATGTTATTACAATATTTTGAGTTGGTTTTATATGCTCTAAATTCTTCGCAGGAAATTTGATAAAGTAATTTTATGTTTTCTATTCATTGCTACTACTTTCACTTGCTGACAAGTTAAATTCCAGTCATCTGAGTCAGCCTCTTATTTTAGATCATCATCCCATTTTCCCAGCATTTTGTCAAATAAATACACTTGTATGTGTAACTACACACAGAAACCTACAAATGATCTACATGGCACTCTCTCACTTTGCAAATTAGAAGAAATTAGTTCTTCTAGACTAAGTTATTTAGGTTTCATAATTGCTTTCCATCACACTTTTCAAAGCTATAGCATTACCAAACTTCTATTGCCTTCTGCATACAGAAGATATTTTATTAGCTGAGACCCACTTCCTTTGCTTCAAAGTTATTACAGCCTCAGAGCTTGGCTATGAGTGGGGAATGACAGCTTGGAGAATTGCCCTGTGAATGCATCTGCATCATGGTCCGTACAAGCACTAGTGTATTGAGGCAGGGCACTGACCCTTTTACTCTTCACGCACCGTCCAGCCAAGCATAGAGCCCTGTGCTTCCCACGGTGCCGAAAGACTGTGCGTCTCCCTCTGCTCATTAAGCAGGCGGTGATGGGCCGGGTGATCTGACCCACTCCAGAAGGCAGCTCAGATCCTGGCAGTGCTGTTCTGAGGCAAACAAATAAAACAAGAATTCAAGCCAAGAATTCCAGGAAGGGCTGAAGGAACAGTAGGCTGTGTCCAAGAGTCAGAGGCATATGGGCTGTCTGCACTAGGCAACCAAAGAGGGCCAGGGCATTGGCCCAAGCACTGGCACAGCACCACCACGCTGCTCGACTCTCAGTGCCGCCATTGGCACAGACTCGTCCCAAGCAACCAGCTCTCTCTCATACAGTGCCTGGACATTTTCAGCAATAACCAGGGACCATTGACAATACACTGCCTGAATGGGCCACCTTGTTGGGGTGGGAGAGGAAAAGAATTTATGGTCAAAAAGCAATGACACTCCAGCTGGCCTCGTGACCAGCGAGCAGTTGCCTGGCCTTTCTTATTCGCTAATGTAGAAGCAATCTTTACCATAATTCATTCAGCAGAGAGAACTTCCCAGAACAGGCACTGCCTCTTACTAGGACTGCCCCAACTGCTCCAACATAGCAAACTCAGCCTCTTTGTATTCTTCTGCTCCCTGAGATATTTCTGTAGAGTGTATTTAATTTCCCAAGTCTTCATGCATTGTCTGGGCTGATTTTTAATTGATCAGAAAATTAGATGACTGCATCTATTAGGCCAGAGCACTATTTCACCTTGATCTGGCCCTCAAAATGAAATTGTAGATTGCATCTCCAAGCAGCAATCTACTATCTTACAAAACCCTCCTCCTCTCTCATGGTCATTCTGCCCCTGAATCTAAGCTTCTCCTACTAGATTTAATTCCAAATACATCAAGTACAAGCTGAGATCAGCAGAGGCAAGTTATAGGAAAGATAAAGATCCTGTTTAAAAGAAAAACAATTTCTAATTACGTTAATGCTACTTAGTAATTTCTATTTTCAAAGTGCATTACTAACATGAAATAATCTTCACAATATCCAAAGGAGTTAGGGACATAAGCATTGTTATGCATCTTTTACAGATGAGGCAAACAAGGACAAAATCACCTGCTAACTTAGGGTTTCTTCATTTTCTGAGCCCTGCCAGTGACACTACTGTCTTGACAAAGGTTTCCACTGCTTGACAGATGCAGAAAATGCAGAACATCAGGAAATTGATGTCTTCAAGCTGAATTATCTGTCCCCAGGCTGAATATTCTTACCTTCTCTAAATGTAACTGATGTGATCAGATACCTTCTACAAAAGGAATTGAGGTAATTTTCTCACCTTTTGTAAACGGAACTAATGTCATCAGATAACTTCTACAATAGAAGTTGCTTAATAAAGAAAAGAACTCTGTGTTTCAAGCATTGCAAAAGACTACATCACATAAATAAATAAGTATTGGGTATGCAGAGAATATGTGTCAGATAGGCAGGTTCATATAAATTCTACTGTATAAAAGATGTAACTTTGTACCCCTTGGTGTGCTTGATTTGTGGAAACCTCCACCTTGAACCCTGCACAGAATAAACAATATCTCCTTTCCAAACTAGACTCTGTGTCTGTGTTTATAGAGAGCTCCTAAAATCAGCAACAAAAGGAACTAGGACACGACAACATCAGGAGTTGCTGGCACTCAGCCTACAGCTCAAACCACTGGACAGTGTTGCTTCTCACAGCTCAAAGAGATTCACAGGTCGAAGGGGAGAAAGGACAAGTGTGCATGAGAGCAGAAAACTGCCTGCTACAGTACATCTGCATTAGGTAAAAGAATAGATATGTATAAACAATTAAAAGAGTAAGTGGCTGGACAAACAGTGACTAAGAAACATGAGATATGTTTCAATGAATGCTGCCCAGGTGTTCTTTGCAAAACTGATATCATAGGGACTTTCTTATAAAGTATCAAGGTGAAACAATGCTCAGCTTATAACGTTTTTTAGCAAATGCAGATCAGTCAGTTTTCCTGCTTGGGTGCTTATCATCTTTCCTCTCTGTGGTTGCAGTGATTCCTTCCACTGCTCTGCTACCCTGTCTCACCTCAGCCCCGCAGTTCTGCTTAACTCTGCTGCTGCCCTTATCAGTCCTGACGCAATATGGTGTTTGTAACTAAATGAAGGTGACCGGCACAACCTTTCTGCAGACCTTCCTTCCTTCCTTCCCAGACCTGCAACCTTTCCTGTGCTGCCATCTCTCTCGCTCATCTATGGCTTGAAATTATTATGCACTACTTGCAAACACAAGTGAATAAATTAGAGAAATATTCAAATAAGGGGAAGAAAAAGAGGAGTTACAGAGAGGGAGACTAGGAAACCAAGGAAGAAATGCTAATTAATTCAAATAGATTGATTTGCCCTGTTTGCTCAAAAAATTAATTACCAAAAAAATCGTAAATTAAGAATTAAAAGCTCACAATAAGAGCAGCCAAAAGGTTTTCTTCTTGAATCTATTATGGGTATCTGAAAAGGGATTGTGTCTAATTAGACATTATTTTGCATCAAGATGACCTCATATTATAATTAGAGATATGCTAAATTACTTGGAAATAATTACAATGATTGGATATTCTCCATGACTGCCAGTTTGGGAGCTTTCATGTTCACATTGATTCTACCCACCTCAGTTTCTTTCAGTTGGGAGTTGGATCTTTAGCAGGTATCTAATATGCTCCAAATACTTAAAAAGACGAGAGATGTGAAAATTTTCATGTAATAAAACCATGATCTAAATATGTGTCAGGGCACTCACAATGCAAACAAATGTTATTAATTTTTATATTTACAACTAATATATCCTAATATATATTCTAAGACATACTGGTTTAGGACTAAATTTAATTTCACATATCTCAAAAATGTTAGTCCAAGCTTTAACAAGTGTCAGTTGCTATTTCAGTCCTATGGTCTGGCTCAGTGAAACAATCAAACTCCAACTACTTCAGTGGCTACAAAAAGGGAGGCAAGACAAGTCTAGCACCCTGGGCTGCAGACATGATGGGTTCTGTGATGTGGTAAGAAAATGCTAGTCATGCTAGAAAACATTCACAAAGAAGGTGGATCAGAAAGTCAGGTCAATGGTAAGGTGAGAAACTGGAATAAGGCAGAAACTGGAATACAGCAGATCCTCCTGTACTTCAGCATCTTTCTGATCCACAAAGAGAGTTGGAAGGATAGAGCTGCAGTGAGCAAAAGACGCTGAGATAAAAGGGAGCCTGCATACCCTGAAGTGCAACCTGAGGAAGGGAACAGCTTCAAAGTTGCCAACAATGCTTTGAAGGCAGAAAGGAAAAGGGCTTGCACAGCTACATCAGTCCCTGCATAGGGCCAGCTGCAAATCCAGCTGGACAGAACAAATACAAAATCTCCTCCAGAAGGAAAGAAAATGACTGCATCAGCCTTCAATCAGTGTGGTGACAAAGTGGACAAGATGGGCAACTTCGTTTTTGTGGGAACAGCTAAAGATGTCATAGGGTGGGTATAGCCGGTATAATTGGTCTCCTGAAACACAATTAAACATATCTTCCTTATCAGTGTCTGCTTTTGAGCATGTTTCACAAGGCATGGATATGGATCTTCCTGAAGGCTAGCACACAAAGACAGTTGGCTTTGAAAGAAAGGCTTACAGACACTGGCTGTGCTCAGCTGAAGAGAAAGCAAACAGAAATGGGATCACATGAAATAGCTACCTACTGACAATGAGGAGGATGCACATCTGCTCAGTGGAGGATTGTGCACTTCTGTCTGAGAGGTGGCAGCAGATTAGGAAAGAGGGAATTACTGAAGCTGTAGAGCAAAGCATGACAGAGTTAAGAGTAGAGCTCAACACTTGCTCCCACAATCATTGTCCCAAAGAGTTGAAGGGAGGACAGCAGGACCCCAAAAAGCTCCAGCAAACTAGCACCACCCAAATACTCAGCAAAATGAGAGTCCACACAGCTCAGACCTGAAGAGGTACCTGGGCACTTCAGTATCCATGCTCTTCTGTGCCTTGCAATTTCAGCATGCAGAGTAAAAGGTGATGTGGTTTGTGCACTTATAAAACAGGCCAGCATCTGAGCTGGGAAGAGAAGGTACATTTCCCACATCCAAACCTACACTCCACAACCACAAGCTTCTGAGTCTCACCACTGATGTGTGACTGTTGGCACAGCCCAGCCAGCAACATTCATTTCTAGAATGGCTCGGTATATCTTGGCTGCTGCAGAGATTCAGAAACAACACTTTTAATATTTTGTGGTATTTACTTATCCATTCGTTGTGTATTGACATTAGCACCCATGAATAATCACAAAATTAAAAAACAAAAAGGAACATTAATATTTAACTTTGCCAGAGGGATGTACTTAAGGGAGAAACCATGTTTTAGAAAGAGCAGCTGATATTTGTCAGCTGGAGAACAGGGCTAATTAGATGCATCAGGCAGTGGTGACACGAAGTTGAAAAACAGCTTGTCAACTCTGAAATGACTTATAGCAAATGATTATATATAAAGATGCTTTGTTATACACTCACACACAGGTGTGTTCCTCATTTTCCAAATACTTCCTGAGCCTTTTGTTCCTGTAGTAAAACAGGTGCAAAGCAGATTGCCTACTCACAGATACCACATAATTATATTTTAGGTAGAGCAGCTTTGTGGTCCATTTCTTGTGCCCAAACCAACAAGGTGTTGAACACTGAAACACCCTCAATTCTCACTGATTTCAGTGGAAGATGGTCAACAACTTATAGGATCAAAGGTCTGACATCTGAACCACATAAGGAAAGTGATGTAGGGGAGGGGGCAACGAACCAGGAGGCCAAATTCATGTCTGTTGTAATGTTGGTTGACTGCAGCCAGACAGTTCATTGATCATAGCAAAGGATTTGCCCCAGGGTGTTTTAATTTAAAACAGATTGACATTAATCTGAAGAACAAATCACCCAAATCCTAAACTCTGATCTGATGCAAGTCAGATGCAATATGACAGCAACTCAATCTCCTAGGCAGCAGAGCAGCTAGCTTCAACTTCATATTCATTTCCAAATGGTGTCTGTAAGTTCTTGAATGCTGCTGGAATAGGCCCAGTAAGGAATAATTTATCCCAGGTAGAGGTACGCATTCTTCAAAATCTACCAGGAAAGTGAAGCTGCAAGGGGGGATAGACTGCAGGTTTATCCTGCAGAAGAAGGGGCCACTTTAGGAAGTAAGTGCTTGACTAGTGAATGAGCAACGCTAATTCTGAGCAGGCAAAACAGAAGCATAAACTCTGAGACATAAGTTAAACTACAATCATGAAGTACTATAAAAAGCTTATTAACTTACCTAGAAAATTGAACACAAACTAATTTTTTGGATTGAGCTGCTCAAACAATAAAAACATTCAAGATGTCCTGGGAATAATTTGTTTAACACAGTATTTGAACTGTCACAAAAATAAAAGACAGTATTCCTCTCCATCCGTAACAAAATCACACCAATACACACACTTTGGCACCAGAGAAGAATATTTTAAAGCTGTACGTAGCACCTGTAATATATTGCTTGTATTTATAGTTCTGGTATGATTGGTTTCTAAAGAAAAATTATGTCCACGGACAACATGTTTTGTTCCTCCTCGTTACTCATATGCAAGAATGAAAGATCTATTACAACATACTCTATCTTCTACCTGCTTTGATGAACTGCCTCAAAGCTCTCTGGGGAGACTGCTGCAAAGCCTGTGACCTACAGCTTAGGCTCAAAAAGCAGATACTGGATTGCAAGAGCAGACTCAAAGGTCAGCTCGGAACAGCCCAGGCAGTAGATTGCAGTTCCATTTCTAAAAGCAAAGGATACCGCTGTGGTACAGGTGATTCCCCTCAAGCCTGTACCCTCACAAAGAAGAAACTTAACAGATCTGCCTTTAGGGACAAACGTAAAAAGTTCAACTTGAAACTCTAACACCTGTTTCACAGCGACTTCTCCACATTGCGTATTATTTAAAAATTGCAGTTCACCTCAGCACCACTTCTCACTAAGTCAGTTAATGATTTCTACGTCTGCTCAGTTTTCCAAAGAGCGTGTTTTGTTCTGCTCAGGTCTGTGTAGCAAGCCCATCGTTGTGATATCTCAACACCTCCCTGCAGTGTGACAACCCACTTCCCTGATGTGCATCTGTCACACACTGATCTTTCTTTTTTTTTCTTCTCCTCCCATGGAGAAATCTTCATAGATGAAAATAAATATGAATATATGCAGTTCACGTTTCAAAAATAGCTATATAATGCATTTATACTTTCATGTATTATATATAACTGTTTTATAATATGGTTATTGATGCCTGCTTTCAGTACAGAAGGCAGAGTTGAAGAAATGCATCTTAGTAAAATATCAAAGTTTCTGATAGGTCATACATTTTACCGAAATTTATTCCACAGACTTAAGTAGGAACCTGAGAAATTTTACCAGAAGCAAAAAAAAGGTAAATAATTGTTACAGAGCCTCAGACAGTCTATCAGGTGTTCATGCAACATATGTTGTAGATAAGCTCTGAAATCTCAAACTGGACATAGCAGATACCCAAATTTAACAGCAAGGAAGATAATATCATAACTAACAGCAAGCTTTGTACTCAGCATCAGAGGTGTGACCACCCTGCTTTGTTGATGGTACTGACCTAAAGGAGCTGAATGCTTTGTCCTTTGTCACATGCCAGACCACTGCACGGTTACAAACAGAAATTGGGCCATTAGGACAGAGCCTTGTGGTCTAATTATGTGGTAACCAGCACCTTGCTACACAGACTTACGTGCATCTGCAAAGAGAGGCAATTGACACACTTCCCATTGTGTTTTTTGCAAGCACACATATGCAACTGCATCACCGACTGTGCAGCACCTACACATGGCTTTGAGTATTTCCTCAAATCTATTTTCCTTTAACCCTTTCAAGCATGCTGCTGACTGGTTAACTACAGCTTTAGAGAGAAGCCTATGAAAACATAGCAGTGTATTTCCTAGAGATACAGAGGTTTCAATACACACATCTGCACAGCATTCATCATTTTCCTGAACGGTCCTGTACAAAACAGCACTTCTGTCATTACATTTTTAATGTAACAATTCCCATGGGAAACTATTGATGAGGACTGGGATACAGATGAAGAGAAAGCAGAAAGAGTAAAAGATGAAGGGTTGTTCTCAGCTCAGAGATGAGTAATGGTTCTTGTAGGGGCTTATCATTAAATAAAGATGAATGGTAAATTCCGCGATTTTTAGTAAAAACTACTAAACCAAGAGGAAGGCTGGATTTGATGGAGGTGTTTTTTAAATGAAGAACTTCCTTGAGAATAAGAAAATGTTTCAGATTTCAGGTGTGGAAATCATCAAAGACCGTGGATACTTCTGACAACAACCAGAGCCAAAATGGCTCTTTTAGTTCCTTTTCCCATGACTGGATCTGCAGAGCAGATCTTGAAACTCCTACAGATCACATCACAGTGGGGAGGACTTTGACATAGGGACACAGGGTCACCAGCTATCAAAATGCTGTGGTGGCCTAGGAAATCCAGTTGAGCCATGGCAAGGCTATCCTAATGCCCCACAAACACTGTTCCAGGGCAGTTTGTACTGTCAGGTATATCACCTGTGAGTAGGAGCACGTATCCTGTGAGTTTTCACAGTCCAGCTCACCACTGGTAACTCATTAACTCAAATATTTGCAACTGTCTGCCCATGACATTATAGTCTGACCTTGGGAAAGCCACTCTCACCTGATTCTGTTAATCTATTAATTGCTCCCTGGCAGGTGCTGATCCACCTTGTCTTTTTCTGAAATGGAGATGTGGTGGATTCAGGCAGCATTGTGCCTCAGAGTCCCCATCAGAAAAGTGGAGATAGTAACATTTACCTACCTCAGCAAGTAGTTTGGATGCTTAATTAATCCTTTTAAAGCTTCTTAAAATATAGATAAGAAGTAAAAAAAATAACTTTTCATATAATTTCCACAGTGTAATTAAAAAAGCACAAAAAGCTGTTATTTCAATAAATAAATAGCTGTTTAAAAGAATTCAAAACTTACCAAACTATTCATTATTTTAAGACATGGTAAAAAAAGCAAGACCCTTTGAGTAGTTAATCTGGCCTTATGTTTAATTAGAACAAATTCAAAGGCAACAACTCACCCGTGGTTAAAATAACATGGTTTCTGCCATTTCTTTCTAAGAAGTTCAGTCAAATTTCACATTTTGTAGTTTAAGCCTTTGAATACTTGGGACCCTGGGAAATACCAACCTGTCAGCCTCTCTTCTGCACCTGGGAAGATCTTCCTAGAAGCTGTGCTAAGGCGCATGGAGGACAGGGAGGTGATTCGAGACAGTCAGCACAGCTTCACCAAGGGCAAGTCCTGCCTGACCAATCCAGTGGCCTCCTATGGTGGGGTGACTACATCAGTGGACAAGGGAAGGGCTACAGATGGCTACAGATGTTACTTATCTGGACTTCTGTAAAGTCTTTCTAAATTGGAGAGCAATAGATTCGATGGGTGGACTGTTACATGGCTAAGAAATTGAGTGGACAGTTGCATCCAGAGGGTAGCGGTCAATGGCTTAGAGTCACAATGGACATCAGTGATGAGTGGTGTCCCACAAGGGTCCATACTGAGGCCACTGTTGTTTAATATCTGCATTAATGATGTAGACAAACTGCACCCTCAGCAAGTTTGCAGATGACACCAAGCTGAGTGGTGCAGTTGGCACACCTGAAGGATGGGATGCCATCCAGACAGATATGGACAAGCTCAAGAATTGAGCCCATGGGAAACTCATGAGGTTTAACAAGACCAAGTGCAAGGTGCTACTCCTGGATCAGGGCAACCCCTGGTATTGATCCAGGTTGGGGCATGAACAGATCAAGAGTAGCCCTGCTGAGAAGGACTTGGGGGTGCTGGTGGATGAGAGGCTGGACATGACCCAGCACTTGCAGCCCAGAGAGCCAATTGTGTCCTGGGCTGCATCCAAAGCAGTGTGGGCAGCAGGTCAAGGGAAGTGATTCAGTCCCTCTGCTCTGCTCTCATGAGACTCCACCTGGAGTGCTACATCCAGCTCTGGGGTCCTCAGCACTGCAAGGACACTGACACATTAGAGTGAGTCTAGAGAAGGGCCACCAAGATGATTAGAGGGATGGAGCTCCTCTCCTGTGAGGAAAAGCTGAGAGAATTGGGATTTTTCAACCTGGAGAAGAAAAGTCTTCGAGGTGACCTGATTGTGGCCTTCCAGTACCTGAAGGGAGCCCACAAAAAGATGGAGAGGGACTTTTTACAAGCGTGTAGTGACAGGACAAATGGGAATGGCTTCAAACTGAAAGGATTTAGACTAGATATTTTGAAGAAATTCTTTACTGTAAGGGTGTTGAGGCAATGGCACAGGTTGCCCAGAGAGGCTGTGGATGCCCCATCCCTAGAAATGTTCAAGGCCAGGTTGGATGGGGGTCTAGTGAAAGGTATCCCTGCCGACAGCAGGGGGTTGGAACTAGATGATCTTTAAGGTCCCTTTCAACCTAGGACATTCTATGATTCTATGAACACAATTTAACAAAAGCCAGGTCGATGACATCTTGGACAAAAGCTGCCTGCACCAGGAACTGTCACTGTGACATGGTGCCACCAGCATTCCCATATACTATGCAAGAGCTGATGTGCATCCAGGTGGGAGGTCATGGGGGTGGACAGATCAATTACTTGGTTTGTCAAAGTCATATGAATCGATCCACAAGAAAGACTTATGTATGCAAAGGGAGATGGTTGCAGGCTGTCTGTCCACAGGAAAGGCTGTCATTTAGGTCCATGCCTGAATTGCTCTTCAGTGCAATAACTTCTATCCAAGAAGTCTTGGCCATAGTAGGAAGCAAACAAGGCGCACACACACCTTTGTGCAAGGTAAGAGGTATGTTTGGGGAGCACAAGGAGAGAGGCCATAATCAGTAGCACATGCCCTTTGATAATGATAACTTATATATAGTGTTTGTTGTTAATTATTAATATTTAAATATTATTTAACATCTTTAACAGTAACACTTCTATAGGTATAGAGGTGGGACACAGTTAAGATATGAAAGCCTTTGGTTTTATCACACATACACCAGCACAAGGTATGGCTATGTAAGACTGAATACGAGACAACACTGTAAAGGTCTCACTTTAAGAGAAAAGATGGCAGGTGACTGTTGTTGGAGTAATAAAGAGGTTTAACCTTGTAGTGCCTTAATGCTTTGGTCTGAGTGTTTGCAAACAAGATAAATGTTTTACTACTGTGTATCCTAAAAGTCATACACAAGGTCAGTCTCTTTTTAAGTGTATTTGTACTGTCAGTGTTTGAGCGTCCAGCAACTTTGGTGACATTACAATGTGACAGAATTGCAGATGCGATGTTCACCAATAGACTACGTTGATCTAAATACAAGACAAAGCAGCTGTAGCTTGATGGCTGTAGCACCACAACACCTACAACAATGCATTAGGAAGTTCATCTGGTTTCAAAAATATTGCTGTTTCTTCCAATAGGAGCAGTCATTTCGTCTACAATAACTTTTACATAATTTAGCAATGAATTTCAAGCCTGGACTTAACTGATCTAGCTTTCGTTCACATTCAACATCATCTTCATACTGTTTCTCAGTGGGAGAAATCATGAATGAGAGAGGACAAGGAATAGACAGAACCTTCTCCTGCTTCAAGCATCCATCTCATATAATTCCATTTTTCAGTCAGGTGGCTGAATTACAGAATCCATACGGGTTCGGTTTTTGATCAATCATATTTCAGCTCAGAATGCCCCATGAATGTCCAGCAGAGAATTGATAACAGAAGCAGTAAGTAATTAAGGGATGCCCTTATGTGAAAACAAAAGCTCAACCTTAGTTGCAGTAGGAGGGACATGATGCCAACAAGCCCTGAGAAATCCACAGGGCTTACACATAAATTTCAAAGGTATAAATGAATCCACAAAGCTTGCGGCACTGAATAATCATGGCCTATATATTTCTTATTAGCTATTATAATATATAAAAAATATTTTACTTATTTGACAGACTTTATTATTAGAGAGGTTAATTGCCTTTCTCTGACACATCTTCACTACCTACATCTGTGTCACAACATTATTTGCTTCATTAGTTTTTAAAGTGGAACAGCTAAAACTCAGGTTATTGAAATAATGTGTCTGTGACTGTGCTTCTGCACCACACTATCTGCTTGCAATTCAACTGATGAATCACCTATATTTCAAGCAAAGCTGGCCTTGCATTTGGAGGAATGCCAGGAAAACAGGTCAGTGTTATCAGCTGTAGGCACTGCTACCCCTTTTCATTTCCTTTGCCATCTTCCAAAAATAGTTCTTTTCTGCAAGAAGGTATTAGGAGTTAAGATGACAGGAGCTGAAATATTTCTTTCTTTTATTGGGAAGCTTTATTTCTTATTACACCTATTTTTCAAGTTTGATTTGTGGTTTTAGCAAAACACAAGATTTGGCTAGAAGTTCTGGTCTTTAGGCCATTACTCAGCAGAGCACGTTGGTGCTGACTGAATGATTAAGTAGGAAAAAGATTAGTCGTTTGTGCTGAAAAATCTCCAGAAGCCTCAGACACACACCAGCACCTACTAAGCAAAGGACAAAACAGAAACATAGGTTTCCTAGTGGGAAAATGTGCCTGTCCCACTGGAACATCTCTATCTTGCATCTCTATGTATCATGTCCAAAAAAACCTGAAGCGCTGATGTGATAGTCTGTGTGGTACTGGCCCATCACAGTAAATGATGAGACCACTGCTGCCCCAAGCAGCTAACAATCCAATTAAGGCAGTAACAGAAAGCAGACATACATAGAGCATAAGGAAATGATGAAACAACATGGGCATAACACTGCTTTTTTATTTTTTGAGATTGTGCTTGATCAAGAATCACAGGATACGATAGCAGAGATTGAGCACACCGTCCCAGGGGACTCTTCCTGCCCTCTGTTCCCATGGCAGATGAAGGCAAGAAGTCACGTGCGGTGCAGCTGCTGCCCGACCATGGCTGCGTCTCTTACAAAAGGGATCACTCACGCTGTGGATGAGTGTGTGAGTCAGCCAGACCATGTCCTTTCGCTTTCTGTCCTAAATGTGCCTCTGTGCACAGCTCGCTACCTAACTCAGACACACACTCATCGGGTATCACATCCCACGAAAAATTGCCCTTCAGCACTTCTGACTTTACCTCCTTAATGACTTCCTTGTCATAGCCTACCTTCCTCCAACAGTTTCTTCTCTCCCTTCTCTTCCTCACTGTGTTCCCTGTTTAATGTAAGAGGGATTCTAGGAACATTTCCTGACCTTTTGTGCCTTCAGTAATGTGATGAAAAACATCTGGAGGAAAGCCCAGATGCAACAGCCTCAGAAAGGTGCCTCCGGACCATCCGTGTGCCTTGTCCTGTGCAGCTCCTGGATGCACCCGGTGTCGGTGCTGTCCTGGTCTGCTCACCCCAGGCTCCAGCCCCAGGCCAATATATGACAGAAGAGCCAACCACAGCCAAGGGGGACAAGTCCCCCCACTTGTACACCCACTCTGCACAGTCTCAGTTCACTCCAGAGTGATCAGTGCAGATGCAGCAAGCCCATTCCAGACTGACTTCACTCACAACAGCATGGATGTGAGCTGGCCTGCAACAACTCCCTGACCAGATGGGGCATACTCCCTGCTGCTGGTCACAAGGGTGACATGAACAACCTTGAAATGCCACTAGCCAGAATGTCAGTGGTCTCATCCCAAGCTATGCCACAGTTTGCATGGGCAGCCCTGGGCTGGTTTTGTACAAGCTCACTATGGCACAGCCTGGGAGAGTTCCAAGAGAGCAGTAAGGAACTCACTGCAACAACCTGCCCAGCTTTGTTCCCAGTTCCAAGCAGCTGAAACACAACTACACATTGCTATGGCTACTAGATGTGCTAGCTCAGGCACAGCTAAAAGCACCTCTCCAAACCAGAGGATAAACCCAGCACAAGCTGCCCATCGGCAGTGGCTGCTCCCTGTGCAGCTATTCTCCTGTACATCCCTTCCTCCCCCTTCCACTCACTGCAGAACAAAATCACTGAGTACGGTGTACACGGGCAAGAAACATAATTACACACACATACACTATCTTGAGCCCTTCATAATTACATTTTAAATTGGTTTACTCAGAATCCTTTCAGCTAATCATTTTCACCCAAGTCTAATCAACTCTAAGCACTAAAATAAACATATAGGATCTTTACCTGGTATAGCCCATCTCTTCTGCCTTAAGCCCTCATGCTCCAGTTTTTTGGGCATTGGGAATTTGGATTTGGCGAGTTTTAGGTTCAACTTGCATTATAAGCAAGCATCAGACTTTCATTCTAAGCCACTGAAATGCACTGGCAAAATTCACACGTGCAAAGCAGTGGCAGCTTCCGCCTCTGTGGAATCCCACAAATATTTTCTTCACTTTCAGTTCCCGCGCCTCTGGATAGCTCATAAATGTATGGCTGAAACAGAATGCAAAAACTTGATGCAAACAGATGCCTGATTCTCATACATAATCAGTAAGTGGCTTACTTTCCCTCACAACTGAGTCTGAACTGAAGATGGTTAAGCTCGGTCTGCTACGAGGTAAGAAGCTCACAGCTTCTTACTTGCTATGCGAATGTTCTTACACACAACTGTAAAATCTGCATTTTCATGAGCAAGTCAGCATTTCTTTGAGCTGCCTCTGGCCTATACTTGCCTGCCTGCAGCTTGAATTCACAGTTTAGGAAAGGAGGCTTGAAAACTCAACCCCAAGTATCTTCAATTTAATTCACCAGAACTGTGTACTTCTCATACCCTTCTAGCTGCTCTTCATGAGCCAAGAAGTTTCTCTCTCCTTTACCTTTCTGTATAAAAAAAGGTATGTTGGCTGGAGCCAGGCTGCTGGTATAAAACCCTCAGGACTGTGAAGGAGAAGGGCAGTCATTTTCTCTCATTGCATACACACCCTTACTAACACTACATACACACCCTCTCAGCAGCACAGCAGTGTGAATCCAGCTCTCAGCAATGCTTTAATAGCAAAGCTGAAGGTGTGAAGCTTCATTACTTTTAAAATATACTAGACGTTCTGCATATTCACTGATATACATAATGCTCCATCTTAACAGCACAGAGTGCTCTCCAGCCACCAAGCCCAGTGCTTTATTCTTACCAAGAAATTAAGTTTCCCGGAACTCTGTAAGACTGGTTACTATTTTTAGCTTCTCTTTGTGGGTAGTGAGGGAGAAACCAAGAGGTTAACAGCTTTGCTTGAGGGCTCGGCATGGGCACCATCATCTACCTCCACATGGCTGCCAACAACTAAACCCAGCATGAGTGTCCCAGTCCTTAATGCCAATTTGTGAGGTTTCTCTGGTCTGGCGGAGGTGGGAGAAGAGGTGGATTGCTGTGCTCCAGAGACAGAAAAACATGTCAGTATTTTAATCACTGGGCAGAAAAACAAGTAAGGAGGAAATTAAGTTTCCAAAATACTTTTTTTTTTTCCACATCATGAGTCGCCTCACCTGCTACCAGCTGGCTCACAGGGATTATTTGCCCTTGGGCTTTGCCTTCTCTTGCCACATGCCCTCCTCAAGCAGCTGTGACCACATCACACTCCCCTCAGCACTGACTCACTCCCTGCCTCTCCACAGGACCTGAGCAAGCTATTTGCCCTCAGTCAACTCTTGTTTATGGGTTCCGATACAAAAGACAAGTGTTCATGTGGCATACTGTATCTAAGAAAATGTCATGCTTCATACATTCAGTTATCAACCACTATGCCAAGTGCTTTATGTTATCTACAAAAAACAGACTTCAGAGGGAAATGAACTACAGCAAATCAAAGTCTATTACTAGGAAAGAGAGGAGAGTTATAAGCCAGGCTGGCAGCATTCTTCCAGCTGCATAACTTTCTAAATAACTTTACCCAGCTGAAGAGTCAATAAATGGTCACCCAGTTGCAATCAAAAATAACAATTCATCTACTGTTACCCAGAAGGGCTTTTCTAAGCCCCTGGGGCATGGGGCACAACTGCAGCAGACAGCAGTGCACTGGTTCAGACAGCAACAAGAAGGGTGAAAAATGTCTCACACTTTCCCAGCAGCTGGAAGGGAAGCATGAGAAAGTCCCACTCATCTCACCCAGTGTCTCCAGAAGCCACTGCCACTCACCTCCAAACTCCAAGCAGGACAACACTGAGGCTTTACCCTCCCATCCGCACTGCCTGGATGAGCGCTGCTGCAAAGGACTGCTCAGCAGGACAGGGTGGGAACATGCATGGCCTCAGCCCTGATGCAATTAATTCATTTCTCCCAACTGTTCCATTATTTTCCACATGCCCCTATTGATACACGCTGCAGCAGTGCCTGGATCAAAGCTGCTCCCTACCTGCAGAAATCCCCTAGTCTCTGCAGTCTCCAGTTCTGCAGGTTTGAGCTCCGCATGGGGAGCAGAGGATGACCAGCCCCATCCACCAGTTACATCTGTACATCTGTAGCCAAGTCTATACTCACCTCTCAAAATATAACCCAGGTATTTTTGTTGCAGTATAAACCAATTCATTCCTGGTTCACAACAACAACAACAACAACAACAACAACAACAACAAAAAAAGGATTTTTTTTCTGATCTTGATTCTGAAAGACTGAAAGCCACTGAATAAGAGGTGCCTTTGAAACACGCCAGCTCTTCTGGAATCAGAGAGAGGGGATACAAAATTCAGAAATTAAACCTTAACCCAAGCTTTATAGCTGCTTGTTTGTATTTGTTCAAGACAAAATCAGGGGCTGAGATTAATTAAAACTTTGGTAGTTTGGACTTTGGACTTGCATCTGGATTTGACAGTGTGGGTGTACATATATCAGCAGGGAGGAAATTACCATAGGAAATTAAAGGCACCAACACACAAATCTGCAGCCAGTAAGAACAATAAAGAGGAACTGTTTAAATGTATCAGGAACAAACAAAATTGTAACAATGGGATAGCTCCACAGCTAGATAGGAATCTCAAACTTGTCAGTCATGATTCATAAAAGCAGAAATATTCAATAAATATTTCAGGTTTGTATTTGGAAAGTAGTGGGATGATGTATTCTTATCTCACGGTGATAAGAAAACACTTTCTATTCCATCAGTAACTTAAGGGAAAGTTAAACAGCCACTATCAAAATTGAACATTTTTCAATCAGCAGCACTTGGTAAGTTGCACCTCAGCATACTAAACAAATGTGCTAAAGAGTTTTCCAAAATGTTTGTGTTGATTTTTTACACATCCTGGACCACTAGAGAACTTTCATAAGACTGGAAAAAAGCTCGTATGGCATCATTGTTTACAGAGGGTAGAACAAGCAGTCTGGACAACAGGCCGGTTAGCCTTACAGTGATCAAGGAATCAAGTGGATTAATGGGAAGGGTTAACAAGGTAACAGGTTTTTTTATCCCCCCATCTTTTCATGACTAATACTATTCAGTGCAGCTTCTAACGTGGAGATGAAACAACTCTAAGCCCCCTCTGCCTCCATATCTCATTTGCATTGAACCCTCATCCTGCTCAGATGGACTCGTGTGGGTAAGAGTTGAATAAGGCTTAAAGACAGCAGCTGATAAAGGTAGCCGTGTCTATGGCATGGGTTTCAAAACTGTGAGGCATTTAATGCAGTCCCACATGGCATTCTGATTAAAATACTTAGCACTATACAGAATTAATGTACCTCATATTAAATCAATTAAAAGCTGGTGAGCCAAAAGTGCTCAAAAAGGCAATCCTAACTGAATCATCCCCATCGTCACAAGATGTTAATGGGATCCCACGGAAACCTCTTAGCCCAGTGCTGTTCACTATCCTTAGCAAGCATTTGGAGAAAATGAAAAAATGTTGCTATTGAAAGATAGATCTCATTTCAAAATTACTGGAGTAGCAAATGATGGAGAGAAAAAACAGTCATACTGACAGATCTGCATCACTGGGTCAAGTGGATTCACTGGAACCGGAGTTTTAATAAGCCACATGCACCAATGCCTTAAAATCTGCAACTCAATACATGGCAGGCACCAAACAGAAAGACCTAATGGGTAATTACCATCTTAACATTCTGTGGTGCTCAGTTGGACTGGATTTTTCCCAGGTATGTGAGATTAGATCAGATTAGTTTAGTTGGTTAAAACTTGGTGCTAATAATGCCAAGGTCATAGGTTCAATCCCCTGTATGGGACATTTGCTTAAGATTGGACTTGATGATCCTTGTGGGCCCCTCCCAACTGAGAATATTCTGTGATTCTATAAATTGGCCAGGAGAGAAGCAGGCAACAACGCTGAGCATTGAATCCAGAGTATTCACACGTGCTAGTTCTAGGATAGTGAGACAAACCTCTCCAGGCATCCTCAACATATTGCTGAGATTGACAGTCTCCTCTAAAAGGTGTTTTAGAGCAAGAACACAACCCTCACCCACAGCTATCATCATTAGGTTTCAGAATGAATGTTGAATGGGAAAGGAAGGACACAATCCCTCCTACCATTTGGATGGTAGGAAAACATCTCTGCCTTTTTTCTCATTTGAGACTCCGTCATGAACATTCAGTCTCTCAGAAACTCAGCAGTGAACTCTACTGTGTAAGCCAAATTTCTTCCCCTTGATTTTCCATGTGATCTGCTTCATCCTTTGGCCTAAGCACTCCTGTTTCCAGGTGTGCAGTTAGACTGCATGGTTGAACAGGACATGGTCATGGCCTTATCCACGCCCTCCCTATGCTTAATCACAAAGGACACTGCTACTGATGGCATGCATCAGGGCTTAGCAAAGAGCATACAAGAAACCTCAAGAACTCCCACAGTGCCCCTTACGCCAGTATAGAATCTATTACGTCTATTACATGCTGGCTCTTCTCATTTTGCTGTTTCAAAGCTATTCTTTTACAATAGGCTGGAGCCCCAGAGTCTGGGGAGCTGATTTCTGCCCCACTGAACATTCATCTCACTTGGGGTTCACTCCGGTGCTCCCAGGAAGTAAGGTCCCACACAGGAGAAGTCAGGGCAGAGAACAAACCCTCACTTAATAGCCCTGAGTTCTACTGACTTGGTTCCCCCAGAGCAGGAGCTTCCCAACATAGCCCCAACAGTAAACCTAAACCTGCTCTGACAGGAGCAAGAGGAACAAGGGACACCTCACTAATACTGACCCTCTGCAGCTGTTGTGCCCTGCTCTGGCAACAGGGACACCTCCAAACTGAGCTCAGCACATGAACTGCAGTGCAATTAGCTCAGTCCCAGCTTGGAGAACAAGCCATTTTCCAAAAGGCTTAGGCAGAGGAATTATGTTCCTGTAAAATACCAAATTCTGGATCCAGAGCAGAGATTTGTGCCCTCAGCTGCTTTAACATCTCTGTGGAACAACTTGGCAAAAGAGGAAAAAAGAATACCGAATTCTGGGCTCTGTGGGCTGATTAAATTAGTTATAATTTTTGCTTGAAAAAATTTTGTGCTCTCCAAGCCTCAGCCATAACGCTGCAACAATTCAAGAATGGAAATAAAACTAATATCCTGTGATAAATAGGAAGTGTATTTCTTAAGAGAGACGTTCTTTAATTGCCACGACACTACATACGAAGAAATCCTGTATACAAAACTGCAGAGCAGCCTTTGCAGAGCCTACATCCAAGAAATAATGCAACACAAGGCTCATCAAGCTCACCATTGCCTGTGTGCCTGGCGGAGCTGACTAAAAGACCAGTAGCAGCTGGCAGGAAATGGGTAAGAAAGCTGACCACAGATAAACTGTAGGATGCTAAAGAGTAGCAGAAGATATACTCTGGGAGAGGAAGCCAAGCTGTCAGGTCACACTGTAGTCTAGTGCATACAGTACATACAGTCCGCTATTGAAGTATGTGGCCACCAGATAATGGTCAGGGGACACAGCTGTCAGGCAACGATGAAGTAACTCCAAGGAGCCTGAGGCAGAGCGTGGTACAGCTGCGGATGTTTCTGTTGAGCAGGATAAAGCCTGCCTGTCTCAAGGGTATCATAGCAAATTCAGTGTCATATGAACGGCACTAAATAATTAGGTTCACGATGCTTATTTAAATCAGCCTTGATCAAAACAGGATACCAGTGAAAGCTCCTCAGAGCCAGGCCTGATCTGAGCATACATGGGAGCACACAAACACTGCATAGCCTAAATAAAAAAATGTTCATGTTTCATACTCATTTTGCAGGTAAAGCTGCCGGCACTGTCAGGCAGGGTTTTTTCTCTGTGCTGCAGATTTGGGAAGTCAGCTGCTGTGCAGAGGCAGTGGGGGATTTACCTCCACTTCAGCAGGAGTAGGACAGAGCCTCAGGTATCATTTAATATTGGAAGGCTGTGCTGAGGCTGGGTGCTAGTGTATCTGCTGTGGAGATACTGAACTTTCCTCATTATATGATGATGGTAATTATGGGCCATTAACCTGCTGGGTGGCAAATGGTTCAGCATGCTGAGGGGGTCCAGAAGAAATGTGATGATAGAGCAGGGCATGTTTTGCTGGTTTTGCCAAACAGCCAGAAAGCGGCTGCTGGATAATACAGGGATCAGAGAGCAGGAGTTTAAAATACACCAAGTAATGGCTTATAAATACTGGTCTTACTCATGCAGCTCTCTAGGAGGCTATTTCAGATGATCCACCAGCTGAAACCTTATTTCAGGCTCAGGAAGCTCCTAAGGTGGAGGAAAAAAGCCTCATCCAGACCCACAGATGTGTGTTTAACAACATTTGCTCAGTGGGAGAAGGCAGGGCCCTTGACGGGTGACGCTGGCCTTCAGACAGCTCCAGGAGATGCCTACGCTCAGTGCCAGCATCCAAAGGCAGAATTAACTATGCTCCAGCTATGCAGAGATGTTTCAGCACGAGAGAGAACTGCTGCCTTGGCAGCACCCCTGCATGAGTGACAAGGGGAGGGATTATGAGCAGAAACTGCTGGGGGGGGGGGTGGGGGGAAGAAACTGTCCTTCAGCCTGGAAGCAAAGGCAAGCGGGGAGAGCTGTGGTGTGGTGACAGATGACTTCTTCCTCCTCACTCTGTAGAACAAGAGGTGTCAATGCACTAACTGATCTGACATTTGCTTTGGTGTTTTGTTTTTTTTTTTTATTCCAAGAGTCCTCTAAATAATGGGAACAACGGGGCTCTGCACCTGGGAAGGCCGTTGTGCATTTCTCTCTGATAGGCAGGATATCAGGGTTAGCTAAATATGAGTTCAGCTGCGGGACTGACTCACCGCTTGTTCCTGGAACTGTCTGAAGGAGGGGAGGATGCTGTGGGCAGGCTCTAACTGTATCATCTGGGTTAGGGCCGGTAGCAGATGGTCCTAAAAACATACTTCCATGTGGGTTTAAAATAGCGCAGCACCCACAATCAGCTGAATGGGGAAATGTGAAAAAGGCTTGTCACACAAGGAATGCTGCTGTGAAGATCTGCAGTCAGGAGGGGATCCAAAGCTTTACCAGCCCTCGCAATATAGAAGTGCCCAAGGCTGTCTCCTCGTTCATATAAGCTCACACCACTGACCTGTTCCACCAGGCCTGGCAGGGGGATTCTGGCCTTCCCATCATATTTCATGCAGGAGCACAATCTTTTTTTTCCCCACCATAAAATAAAATGAGGAAACTTTCTCTAAAAGCAGCTTTTCTAGTTAAGCAACACTCCATGACCACTGCATAAGCTTAAGCCTGAAAAACTACATTTAAAAAAAAGAATCCCTTCTCCTTTGTGAGTCAACCTGCTGTACATGTTGGTCAGCAGCAGCAACAGCCCCTAAACAGTCTGAGTCTACACTTACATCCTGCTGGCTGCTCTGATGCCACACGCAGAGTACAAGAGGTGGTGACAGGAGGAATCGGCAGACGGCTCCAAAGCATCCAGCTTCTCCCGAGGAGCCAGCTGAACGGCCCGGGGGTCGGCAAGGAGCACCCAGGGAGCGCTGGAAAGATCCCCCAAGCGCAAGTGAAGGAAAGGGTCTGGTTGGCCATGGGGAGGCACAACAGCGCAGGGAGAGCTGCAGGGCTGCCCCTTCCCTGCCCCAGTCCACTCGAGGTAAACCTGGCAGTGGCCAACCTCACCTCGGAGGTGCGCATTTCCTCCAGCTCCCTCTACAGCCAGCACAGAGACCCCTTATCAGTGCACATCCTGAACCCTGTCAGCTGATGTCTTCCAGTTGAAGACAGCCGGGGTTACTTGCTTCTCAAGGCTCAAGTTAACCCCCAAAACTCCCAGTGCCTCAGGGAGTGGGATGAAGTGAAACCCAAGGAACTGCATGGCCGTTTTTGTGCCTGGCTTCCTCAGGCTGATGGGTACAGAGATGCTGGGGACAAAAAAACAACCTTCTAGTCCCCCAGCCCTCCCTCTATCCTTCCTGCTGTAAGGACTGTCATTGGCAACAAAAAGCCTGATTCCTCCTCAGGCCCCATATTTGTGTCTCAGGAGATGTGCAGTTACACCAGCAAAGGTTTCTTGCTCCTTCCCCTCTTCCCCGCCTCCTGCCTTTTTGCCATGCAAATACCAAGAGAAATCTGGGCTGTAACATTTAAAGGAAGAGAAATATCACATGCACATCTGTTTTTACAGCTAATTGGCCACAATTTTTGAAATGGGCAGAAGTGGCTCAGATGAACAAAAAGAGATCCCTGAGAAGCCCTGGCCCCTGTGGGGGCCTGGCTCTAGTTCATAGAGCTGTTCATGGCAAACATCCCTCTGATGCCAGACAGACACATCGAGGGTTACTTGAGATCGCACGGACTCCTGGTGCAAACAGGTCCAGCCCCATTTGCTCTGCTGGAACCTGAATGCCTACAAAGTCACTACTCCTCTCTTTAAAGCATGTTTCGAAAGCAAAGATCTTCCTAGACATTACTCCAGTCTTAAAAAGCAAACACATAATGTCTACACCTTGCACTTTGTTTTCAACATCTCCTATAAACTGCTTTTAGCACTGCAAGAAAGCATTTCAGAGCACATTTAAAAAAATATTTTCTGTGTTTGGCTTGACTGGGTTTTTATCAGCACAAAACTATTAGTATAGCACTGGCTTGTTCTGTGCTTACTGCCAATACAATAAAAGCTGTAACGAGAGATGTTTTAGATGAAGATCAATTATTACTGCCAATAGTTGCAGAGACAGTGCTCATTTGGGCAGAGTGGGCTGAAGGAAGGAAAGGCTGTTCTGGTGTTCGCTGCAGCCTTCATTCATTACCTTTTCCAGAAAGCATTAAGCTTCTCACCTGAATTTCACACAATTTTGTCAGGAGACAGTTCTTAAAATCTAGGCTGAGAGATCTGAAGAGATGGGAAAGCTATCAGAGTTCACATAGGGTTGCCCTTTCCACCCGTGTTTTCAGTTTGGTACTAGACAGTTGTAGCAAAGGAGCTTTCCTCTACATTCACCATTCGCTACCCAACCCCACCAAACAGACACAGTTGCACAGAAATGGTACTATTTTTCTGTTCAAACTAGAGTTGCACAAACTGGGCAGGGCACTTTCTAGATGTAGAGGAAGACACAAAGGCACGGTCTTAAAATATCTGAATAGAACTTCTGTTTCTGCCTCCAAGTACACAGAGAAGAAATTCTCCAGAATCAATAAGATAATCTCTTTCCTTATTGCTTATGCAAACTATATGCCCCTTTAACTGGAAATGATCACCTCCCAGGATCCTGCTTATTTTTATTGCTTCTCTATCTCTCTCCAAGAATTCAACATACAATAGTGAAATAGCAAGCCTAACATACGCCACAGTCTGAGTACATAATATTTTGCAATAAATGTAAATTACATATATATATAAACAGAAAGAGCGTGACTGTGAGAAATACCCTACCTACTTCCCATTTATGTTATGCAAACACCTTTCACATGTGTCTTTGCTCACTGAATGCAAACAGTGAGTATACCTACAAGCATGCACTCCTCATTAAAATCCATGCAAGAAATTTGTATCTGATTAACTTTTAAATCCTTCACCTTCCCACAGCTCCATCCTCCCCAAATCTAGTGGTCCAAATCCTGTTCACTTCTTCACCCAGCTTGTTGCAGTCAGGGTTTTCTGCCTCCATTAGTGGAAAGCGTCCTCCCATCCCTATGGATGTTACTGGTTTGAACCCCAGGACTGGTCACACCCCAGGACAGTCTCACACCACAGGCAACAACGCAAAGAGGTGATAGATGGAGTTTGGTACTATGCAAAGGGAACAGACTGCACTTTCCAACAAGGCAATATTTCTGTGGAAAATCAAGACACACGAGGACATTAACATGCCTCATTTTCACATAGGGGAAAGTTTTTCTCAGATTATTTTTAGAAAGATTTACTGGTTTTAATTTTGGTAGTTGGATCCTAAAAAAGGAAGCATGGCCTCTTAAAAAGTTGCAAAACCCACTCTCAATAAAATTTAATATGCCCTAACTTGGCTTTTCTTTAATGTGCACTGTGTGAAGTGCAGTGGTATAACATTTTTAGCATCAATCATTTCAGCACACTCCTGAGTAATGTGACTACCTCACACCTCTACAGATAGGACATTTATTCAACGCCACTTATTTTCTCTCTGCTATGTGCACGTCTGCATACCCGCAAACACGTGTATCCAACATTACTGCCCATGCCCATTGCATGGAGATCAAGAGAACTGTACTGACACAAACACAGTCTCACAGACCAAATTTTCATCCCAGAAAAACAGGAGGTCTAATGAGTATGTGCTGGTATGTACTCTGGGCGTACACTGCTGCGTGTCTGTGTGTATGTCTAGGTAAATTTCCCATCCACTATTTCTTGGTGGAACAAAAGTGGCCAAAACTGCTGCTGCAGTGAACTGATAGAGTCCTGTCTAACTTGACAGAGCTGTAACAGGTTACACCCACTGAATGGTTGGCTCAAATCCTTTGGAAAGCTGCTCTAGGAAAGAATTTTGCTGCCATACCTATTATGTGAAAGCAGTGCTACTATAGATTGTATTATTTATTATTTTATGTCACTGGTGCAGTCAGGAGCATACAATGAAGAGGAGCAGGACCACCTAGCTCACCAAGTCCAGTTCCTCAGAGATTATATAAATAGATGTTCTGCCCAGAATAGCCTGTGAACACTGTGAACATTTCCACCATCACCCCCACACCCCATCCAAAACACATAAAAAGCCACAGGAAACATGAGATCAAAATGTCACCTGTATTCTAGGTCCCAGAAGTAACAGAGAATTTCCTCCCATCTTCTAAAGAGTCCATTCAGGTACTGTCATATATCGGGGATGCCATCTGGAGCTTTGACTTTGTGAAGTTAAAATGTGCACAACATGGGAGTGCACCCATCAGGGCTAGTTATGTATTCAAGTAGATACTGACCACTAACATTTTGGCTAACCGCAGAGACCTCCTTGAACAGCAAGCCAAACTTTCTACAGAGTGGGTTAAATACCAAGACTTTACAGAAGAGGACTTCAAGAAGAAGTCCTTGTTAGTCAGTATGTCCCTTGTTACTCTTTTTAGTCAGCACGTCACTGCAAAACGTATAAATAAGCTCATGTTCCCCCATGGGCAATGTTATAAAGTGGCAATGTGAAAAGTACTACTGATTTAAAGCAAGTATCTCCACTTTCCTAAAGTTAGTTTTCCTCTAGGGAACATTTCCCATAAAACGTAGAGATCCAGCACATTTGGGTTTTTAATAGGGACAGTCAGATTGGTACACCTTTGAACTCTCATGTGAGATATGCCCTAAGCTTTTCAAAGGAACAAGTCAATTTGAAAGCAGAATTAATCACTTCATATTTAATAATCCAGAGTTATTGGCAAAGACTGATTTTCAAACAATTGGATGTGAGTTGGCCACAGGACATAGTTAAAAGGAAGCTCATAGAAAAGAGAGCACATGAAATCTAGAGTCAAAATACATATGGCCTAATTTAAAAACAGGATTAAAGGAAATTCACAGTCATTTTGCTGCCAGATTTAATTAGTATGTTTAGTATGGAAGATCACCTGAATCTACTTTTACTTGTTTTGTGTCCCATTAGGAGTTTCACAGGAGCAGTAATATGATTGAGTGGCCCCTGTGAGGGACGAAGCTTAGGCTGCTTTGAAACAAATTAAATTAATTTGAAATGATTCTTTCCAGGTATGACATTCTTGGAAACAGATGTGGGGATAAGGAGGGAGGGCATCAAAATTACAGACAGACAGACCTATAACAATACCCAATTTTTTGTATATACATCAGCACCTTTTTAAATATTTCCAGAAATATCGTAACACCACAAAGCCTGTTCACATAAGATTACAATTGATGATACTCTATAGAGTTAGTATTCGAGATACTAATGTGGCAGGGGTCCTCACACAAATTTTCCATCTCTACCAGTTCTCTAAAATGTGAAAGTTGTGGGACTGGATCATGGGGCTTCTTCTTGGAAGATATTAGAGAGTAAATTTGTACCCAAACATTTCACAGCAAGTGAAACAGACCAGACTCCGGTCACTGGCTGACAGAGCCATTGTGGAGGAAAGGGGGCCTGATTTTGAGTGACATTCACAGCCTTTCCACTAGATTTCACTATCGTTGACTCATTTTACATGGAAGTCACTCAGGGGTTTAGACTGATGAGTAGCAGTGCAAACCCCTAAATAGGACAGATAGACCACATTTTATACTGTTTCCCAAACAAACAGTATCATAAATGCTTTAAATAGTACAGTTTCATACCTAAAATACTATATAACAGCAGAGGAGGTGGAAGCAAGGGCAATAAGGATAGCATCAGGAGAAAAAATGTTCTGAGACTGATTTCTAGAGACTTAGAACATCTAAAATTTACACCCAACTCTGTAAGCTACAAATGCTCATTTCGCCTGAAAACAAGTCCATGCATATGCATTCTCATTTTAACCTACAAAAACATTTCAAAATCCAGGCCCTGATCTGGCAAGATGCTGAATGTTTTCCCTTTTCATCAGACAAGCCTCTAAAGAGATACTGAAGCATGCATACTGTAGGAGCCGAAGCGCAGCAACAAAGGCTAATTTACCCAGCCAAAAAGCAGTCATTGCTGCCACTGCCATGCAGACATACCCACTCCCTTCAGCAAAACTTCAGTGAAGACTGAGGGCACTTGTCACTTCACAGGGAGCACTCAGAGTCTCCCAGGCTCACGTTGGGTCTACATATGGATGAGCTGAATATTTTTCACTACAAACACTCTTCCCCTTCCAGGCCTCCTTCGCTTTCAGTTCTAAAGGGTGAATTCATTGAAAACATCTGCACTACTAGAAACATTCTGTGCTTTTTCCAAACCTCATCCCCATGGTGGCTGTGTAGTAATGGAGAATAGACAGAGCCGCATAAGACGAGCCTGCAAGCAATGAACTACAGTAGAGAGAAGATGCCGAATGCTGGAGCTTTGCCTCCTACACTTAGGCACTACCTAGGCTCTGCTTACCTTCTGCCCTGTGTTCTGTTCTTTGCCATATAGCCAAAGGGTTTCCACAAGCAACTGCCACATCCCACTGCACCACTCTTACCTCCGTGATACCAAACACCTCTGAAACGAATTTCACTCAGCAGTGAAATACCTTCTGCACACCTGTGAGTCACTACATGGTATCAAGGCCAATTCTGAGATTGTTTTCAGGGTATCTTACATAATTTGTATCTCTCCTTCTTCTGTCCTTTTCCCAATTTTCTTTAAGATTGCAGACTTGCAGCATTAAGGAAAGGGCTCTGTAATCATGTCACAACACCATGGTAGAAGCACAAATGGGAGTCATCCTGTGCCATTCACAAGCAGCAGCAATGTATCTGGGCTAAGACTGCAAGAGAGTGTTTATGGCAGTAAACTTTAATGAGCCACATGAATTCTTCAAACAAGGGAAGGGAAAAGATGTATTTTTGTTTGGGGAATAAGGGATGTGGACCAGCCTCCAGCAGGCCTACCAGGAAGGCATGTGTAAGGGCTTGCGTGACCATCTGTTTCTCCTCCTTATCAGAGCTTCAGTGCCAGCTGCCTCTGTGGCTGAGCTGTCCCACGTGCAAGTCCCCTGCCCAGTCCTGTGCTGCCTGTGTCTACTCCTCACTAATCCCACGCAACTCTGTGAGCCTGTTTCCTACCAACCCTATTTGTTCCTACCCTACTGTATACCCCATACAAATCACAGAGGGAAAGCCAGCATCTCCTCATGGTGCCACTTAGTTGTGCTGCTCCCTTCCCTAAGCTACCTCTGAGGCATGTGAGTGGATGCTGCACTCACCTTACTTCCCATGTTCTTCAGTCTGCTGAACTTCCATTTCCTGCAACGCCATAAAAGTGTGGTCCAAGCCTGAACAACCACGGGATTTATGTTTGCTGACCTAGCACCCACATCCCAGTGCTGCCGAGCCCAAACTGCAACTAAAGCTGCAAAAGCAGCCCAGAAGTCAATACCCCAGACAGACAGGCAAGATAAGAACCTAATAGCAGATAGAAAGCCTGATTGGAGAGTTTGAAAGCTGCAGCCACCTGGGAGCCACACATGGTGATGCAATCCAGCAGTGGCAGTTGCCCAAGTCATTCTGACAGCAGAGGCCAAGGGTGGGCAGGGAGCCCGCAGGGGCACCGTGGAGGGGAGGTGGATCCACAGCGTCCATCTGCAGAGAGGTGTGAAAACAGGCAGAGCCACAACCAGGCTCCCTTTGGGGTGTCTTGCAGTGCTGGCAGCGCAGCACTCCGCTAAGCCTTGTGCTCAGAGACCATGAACAACCGGGATTGAAAAAATATGTGTAACCTGGCTAAAGGACAGCAAGCTGCTGGGGGAATGGAAGAGAGAGGTAGGGGAGCATGGTAGGCTGCTGATATCTGGAGAGCGCTGACCCCAATGAGGGCGTGCAGGCCAACTAAGAGAGCGAGAAATCATCTAGAATGCTAAGTTTTGCATTACTGCTCCCTGAATGAAATACTGGATGAAATTAAGAGAAGAACAATGAAACCCATCCAGGCAGGACAGGCTGGCAGATGCACTGGCATCTTGTCTCCTTTGCATTCCAGCATCTCCATAAGCAGGGTCACAGGGAGGAAGGCATAGGGGTTGCTCCCACAGCTCACCCAAGTCACAGCAGCCAGACCTGGCCTTCTCAATTCACTTGCGGTGGTGGAGAGGATCCATCTGTATTGTAATAATATCTTTCAGCCCAGGAGGCACGGCCACGGACCAACCATGAACACAATACAGAATAAAACAATGATTCCACTCCCTAAAGAATTTCCCATTGATCTAAGTGTATGAGAAGTAAAAACAATTGGATGTAGTCTCCATGCCAAGGACTTAGAAATTCACAGTGAGTTGCCACAGCACTTTCACTAGCTTTTCAGCCTCCTCTTGAGCTTTGCTGCTTCCCAGCCAATAAATTAGTCTGTACAAAATCCAGTACTGAATGCAATTTTCACTTTAACCTACATGTTGAACTTCAATGTCTCCAGTTAACCCAGGGTTAGAGATGGACTAATGTACTTTTCAGAATGGGTTTATAAACTCAAATCTGGTTCAGATTATTACAAACTGAGTTTGTAATAAAAAGTTGTTGTTGTTATTATTATATCTGTAATAATAACAACTTCATAATTTAACTGTTTCTCTCCAAGTACACTACACAAACTCTATTTCCTACTAGTTCCCTAGTGTTGCTACCACCATAGCAGGATGTGGCTTTGTGACAGACCTCCATAGCAAGACTAAGGATGAAGCTGGACTGACAACTGAATTACAGCTAGAAGTAGTTGCTTTTATTCCAATGTTGTAGGATCTAGCAGGACAACATGGCAAAGGTCACACCATTATCACCAACACTGGCTTCCAGAACAGAGAACTTCTCTTTCTGGGCTGTCAACTGAACTAGCTATTACAAACCTTTGACTACCTCTCAGAGAAGAGTCAATAGTCCATACAACTTATTTCTCATTTTGACTCTTAAGTGGTGATTTGTGTTATAAAACAAGCTACGATCCCAGCCCCCTTGAGCTAGGTACTGCATAAAATTTTTTGGGGAATTTTTTTGTGAAGAGAACGTAGAAGCTAAAAAAAAAATATTTAGGAATAAATGAAACGGAGAGGAGATGTTCTATCATGGTACCAAACCTAAATTCCTATTGAAGAATACATTCTTACTTGAAGAAGTGCTTACAAAGCCTACTAGAGTTCTCGGGGATTTTACTGAGACTGAACACTAGAAGTATCGATTATTTGAAACAGACGGGCTAAAACTTCCTGACCAAACACCCCGAACAATGTACAAATGTGGATTTGAGTGAGATACGAATTCAAACTGGATCCAGTCCCATGAGGGTCAACCCCATGTCATACAGTACAAAAGCACAAATCTGAGATTAAAGAGAACTGAAAATAAATCCTTGTTCTGCTTTGGTAATTTTTATTTACAGAGATGCAAAGCACCAATATTTATAAACAATATTCTTACAGGACTTGGAGAGTATTCTTCCCTTTCAAATAACTACTATTTAAAGAAATTCTGACCTCACTTAAAATGAGATGCAGCATGTGAGTGTGCAGAGTTTTGTTGGAGAAAATAAATACTATTAAAAATAAGATAAGTGTTGGAAAACCTAGGGCACTGATCCCAACCAATCAGCCCAGCAGGCTTGAAGGCAAATACGCAAGAAAGGCTCAGATAATGCAGTGATGCAAGATGCAAAAGAATCTGCTTGCTTGGGTAAGACAGAAGATCACTATTTAACACTACCAAGACAACACCTCCAGGCTCTCTTATTTAAATACTGAGCTACCTGACACTCTTTAGCTCACAAAGTCTGTTGGAACCAGATGATGATGAAGTCAGAGGCAAGATAACTGGAGATTAAACTTTACAGATATTTCTGTTCCTGAAATTACTTCCCTTTCTATACTCTGCTACTGGCTCTGGGTCACAAGTTTCTTAATCCCTCTTAATAAAGTTAAAAACAATTCACCCAGCTCAGGATTGGGCCCTGAATTTTTGTTGCTCTGTGAGAAGAAAGTAAAATTAATGGTGCTTATAAAGCCTCCAGAAAGTCAGTAAAGGTGCATGAAGCACCCTGTGACTTAGTGTTAAAAGAGGGAAATTTCCAGCCCCAGTTTTTTCCCACCTTTAACCTTGGAGATATGGAATGAATCATACACAAACAAAATGCAAATGAGGAAGGGGATGTATGTGATGGATTGCAGAGGGTAGGTAGTTACTCAACAGTACAAATAATAAGTAAGAAGAAGAGCTTACAAGTACAGTAGTGGAAGAGATGCTTTAAAAGAGCACGGAAACGCAGCTACAAACCCACTGAAATATTGGTGCTGTCTGCACAGTTCTATGGTGACTGTTATTCTGAGGAGATGAGGAATGCGAGGCAGGGGGTCTGTGGCCTATAGTTTGTTTTTCCATTAATACATATGTCTGACTTCGAGTAAAAGATTAACGAGACAGCTAGCAAATGTCCTAGGAGACAAATGGGTAAAATGTTGTTTGTACATGTCAGTTGAGGGAGGGCTCATTCTCATCTCTCAGTCTCTGAATGAATCTGCTAGGATGCACACCTGCACCAGGAAGATTTCCTTGACAAGGTAACTCTTTCCTCTGCAGAACACATGAGCATGTCAGCATACAGCTTACCTGACACATACATTCTTTCAGTCAATGTGGTTTGGAAGGAACCTTCCACCTACTTTTTTTCTGCATGTGACGTACATTGCTGCATGTTACAGAAAAGCCCCAGGTAAAGTAAATGGAAACTCTATCCAGCAGCTATGCACCTGGTGTTTTTGCATTTCCCAACAGATATTACAGTTGCTGGAACGATGTGTGAATCTTCTACAACACCTCCTATTGACAATTTAGTTTAGGTGTGGCATGAGAGAGATCTGAGTTTTTCATATCAGTGACCCACAGTCTGTTGCTAAAGAGAAGGAAGAAAGGAACTGATGGAATTTATAGTTTTAAAAAAAAACCAACAACAATGCCAAACCATAAAACCTCACAAACATTTACATTCAACTACTCTTGACACCAACCACTCTATTATAGACTGAAAAGACTGCAGACAGGCATGCTGACACTTTGATTTTCCGGGGATGGTCATGGCAGTGAAGAGAACAGCTAGACTGTCACTAAAGCTCGTCCTTTCTAGGTATCAAAAACTCTGTTGTGTTTTCCTGTCCTGTTGGCAGTCTGTGTTACTGGTGATCCCTTGGAGTTGATGGTGTAATGCTGTTGGCATGAGTCCCGCTGCAAGGAATGCAATGGCATCCAGTCAACCACCAGTACTAACCACAATCTCCCTGCAGATATTAACTAACCTGGCAGCTTAGCTCTGTGTAGTAATGCCACAAAAAACAAGAGCACCTTTGCCTTTCCTTACTGACCTTCTCCTTTTTTTGATTTTTTTTTCTCTTTTCTGAAAAAGTCTAAGGAAGTTAAACAGATTCACTAAGAAGAAAAGTGACCCACCACTTGTAACACTGTCACAACCTTCAACATCTCTTATATTCTGATTTCTGCTTTACCTGAAACCTGTGAAGTGTGAGTCACATCCATTTTCCTTATGCCACGATGGAGAGGAATGCTGATATATGGGAACTGACAAAGAAGCATGAGGGAGCCGATATTCACCTCTTAAACTTGATGAAATCTGCTGGTGAATCATAGGGTAAGAACTTGACCTCACCCATGAAGTTGCATGAAGATTAAAAGAACTTCCTTGTACCTCTTTGCTGTGACTGACTACCAGATTTATTGTCTAGAGATGAGCAGTTAAACCATCAACAAAGCTCAGGGAGAATGAGTTCAAGTCTCATCAAGGGCCACCTTTGACAGCCCAGCTCAAAATAACATCAGCTATCCCTTTTGATGAGTCAAGAGCAACCGGTCCTGCTACTGGACAAATCAGACAGATGCAGTTGGCTGAGGAAAGGGACATACTCAACCATCCCCAGACCCTTTCATATTAGTGACATCAGATAAATTTCTGTGTGAAAAGTTTGGAGCCCTGAATGCGAAGGTGATGTTGCAGGAAACTGGCCCTCAGCAATGTTTCTGTCTTATCTCAGTCTGACAGCATGCAAGGAATCACAGGATAACCTTGTCCAAAAAAGTTAAGAAACTATTAGAAAAGTATATGGCCATCTATAGCCACAGCTGAAAAGCAGCAAAAGGGAACAGCATGAAACGAACATTATTTCTTATGAACTGAACAGCTTTCTGTATGCAAGGCTCTTAATTACCTACGGATTAAAGTGGTCCTAATACGAGCTTTCCTTACACGCCTCAGTGCAACTCTTGAACTCGTGAGGATTTGGCCCATAGGCACTGCCAGGGTGCTGTGTCCCTCCTCCCTGAGAGTGCTGCCAGAACGCAGGAAATAAGACACATGTTGGTCCATCCTGTACTGTACTCTTACTTCTATTTTTTTCCTTCTTTGCAGCTGCAAAATACAACTGAGCAAGTCAAAATTCCACTTCCCTTGAACACGGAAGCCAGCACTGCATTTTGTCACATGGTCATATCAGCAGACTGCAACAAGCGCAGTCACCTGGCGAAACAATCCACTCGGAGATTTGGAAGGAAAATTTCCTTCGGGCAGGTGACAGTGGACATCTGGCAGCCCTCTACTTCTGTTCTGAGAATAACACCTACGTTGTAGGGCATGCTGCCAGAAGCTGCACCCACCTGGGATGTAGCCAGCCCAAGATGAAAGGGAGCACCAAATCCAGAAGGGATGATTAGCATTCACTGATGTTCTTCAGGACAGCGGTACCTGGGAACATGCTAGTTCCCCTTAGGTGTTCAGTACTGCATGGTAAAGTCAGGGAGCTAAGGAAGTTAATCAGGTCAGAGCCAGGCTTGCATATGCTTTCTCCACAGGAATTACAAACTACTTGCCAAATATTCTGATTGGGTAATTGCTACCTGGATTACTAAGGATGTGCAACCCAAAAGAAGACAATTGCATAGAGTTTCTGATAGATTGCATCACTCCCTGTCAAAGTATAAGGCAGAATGAGAATTATCAACACATAATATAAGGATACAAGCCTGTGTGTACCTATCATGGCTGGCTGAAGCAGAGGAAACATTAACCCCTATACTGCCTGTAAGAAAGCAATAATTTGATTCTGAACTCCGGAAGCACTTGTGGAATCCAGAGATTCCCTGAAATAACGTTCCCTTTCTTAGGACACAGGGGACAAGCATTCATCCCTGCTCATACTGCCACATATTTGATGACCAAGTACAACTTGGAGCAGAGCCTGTACTGGCTGTCAAGGGTGCTGCTAGGTGATAAAAAAAATACATCACTCATTGTATTTAGCTATAAAGCTTTTGTAAAAGTCAGGCTCTCTCTAACAAAAATGGTTAGGTACTACTAAGATTAGGAAATAGAAAGACTGGACATCCAAAACATTACAAAATAATTTTATGTAAGGTTCCTGAAGCATTTCAGAAGTACATTTCTTCTCTACAACCAAACAGCAATACAATCTAGGAAACAGAACAGAAATTATTCAAATTTTCACTCTATTCCAGTCAGCCATGCATATAATGCTGACTCAGGAGCGAACATTAAAAAGCAGGAGCCATGTGGGAACTTATAAATCCAATTGTACATCTCCCAAGGGGAGTCATTACAACAGTGTCTAACAGGCCTTACGCAGGTGGAATGAATAGGAGGGAGAGATTTGACAGCAGGGGAAAACAGTGCTGGTAGGAAAGGCCCCAGTAACAACAGGTCCAATCGACACACACAGCCTTCAGACTGAACTGTGACCCTGAGATTTTTAAGGAGGAAAGCATTAGCCCATATCAAAAATAATTAAGGTAAGGAGAGAGAGCACATTAAAATATCCAGTGTAGGGCCTACTTCTGTGTGACATTAGAAGATTACTCCTCCTTGTTTTCTAGGTTTATAACTGAAATAGGTAATTTTAGACATGACCACAAACAAGGAAACAGGCTCAAAACTACACCTCTAAGAAAGCTGGGAGTTGGCAATATTAGTGGGGTTAACTCAAGGTACTAAACCTGGCCATAGATGAAATATTAATTAAAGGTTGCATTCAGTACCTTCAGAAAATGACTATTCAACACAGCAATGGTGTTTTGCCTAATTGTGTAATGTAGTTTTATCTTACTATGCAGTAAAGCTTAGACCAAAATGTTAGTGTAAGAAGAAGATCACAGGGCTTTAATGACGGGCTGGAACTTGGGAAAGACATGTGTGTATTAATATTTGACTTCAGAAAGTATGCTAATTACTTCAATAACACTGTGTTTGTCTTCTATATGAAATAATGGATAAAGTCAATAGCCTTTCTTTCATTGTTGGGTGGGTCATAAAATTAGCGTCTAAATTAAGGATCTGATTAATCTGTATTAAAGAATTTGTCAATACAAGTAAAATCATTGCAAATTCAATATAATCATGTTTCTGGGTTCTTTTGTTGTTGTTTGGGAGGGTTTTCATTACCATTAAGAATAGGGGTTTTTATCAATGCCCAAATCACAGCTCCCTTAAACTGGAAGGTATCCAAAATTCTGATATCGTAGCATGCCTCCCCCTCCTACATATGAAAAAAACCCACTTCATTATCTATTGTCAAAATATCTTTTTTCTCAAGACAGGAACTACAAATTCTACTCCTCCCATTCACACCAAAAAGAACATTACTCCCTAAACAGAACCACTTAATCCAAAACAAACAGCAAGATATCTAAAATATCCTTTAGTTTACTAAGGGATGTAAGACTCAGAGAGAGAGTACCTCCTTCTTGGAACAATGGAAGGAGAGAGGGTGGATTCAAAGGGGCTGTATTCAAAAGGGGTCTAACTCATCTCCAAGTACCATGGTCAAATTTATGAATGTTTCCAGAGAGGAAAAAAAAAGTGTCAGAAGGACATCCTGGGTTAGAATGCAGCAGAATTGATTCCCACAAGCCTGGGAATGTTGCTGGTTTTCATGATACAGCTGTTAATCTTATAATAAAGTATCTTTTGAATGTATTTTACGCTCAGCGATGAGCTCTCCTAGCAGTGACCTCAGTGTGAGCAGCCCTCCCTAGTAACAGGGCTGTGGAAATATTGCTGGAGGCAGGTCTTGCATTGCTTTCTTTTGTCTTTCCACTTAGTCTTTCCAGAAAGATACTACCAGCAGCAGAGAAAGGCCGTAAAACTGAAAACATCATTTTAAATCAAAAGGCTTTTAGTGGTTGTATTAAAGGGGCTATCTGTGTTCCCAATAGTGACTATAGCAATTACACAATGAAAACATCTAGGCAGGTGCATAATTTAAAAAGAAAATGGACATTCTCCCCCTTTAGGTGACATCGGGCTTTATGTTTCAGTGGATCTGTTTGGCTAAGGAAGGAGAAGAAATGAGGACAGAGTGAAAGAAAGAGAAGTGGGATAGGATAGGAAAAAAAAAAGAGAGAAAAGAATGAGCAGCAGAAAACACAGGAGGGAAGGAGGATGAAAGAGAGAGATTACATCTGACTCGGACATAGGGTAAACCACAAACCTAGTCATTGCCAGTGTCCAGGATAAAAATAACTCATTTGTCCACCAGCAGCAGGGCAGCTGTCAGTGCAGCAGGACAGCGTCCTCCCCACACTGCCCTGCCCAGCACATCCTCAGCCCACTTCCAGATCTGCCCCTTTCCCTGTGCTGTGTGACAAAACTCAGGGTGTTCTCGTAGTCCCTGTGGTTGTGGTTAGGAAACTGCTGCATGATGGGTCTCAATAGAAAAAGTATTTTAACACAAGAAAAACAGGAAACTCAAGCACGTTTTGGGTCTAATTCAATTTCAGTTCCCCGATTCCTTTATTTTCTATGGACAAAAGGCATGTAACAAAATTATGAACTGGGACGTGAAGAAAGCAGAACTGTGCACATGACAGATAAAGCTGGCTCATTATGTGAAAACTGAAGCCATGCAAAATAAAAATTCAGAGCAGATTAGAGCACCTCTCATCCAAAAACCAGTTAGGACCAGTCAAGCAAATCCCAGCACCTGGACAGAGTTTGAGCAGAACATATGTGAACTGGCACAGGTTACGGTTTCAAAAGAGTAGACCAGGTTATGAAGAAATGTAAATATTCTTTCTTCATTTTAAGCTAAAAGCAACCTCTGATTTAGGAACATCCAGAGACAAGGTACAAGGTAGCAGTTCAATGTCAGCTGCCTTACACTCTCTTTGCAATATCATCAGCGCATCTTAGTGCTAATGTACTAAAGCATGACACTAGCTAAAGATAACCACATTCTATTGAGAAACATAACAATAGAAATAATGGAATAAGCACTTCATGCAATTTGCTAGGAATGTAGTTTGGACACCAACAGCCAAAACAAACTAAAATGGCAAATGCAAGGACTCTATTTTGAAAAGATCTGCAAACAGACTCAGCAGCTTTACAGGGGGTCATATTTTCCACAAGGATAAACTGTCCTTGAACAATATTTTCAGTGTTCTGGGTACTAATGTGCTTTCTTTTCATATAGATTGTTCTCACCTCCGCTCCTGTTCCCTGAACAAATATTTACTATGACCAATAAAATTCTGCTCTCCATTTATGAGTTAAATAGCATCTCATTCCCACATGCTGTGTTATATACCCATACATAGAGCATATGCGCCCCCAGAAAATGACATCTCCAAACTACATCTGGTGGAATTATTTTTAAGCAACCATATTCACTGTAGATTTCAGTCCTGATTCATCAATACCTTGCTGTGGTATTAGATCTGTGAGTGAGAGGAATGAAACATTCAGCTTGAGAAAGGAGGTGACAAATTTCACCAGAGATAAAGCATTTCTGTGAGTATTGGAAAGAGTGATGCCTAATGCATTGCCCATAAGCATGGGAGTAAACACATCATCTTCACAGGGAACTACTGACATGTCTAATTTTAAGAAGCAACAAAAAATATTTTAGCGAACTATTCATACACTTCTAAATGTGTTCAAGGGTTTTACCAGGTCAGAGTGTAAGTGGGCAAATTACAGCCAGCAAGATGCCAGCAGACTAGTAGGGATAAGCATGCTGGACTACTATCTGTTATTCATCCATTATTTACCTATTGTTATTTGCTGCTCATCATCTTGAAAATGTTGGTAAACTTAGATGTGAACCACAAACATCCAGCACAAACTATATATGAACAAAAAGGGTAAAAATTTCACAGGTTAACACATATAAACCCAGCACGTCATCTAAGCCTCTTTTCTTCTCTACCAGGGGGACACACCCTCAGCACAGCGGGGCCCACCAGCATACGTGCTGTGTTTATATAGCTTTGGGGAAGTCAGGGACCATGCTCCACATGCAGGTCCTTTTTTTGCTGAATTCCCCTCCAGGAGCACAGGGGCAAAGAGGAACACATCTCTCGTGAACACCTGCAACCAGCAGTTCCTTCCTCGGGCACTGAAATAGATTTTCCTCACAGTACAGTAAAACAAGATACCGGCTGTTCCCCTTCATTCGCACCAAAATATAAGCAGTTGGACTAAGAAGAAAGAAGGTGAGAGCTGCAGCAGGTTCCTCTGGGATGCAAAAGCAGAGCTACATAAAGCATTAACGTGCACCCACACAGACAGCAACATGGATGGATTGTGTCAGCATTTATGGCCTCCTAACAACTTGATTAGGACTGGACCCAACTTGGTTTAGAGCCTAGCTAAGCCTGATGATTGAAATTATTAGCGTGAGCATGCATGCTTTATTTTCTATTGTATACACACATTGGCTGTGGACAAGATTTGTTTTTTGTCAAGATAACTAGATTCAGGACAAGGTAATGGTCACAAGGCAACCAACCACCAAGTTGAGCCCAATGGCAAGGGAAGCACCAACTTCCCTGTGGGTGGAAGGAGGAGTAATGTATCAGCACAGAGCTTCGGTCAAAGCAGAAGAGGGTGATAATTCCCTTCCAAAAAAAGAGATATCTGTCCAGCATGAGGAAGGACAGGTTAAACTGCCTGTGCTACCTGCTCTGTACTAGGAGAAGCGCTCTGTACAGCAAAGCCGTCAGTGCCAGTGAAGTGTTAAGCTGCGGAAAATGAAGTCGCGACCACCAACATGCTGGAAACTGCAAAAACTATTGGCTTTGGCAAACATGCAAAGCATATATGCCTTGGCTTCCTGGAATAGCAAGACATACAAAATGCAGGACTGCCATGAGTGTTGGTGAGAGGGACTGGTGAGATGCTGCACTGCTGGGCAGAAAAAAAAGACATACTCCCATGTGCTGAGCTCAAAGAAAATTCAGATGGTCTCCCGTTAATCTTGAGGGTGAGAATTTCAGATTCATCAGGCCAAGAAAGGGGAATTACATAGAATCAGAATCATTTAGGTTGGAAAAGACCTTTAAGATCACCAAATCCAACTGTAAACCTAACATTGCCAAGTCCACCACCAAACCATGTCCCTAAGTGCCACATCTGCATGTCTTTTAAATACCATCAGGGATGGTGACTCAACCATAGCACTGTGCAGCCTGTTCCAATGCTTGGCAATCATTTTGGTGAAAAAATTTTTCCTAATAGCCAATCTAAACTTCCCCTGGTGCAACTTGAGGCCATTTCCTCTCGCCCTATCACTTGTTACTTGGGAGAAGAGACCAACCCCACCTCACTACAACCTCTTTTCAGATAGTTATAGAGTGTGATAATGTCCCTTCTGAGCCTCCTTTTCTCCAGACTAAACATCTCCAGTTCCCTCAGCTGCACCTCACAGGACTTGTTCACTAGATCCTTCACCAGCTTGAGACAGTCATATCCCCACGCTTAGGAGACTTTCTTGTTCACCAAGTTGCTTGGTTTTAAGGGTTTTTTTTTTAACTTAGCAGCAAGTGTGTTCTGTACCAACACCTCCATGACAATTTGATATTTGAGCACTGTGTCATCTGAAACCTTACCTGTCTCATTTGAGCAAATTTACCTTCTGTCAGACACTAAAGATTTTTACTTTTACTTTAAGATGACCTTATTTCCAAATTTGTAAACCCTGCTTTACAGGGAAAACACCTTTTCGTCTATTACTTGGCCACTATCAATCATTATCAACAATAGCATAGTACAAGTCACAGTCTTCTGCACACCATGCAATACATACAAAAATGTCTCTCTTTTAAATAGTCCCTAATTAAGTCACGGTGCTGGTTCTGGGGCTTTTCCAGTACTTCTGAGAAGAGACAACAGGCTAAGTTAGACAGCAGTGGCAAGCAGACAGCATGCAGATGAGAGAAGAAAGGGACCTCTAACTTTGTCTCTGCCCAGCATCCCCACACACCTTACCCCTTTCAACCTCTGTGAATAAGATTTCATTGATTTTCGTAAAACAGATGCTATTGACAACTACTAGGAAGTCATTAAGCACTGTAAGTAACTAAAATAGGTAATACTGTTGTAAAAATACACTGAAGAATTGCAATTTGTGATGCATGAGCTTTGCTGCGCTGGGTATGTTAACTTAATAAATTGCAAAACTAACTCAGCCGCAAAGGATCTCCCACAAAACCATGAAAATTAGCATAGTTCTGTTGCAATGCATTATATTTCAATACTGTCTTTAATCAGAGGATCTCAAAAGATATTTGTGATCCATAATTAATAAGACATACATCCTTGAGCTTTCCAAGTATGATTATAGACTACGCTGCACTACTATCACTGCACTTCACATCTGTAACACTGTTGAGTGGGTTCATGCAATAGCAACAAGCTCTGACCATTGCCTTGTTTCTATTTTACCAATGTGTCAGTCATGTGAACATGTGTAGCCACACGTGTACATACACGTGTAGCGATTGCTATTCTTTCCCTACCTGTGCAGATACAAAGATACAAGTCAGTGGGAGGATACTAAACTTGCAGTAGTTTTTTCCCAGATGCCTATTTCTTGCAACTGTCCAGTGGGATCTTCCAAAGGAAAAGCAGCAACAGAACTGCAATGAGAATGTGTTTGTGTACACATGTGGATCCATGTGTACACAACAAATCAGTACATCACACTGCAGAATCATTTAACATCTAAGAAGCTGACAGGTAAGCCTAAAATTTACCATTTAAAAACAACTGCATACCTAACTTCTCTTGCTAATCATGCAGAAGATTATTCATGGTGAAAGAGATTTAAATATCTGATTTAGTTTTAACCATGTATTCTTATTTAAAGACTAGAAGAAAAGTATTATTTTACAGATAGTGATCAGGGACATCAGGAGACTTAACTTTCCCACAGTTGCATTGTAAGTCTGTGGCCACACTGGCAATTGCATCCACTCAAATTGCTATTAATTCTGCTTACAACATCAGTGCCTAAGAACTACTGTGAATGGTGTACCTTCAGTCTCATCAGGCTCTGTTGCACACAGCACTGCAGCCAGGCCCTGCCTGGAGCTCTCACATCCAAAACAAAGAACGCTGGAGGAAAGACTGGAGGAAAGGCAGTACCACAGCTAGCAAATTGTGCGATAGAAACAATTTCAGAGAAGGTCCACTCATGGTTTCCTTCTTAGCAGGGTTTAGATAAAGTGTTTTGTGTGGAACTAAAAGAAACAAGGGACTGATAAGGAAAGATTTGAGGAGAAATAGGTCAGAAGAGATGAAAATAGAGCAGACAAGGAGTAAAAATGAAGTAAAAGGACTACAGCGAGTGGTGAGATGCAGAAAAGAGAGAGATGGAGCTCCAGCGAAAGAGGATGGAGTACAGAAAATGCTCCAGAAGTACAGCAAGCTCTCACAGTATTTAACAGTCCCTGTTTCAGCAACTCTGGTAGTTGTTCCTCTCTGTGGTTCAGTGGAGGCATTGCTTGTGTCCTAGTATCCTCTGAGCAAAAGAGCTCCCTACACAACTCTCCGTTGAGGGAAGGGGGAGGGATGTGTACTGACCAGAGCCCATCTACTTCCCCATCTCCTCACAGCCAGCTCAGCCCCGGCTGACTCTGCAGCTGCTCCCCCAGCTAGAGAGCTCAGCCGCAAGGCCAACCACAAGCCCAAACTTCTTCTATTGCTACTTGGTTCACCACTTGTATCTCACACAGCAGGCCTGCTGCGAGCATGCTGCAAACATGTTGAACACTCCTGCTTCTCTTCCATATCCACACCATTTCCTTTTCTGGTTCAGATGAGGAAAGAGGAGAAAAGATGGACCTTTCAGGCTCATCACCTAGATTGCTTTTAGCCGAGTGTACTGACAAACATGCAACAGTGCTAAAGAGTTGTTCCTATTAAACCCAACTGGATTTGAAGGACAGACTTAAATCTTCATTATTTTTTCATGAAAACTGTTAAAACCCCCAAATTTCTAAGCCTACTGTACCAGACAGTTATGTCACACACTCTTTTCCTGCAGACTAAAGGGCACGGGCACATAGCAGATCAAGGTTTATGATAGCTGGAAACAGAAGATGGAGGCACTGCCACTTACCACCATATCCCTGTCCCCTGTGAAAGGAAATGGAGTTCAAGGGGATGGATGTACAACCATTTCTCATGGTATCTTGCCAGCCGCCTGCCCCTGAGTCTATAATGATTAATGCTGATCCACCACCTGGAGCCTGTGTTGGCCGTTCATACTGTTTTTCATGGCGAGTAACCATAGTAAGCATGTGTAATGGATCTCCACCCACATTTCTGAAGACTTCTGAGATTGCTGGAAAGACGAAGCAAAATTAAATTGGGCCCCAGACTGTACCATGTAACTATGTAACCAAGTTCCCTGAGGATCCACTCTCTGCTGACTGGCTTGTAGCAAAGGTTTCCTCTCCCTTGCAGGTGTATTAGGAGCAGCAAGAAATAATTTACAGCAGGGTCACTTCTCAATAGGCAGCAGATAAGAGAAGATATTTTTTTCGCCTAAGCCACTCTGAATCCTGTTCAGCAGCAGGTTTCTTTCCAGAATCCTTCAGACAGTACGACACAGCTCGCTGCCTCTAAAACAGTGACCTTCAAACAAGAATATCAAAGTTAGGGCAACAGGTTTCTGAAACATTTCAAACAGTTTCTTGTGAGTCATCAATAAAATGGCCATTTGTGGGTAAGAACAAAATCCTGAGCAAAGGTTACCCCTCATATGCTTTTGAAAAGCCATGTGCTGTGTTAAACAAAACCATTATAACACAAGCTGCAACCTATTTCCAACATCCAGGGCCAGAGATCATATAAAACTATCAGATTAGATTTGTATTGTAAAGTTTCTAGTAAAATAAAGTCATTCCTGATAACACTGATATACTACACCCTATACGTTGGTAAATCAATATTCTCATTACCCCCTGGGGTGCAATACTCAAGCTAGGTTTGGTAATCAAAGCAGACTGCATTTAACAGAATATAAGAAATATTTATGACATCATTAAACAATTTCAAGTCTGAAAGCTAGAGCCCTGATGATTCAAAGTACAAAAGTAGTATTTTGACAGCACTTCATGGAAAGAGAATTTTCTTTCTCCACCATCAGATCCCCTGCATGCAATTCAGACCCACAGTAAATATCCAGGCCACATACAACACACGTGCACACCCTCAAACACCCTAAGTTTCAGCTGTTGCAAACTACCACTGGTTGCTTGACTTGAACACAACCCTCTGCAGCACCTGAGGATCTGGCCCAAGGAAAACATTCCATCAGAAACTGAAAAGCACCAGTTTTAAGGTAGCTTTTGACAGATTAACAGGGTCGGTGTTCTTTTTAAAATTAACATCCTTTAGTTCATGACAGGCCTTCAGCATTTTTATATAATAAGAACCATTTTAAGTTCATCTGCAAGGTGTTCAGGACAATGCCAAGACACAGTACTGCCAGGCACTGGTGTTTGGGGTTTTTAAGTTACTACATTTCAGTCACCAAACTAAAGGCCTAGAGTCTCATCTGAGATTTCAAACTTCACCGCACAGAAGTGCAGATTATGAGCTGAAGGTGAGACTGTGGCTGTGTCTGAGAGAGGGCCTGGCTTCACAACAAGCCCCAGTTCTCACACCTCCATCCTCACTGCACTTTCTCAGATAAGATGCTTTGCCTCCATGCTGACACTGCTGGGAATGTGCCAAGAAGGCTCTGGTTTAACAACAGAGTATTCTTGTCTTTCTGACCTAAAGTGGGTAGGTCAATAGGATCAGAAGTTTAGTAAAGTTTACAAAATCAAATCTGCTATTAATACAGTCTGGGTGGGGGTTTGTGGTTTTTTTTTTTTACTAGACCGTTTCATAAGACTCATCTATTCATCTGTTCGTTCTCAAGAAATGTAAACTCCTTAACTCACTGCATGTTTAACTGGAAAACCCAAGGCCCCTGTGATGTATCCCAACCCCTACTACCCAACGAAGCGCTTAAATTTGATGACACATTAAACAGTGCCATTAGTGGAAGCAACTTCTAGGTATAAACACTGAAAATCTTTACAAAGTGGTGGTCAACAGCAGAAGAAACTGCTGTTACCCTACCTGCCAGAGGTAGCTGACCCTACCACAGAGTTCCTTTTCATTGCTATTACAAAGGCTAGCAGGTTAATTTAACATAAGGAAAGCTCTTTAATCTGGATGACATTACCCTGAAGCAGATTCTCACTGTCTCTTTCCAAATGACTCTGTTGGGGCAATGGCATTATAGAAAAAAATATGTTGGTAACCAGCAACAAAGAGGAAAGAAATCTGAAACTAGCGTGCTGTTCTACAGTGGATGTCTACCACATCCTAAAACACAAAACATCAGTCAAGTGAAATCTGCAGGCAAAACCAATTTTTTCCTGCCCATGTCTTTCCTTTGAAAGAGATTCAAGAAAAAAATAATTACAGTGAAAAACTACTCCTTTACCTAAAAAAAATCTGGAGAAATTCTAGGAACAGATACCTTGGATAAAATGAATATGTTCTGGAAATTATTAACAACTAGTAGACTTCTCTTATGGTAACGTTAGAATTTGAAGCTAAGGAAAAAGTAAATTTCAGTAGATAGGTCTGAATTACACTTCTCTAGTGCTCAGACCTGAATGGTAATTGATAGTAAATTTTGACCACAGTAACTTTTTTGCCTTGATTTTTGTTTCTTTCCTGTGAAACTCTGAAAGTGTTTTTTTTCTTTTTTAATTTCAGGTTGCTTTATGTTCTTCAGATTTTACTTTTCTGTATAACTGCTGGAAAAGCTGAGTCTAATGTTCATATACACAAATCTCAAATGCAATTTCCAAGGCTTTGTTCTGGAAAATGCCAATTTCCTCTAAAACGCTCATTTTCTATGGGGAAAAAAAAAAATCTGAGCTTCTCTTTTCTCATGATGGATCTCATTTCAAACTTGCAGAGATTTGTCACCTTTTATTCCAAATCTTGGAATAGTATTCAAGATGATTTTCCAATTAGCCAGATCTTGAAACAGAGTGGAGGAGGCACTTCCGTGGAGGTGGCATTGGTCTATCAGTTCCCCCTGAAGCTGTTGATGAAAGTCACCTCACGGTGACAGCAAGGAAAGGAAAGGAAGAAAGAAGGCTTGAAAGAGCGGGAATACCCAGTAGAGAATAAAAAGCTTTTCAAAGAATTTAAGATTTCTATTCCACTCTGTCCTTAACTGTCAGTAAATCTCAAAACAAGTATAAATTTTGCCATTCAATACTGGTATAACTGACTCCTTCATGTTGCAGTCATCCTTCTTCTTTTAATTTTAGTCCTATGGAAATGAAACCAGGTAACTTCTGTTCAGCCTAGGCATGGAAGGTAATGCTGCATTATGCAGACAAGCAAGGATCTCCCTGATTTCAAACAGAAGTCTGCAAAATCAAGTGAGACCAATCCAACACAGTCAGGCCCCAAACGAGATCCCCCTTCACAGATGACCCTTAGCTGGGACCTGCCTCTTCCCTGCTGCTGCAACCCTGGGTCTTTTCACACCAGAATACAGCTCTTGTACCAAATTGTGAACTAATTTTACAAGGTGGAAAGGCACCAGCTAGGGGTTAAAGAAAGGCCAATAAACTCCCCTAACTTGTAACAAAATAACAGATTGAAACCCAGGTCAACTGAGGTGAAGGGCAAGTGCATTAATCGCCTGTATTAGCGAGGCTCTGTGTGCCTGCAGCAGCACTCATTTGGAAAAGACAGTACATCTTGCTGTAAATAAGACAAATAAGCAGCAGCTACAAGAACAAATCTTCCCCCAGTTTCTTTTACTTTTCATTAAACTAGTAATCTGACTTTTATTAAGTCCTCTTCAAAGTCTGCACAGGCCACCCTTTCTAACTGAACCTGTTTACACCACATATGTATTCCAAGACATACATTACAGCCTGACAAATGCCTGGAAAGGAACTGCAGCCAGTTTTGTTCTTAAGTGATAATCAAAGAAATCCTCCGTCACGTGTTGCAGCAGTGTGAGTTGGCCATACCAGGATGAAGAGTCATGCAGATGTTACCCAAACGCTTCCATTAACTTAATCTTCCTCAGAAGAGCCCTTCTGCTGCCAAGTACTTAAGAGTGTCACTTGGGATTTAGATGCCATTTTTGTTCACTACTGAAGACTGGTCATGTGTAGGAATCTGCAGCCTTGATAATAGGGTTTACGGAACACCATGAAAATAGATTACTGGCTGCTGAAAACATTTTAAAAAGACAATGCTACCTTTTACTAGTCTTAAAGTGCTTTCTGGCATGGAAGACATAATGGTTGTTTATTCTGTTCTGTTTCCTAGAATGTCAGCTTAGAACAAAATAAGGATCATCATAATAATTAGCTGAGATGCTGACAATATGAATCAAGAGCCTAGATCATTAAATGTTTTCATCCATATCATTTTAAAAATTAAAACTGTATTTTTGTGATCATAAAATGCATCAGACTTTTTCAATAATAGCATATGCTGTTATCTCAGTAATGAAACCACTTTTGCTTTTTTCCTTTTTTAACTCAGTTGTTATGTGGGAAGACGCAGTAGTATAAAAGAGCAGGAAATAGTATGAGTAAATTTCATTTGAAAAGTTTAGTATGTGTTTTAGAGAAAAGATTAACAAGTCCTATTTTTTTTTCAACTGTCTTTTTATCTCTGTTTTTTTCATCTTGCATTTGTTTCAGCCAAGCAATTCCAACAGTCCAGAAGGACAGATGTTCCATCTCATTCTATTCCCAGACAAGTCACTCTGTAAAATTACATTTCTTTTGAAACATTAGTACAACAGTTTAAAGACCATCAGAAGTTTTAAAGGCGAATTGCAGAGGAATAATCAACAATGAGTTTGTCTCACTGAGGAGTGGTACTGCAACTAAAAAAAAAATCCAGTATAGAAACTAGATTCAAAGTTTGAAATTTATTTTCCACCTTGTGGCTCTTTCTGGTTTGCATCTATATAGTACCACAAACCTGAGTGCAATCCAAGTAGAATATGAGTATTCATGATATTCAAGGGTGATGTGTTCAGGGATGTGTTCAGTGAACCAAGGCATACGAATACACATCACAAGGAGAAAAAAATGTTTTAAAATACACTACTGTGCCGACCGGCTAATCAAAGCCTACTCAGTAAGGACATTCAGATCACACAGCTGCATTTCATATCATCACTGTGAATCTGCTTGTGCCGATACACTTCTACAACAAGGCCAGAGAGGTAGAAACCTTTGATCGATGCTCTCAGGAACCACACACCTGCACTGACTCTTCCTGAACAGGTTAGTGATGGCACAAGAATTAAATACAAAGTCTCGAGAAAAGCAAATTAAGAATTAAAAGCAGTCACTTACAGAGAGCCACAAATCAGTCCATGTGGGTGCATCTGTATTACTGCTTTAGCTGGGATCACAAGGACCCTTTGAGTCAAACCTCCCAATCATACCCATTTACTGCACTTCAGCTCACGTTGCAGGCTGGTCTCAGAGCTAAATTAGAAAGAAGTGTTCCCGAGAGCCCCTACTTATTCACTGAGTTTACTGACACTCAGTCCATGGGACTAGACTAGCATCAGCCTCAAGTACCCTCCTGAAATGTGTTCAGCCTGGGTACCAGGCCCAGACCATGACAGTTCCTTTCTGCCGATGTGTTGCTATCCATTTGCACCACTTGCTAATGTGGGCACACAGTCTGCATTGTGTCAGATGGAAGGCACATTACTATTAGGGCCTTAACTTCCAGGTTTTTCATCAGGTATGAACACTGATGCTTGTAAAACGGAAATAATACCTTACATGTATCTTATATGGTCTAAGTTGGACCACACAAACTTCAGGAAAGTACAGAATTTGGTCCAGAATCTCAAATCTTAATAATAACTGATCAAATCAATTTACTATAACTCATATGATCTGTTAAATACATATTTGATTTTGGCACAAAGAAATAAATTTCAAATTAGGCCTTTAAAATTCTATTCAATATACTGTCCTCCTGGGCCAATTAATTCTCAGAAAACACAGACTCAGGTTTACTAACACTGCCAGTGTGAATTTGTTCACACTTAAAGCCCCAAACCTGCAAATACTTACATAGAAACAAAAAGCTCTGCATGTGAGTATTTTATGCAACCCTAGTGTTGCCTACACATAGTAAAACTTAATGCATACATCATTGTTTCAAGATCAGGACACGTAATCAAGATCAAGAAATTCACAGAGGCTCTTGCATCCCCTTATTCTGTTACCAAGATTCACCATATGAAATGGTGATAAATGAGCTCAGGCCAAACTGTTCAGCATAAGGCAGTTCACACAGCCCAGCTTCATCCACCTTCCCATATCGGACACAGCTTGTTCAAGGCACGCTGAAGATCTTCACTCCCCTGCCTTTGAACTTCAAAGGCACTACTAGAGATACTAGTAGCGAGGTACTTTAATGTTTAACTTGGGCTTGTTTTTTCTTTATTTGTAGCTATTTTGGAGTTACTCACGTATGGTTACTAACACCACTAGGAATTTTGCTACCAATTTCAACTAATAAAGTGAGGTTTCATGGCAATAGTGGATACCCTTTAGTTATTTAGCACTATTTACAGCAGCAGTTTGTC